>NC_138059.1:61958611-62394774 GCF_964194185.1 Rhinolophus hipposideros
TCATAACACCATTTACCTAGAAAACACTTGCTTCTGGGTGTGTGTGATGAGCAAAGATGCTTTCATCTACCATCTTGCTCCACAGGAAGACCTGCTACATTCAGGAGGTGAAAATCACTTTGTCCTGGTATACAGCAGTGTAGATGTGACTCGAAGCAGAACCTACGCTACTTATTTTACCGGCTGTGTGTGTGTATGTGTGATTGTATAGGCTCATCAAAAACTGCCATCTTGAAAATCTCACACCATTTTAAATTTGAATGACTTAGGCTATTTCAACAAGCTATAAACCAGAACTTGGGGACAAATTTGCTTCCAAAGCTAGAAACAGCATAATCTTACCTTCCACACTGTTGTTAAAAATGGCTTCCGCCCTAAGCAGTTAAACAGGCATCTTCGTCTAGCCCACTGAAGCCTGTGATGGTATTTTGCATTTCATTGCTGGTTTAGGTTATTTCTGTTATACCCATACCCTAAAATTATTCTTGTTTTTTTTTAACTTCAAAAATATACGATAGGAAGTCTAGGATGTTCTTCTCAAAGCTTTTGTGTGTCAACAATTCTGTATATGTTACAAGAACTGAAATACGACTCCATTAATCGTCCCTTCAACCATCCATCTTTTCTCCTTCACAGATGCTAGACTGGCTTGCTAAGGTTTCTTTGATCACTGACACCCTGATCCTGTTTTTATGATCCTACGAATAAGAATGCATAAATCAAGCTCTAGTCTCTAGTTAAGTGATTAAATATACACAGATGTATGGAGAGTGAAAGCATTAGGAAAACCACAATCTGCCTTGTAAATTAAGAGGAGACAAATTTTTCTCTGTCTATATATAGGTGGGTGGGTGGGTACATGTGCGCAGAAAGAGAAAAGGAGAATATTTATCTTCACTACAAAATCATAAAGTGAATTTAGAGCCATGTTTCTCAGATTTTAATTTGGAAGAGAATCACCTGAGAATCTTGTTTTTAGGCAGATACCAATTCAGTAAGACTGAGGAGGGCCCCAGATTTTATGTTTCTAACATGCTTGCAGATGCTGCTGCTGATGTTGGTTCTGAGGTCAACAAACCGATTTGCAAGGACTTAGAGATGACCTAATGGCTGGTTCTCAACGCAGGGTCCCCGGAGCATCTGAATCACCTGGGATTCCAGCAGAATCATATGCTGGAAATGCAAATTTGGGGTCCCACCCGAGACCTATTAAATTAGGAATTCTGGGGTGGAGCCCAGCAATCTGTGCTTTAACACTCCCCACACGTTGATTCTAATGCCTACTGATGGTAAAGAACCGCCCATCCCCTGCCAACTTACAGAAGAGGAAACTGAAACCATGGAAACTGTGACCTATGCACGGTCACGTAGCTCATTAGCTACAGAGCTAAGGTTAAATCTCAGATCTCCTGATTTCCTAGCTAATATCTCTTCCCCCTGGAGAATGTCTTCCCAACTGTCTCATTTTAGGGGCCACTTTCCTCCCTTTCTAAGTAGCTTGGTGTCATGCGGGGTCTCAGCTCCCGCTCCCCACATAAGAACGCAGGATGTGGCTAGGCCAAAAAGGAATACCCACGGAGCCATAGGTAGGGGAGTCATACCACTATAGTCTCACTGGAGGTTGGATTCACACTACATGCGACCTGCTGTCCACTTTTCTGCCTGCCAACCAACCACTTGCTAGCTGCAATCCGCTCTTTCTAGCTCAGCCATCATCTTCTTGCTAGCCCCCATTTTCCTGCTAGCATAGCCACAGCAGTTATATTAGTCGCCAATGGCTCACTGGTTACAGCTGACGGCCAACTAGCCACAGCTGATGGTCACCAATCACAGTTGATGGCCATTTACTACCTGAGTGAGCACCTTTCCACGTGAGGCCGAGAGCCTGGAAACTGCACTCCTTGCTTTGTTCCCACACTTGGCCTGCCCAAGTCAGTCTTTTATTCTGAAAGAGGAGAAGAGTAAGTTATGAAATGGAGAGAATCTGCCCAACCTGTGACACTCAGCTCATGCAGGGAATGTGCTTGCTAGTCAGGTTTAGGAAAAAAAAAAAAAAAAAGAAGGTCGAGCTGGGCACTGATTCAACCTTCAGCTCCCTGAATCTGATATATTCCAGAGCGGGTGGGAGAGGGAGGCTTTCTGAGCCAAAGCCAGAATCAAGTGCTCTTCACAGGAAGGGCTTGGCACCAGCCTTGGGCATCAAGTCTTCCTGCCGGAAGGATGTGCGTCTCCAGGGATCTCAGATCTGGGGGCTTGTTTCTTTTCCGAGTTACAGGAGAAGGCTCCTGGATGCTATAGCCTTCTCACATGAGAGAAAGATTCTCTGAGGAGTCTTGGAAATTGCAGGGACTCTGAAGGCAGAGGCCCAGCTGAGAAACTCTCACCATGAGGCCTTGAGCAGGTGACAGTCAGGTGGAAAGGGAACACACCACCTCCTGGGCCTGGGAGAACCTCTCCACCAAGATGTCCTCAGGCACCTCAGAATCAACTTGTTCAAACAGAACTCCTCTTCCTTCTTCAAACCTCTCTTCCTTTCTCAGCTGGGACCACTATCCATCTTCCTAGCATGCTGCTGGGATGTTTTCCCTAACACCCCTTTTCCTCCCCCACCCCCCACTCCATTCACCATATCAGACACTAAACACTGACCATGTCAGCTCCCAGGTATGTCTCCACTCTCCCTCTTGGTACCTACCTCTGCCTATCTGGATTCAGTTTCCCTTCATCATCCCTTGTGTGCAATAGCCAACCCTGGTCCTCAGCCACCAGCCCCGCACCCCCACACACACTACAAGACTACCAGAGGGTCCTTCTAGAGCAGAAATGAGCCTCTGCCATCCCTCCACTTTAAACCCTGTGTCCTCCCACCCCCAGCCACCCTCCAGACCATGCCCAAGGCCCTCCAGGAACTGTCCTCTGCTGACCTCTCCAGAACCACCTCCTGTGACATTCCTGTCCCTGCCAGCCAATACATAAAGCAATTCTGAGCTGCTGTGTAATTCTGACTACTCCCTTATGTCCTGTTTCCCTGGACCTTTGCTGGTACTGTTCTCCAAGCAGATTGCTCCCCTGTGTCCCTCCATCTGGCTAACTCCTCCCAGACTGCATTAGAAAGCCCCCGGGGTCAAGTTTGCCCAGCCCTGCAAGACCAAAAAGAGCAGTTTATCATTCTGGAGATCACCCTTACCCAGGTTCTTCACAGCTGTTAGGGATCTCTAAAGCCTCCATTTCCTCGGCTGAAAAATGGGAACTATTATGATATCTACCTATTACGGTTGTGGTGAGGATTAAATCAGACAAGGTTTACGTGTTTTACACTCAGCACAGTGTCTGACACCACAAAGACTCAAAAACTATGAGCTGCTCTCATTGCTTATGCCAGAGTACTGTACACTGTGGTTTGATCCCAGTTGTCCTGTAACTTCATCTCATTGGCATTGCGATAACCTCCTGGGGGTGGGGGTGTTTTATTTCTATATGCTGTAGTGTTAGGATGGGGCTCGTCCTGGAACATCTGCCCCAGGAGAGGACTATATTAAAAGCCAACTTTCCCCACCTGTAGCTCAATACCTGGATTCTCAGCAGCTGCAGGCTTCCGGGTAGAAATTCCTCAGAAGTCAGTTGGGTCTTGGGAATAAATGCATAGGAAGATGGTTCTCATGTGGCGCTCAGGTAGCCAATGTCTCAGGACTCTGAAAAGCTCCAATCCTCCCCATTGTCATGCTGTGCTTCCCACTGCAGGCAAGACTTCTCTGCTCATTTTCACAGAGGGATGCCCAGCAGTCAAATAATTGGTCCAAGCCATAAGGACTTCATTCCCCATAACCTCATGACCTGTCACCTTAGGAAGGAAGGAGGAGCTAAGGGCACATTCTCTTAGCACCTAGTACCTGCAGATGAGCATCTACTGCTCACAGACACAGCACTAAATGCTTCCACACACATGATCTTATTAGACCTTAGCTCTGTCCCCCCACCCCCACCGGAAGAGCACCAGGGGGCCTGGTGATGCATGCAGCAGTTGTCCCACTGCCTGATTTTGCTGCTTGGTACGAGACCTTTAGAATTGCCTGCTTGTGATTGATTCGCTAACGAGGTTATTGATACAGAATCGTGGAAGGAAAAAGAACACAGAGTCACACAATGAATGATGTCTCCTCCATTCACCTTTGCAGTGGGCATTGCTGAATCCAAATCATCAAATCTGAGTGGGAATCGAGCCTATGGCAAGTCTTTGGTAAGTAAAGGAAGCCTGGTTAGTTGCGTGTATTGTGCTCTGAAGCTCAAGGAGAGACTAAGTGTCCTTTGTTCCAGGCCCCAGGACTATAGAAAAGCCAGCCTGAGGGTTTCTTGCTTCTGGTCTGTCAGCGGCACACAGACTGCTGCTCTCTTTCTTGCCAGAAATTCAGCTCTTAGGCAAACAGAAGAAGGTGTTACCTAGCGGACATCTCCAACATGGGGGGAAAGAAGTGTTTCTATGGCTGGCCCCCTGCTAGCTGGAAACGCCTGACTAATTCTTAGGGGGGAAAGCGATGTAAGTGTCTCAAGCATTATGAAAACACAAAACACCAGGCGCCTCAGGATAGGACGCCTCGGAGGGCTTCTGCTCCCCCTCAGGTTCTCTGAAAGCCAACCCTGAGATTTGGGGTGTGGGGTATGAGATGTGCATTAGGGATCAGCAACTGTGACAGGATGAGGGCAGCAGGCTTGGGCACTGCCACCTATGGCCGACCTTTCCTGGTGAGAGCTCTGGGGCAAGTGTTACCCATCCAGGTTGTCCCAAGTTTGATCCAAATGGCCAAGTCTTTATGTTTCCTCATCTCTTTCTCATGGCATGTTGGCTGCCCAGGAGGCCGTGACCTGGGGTGGGCAAGGTGGCCCTCTGTAGCTGAGATACCTGAGGGAGCTGAGAGCCATCTGTTGCCAGCCCTCCCACAGTGAGGCAGCTTGTCTTTCCCTGAAGGGGGATTAAATGGCACGTGTCCAGGTCTAGCTCAGTGTCACCCTGGAAAAAAAACACACATTTCCATAGTCCCCTTCTGGGCATGAATGTGGGTTCCCTCTGGGTAGCACAGGAGGGGTGTCGTCTTGGCCGGAGGTGAGGTTGGCTCAGGCACCCGGGGCTCTGTGAGCATCAGCCCTCAAGACTCGGGGATCATGCCATGTGAGAACTAGAAGAGCCCCGAGACATCGTCTGAGCCAGCCCCTCATCTTTATGGAATAAGTGGACCAAGATGGGAGCCATTCGCTCCTGGTCTGAGCGGGAAATCTAACCCAAGTATCTCCTCTAGGTCATCGCTGTCCTAGGAAAGGCACACAAAGGGCAGGGATGGAACAAGCTGTCTTGTCAGGAGCCACCTATGCCAACCTCATCTGGTTGGGTTTGGTGGGTACCCAGGATGGCTGGGCCATTGCCACAGAGGGAAGGTTGTCAGGTTGTAACAGCTCCAACAGCTGCCCACAGTTGAGCCCATGGGAGACAGGCTGAAAAGAAGAGAGAGCTCACAGCCTATGATCGCCTGCTCCCAGGCCCAGAGCTGGGCTCAGACACTGCCCTTGGCAGAGAGGTTGCCGTAGCTGGGAGGCTGTAGCGAGTTGGAATGGGGTAGGGTGGTGATGGAAACACAGTTACAAAGGTGGGGGGCATTAATAATGCAGAAGACTGACCCCAGGCAGTAACGACTGACGCTTTCCTCCTGGTCTGAGGCAATGGGGCTGGTGTCCTGCTTCATCAGAGCCTGGGGGAGCAATTCAGAAGACGGACAGCTAAGTCTGATTCAACACTGAAATGCACTGGAGGAGATGACGCTAAGGGCAGTGCGGAAGGAGGGCTAGGTGTATGTTCTCCGTGTTTGATTATGGGGAGGGAGAGCTCCCGAGAGGCCACAAGGTGGCACAGTAACTCTGTCCACAGCGTCTGGCCTGTTCAGGACAGAAGAGAGATGAATCCCTGTCTCCTCAACCTGGAATTTCCCAGCAATTCTAGGATTATAGTGACCTTAGGCCTTCGATGGGCCTTGGGGTGGATAAACAAAGCATAGCCTGTGTCCACTGACTAAGCAAGCTCTGGACTTAGCTCAGGTCAGGCCATCGGTTCCTTTTCACTTCAGTACACGTTTCTTAAGCATTCACCACCTCCTTTACTAGAGCCAAGGAGGCCCCCAAAGTAGTTAAGTCCCAGGTCCTGCCACATAGCATGCTACCCTTCTGGGGACTAGGAAATTGGAAAAGCATACGAAACAAGTAGAGAAACGTAGAAAGAATTGGTGGGATGCTAAAACATGTCACATTGGTACACAGTGCTGTGGGGATGTGAGGACAGAGATATCAGCTTGGGCCTCCAGCCTGAGGGAAGGCTTCCTTGAGGAAGTGGCCTCAAGGGGCAGGCAGAGATGAGGCTCAATCCAGAGAGGGAAGAAAAAGCCAAATCAAGATACAGAGCTGGGCACGAGCATTAAAAAAGGTAGGTCCAGCCCTGCTGGGACTGGAACTGCTGGTACCCTCGGGGGATAACAGAAGGCGGAGCTGCATTGATAAAGGTGGAGAGGCTGGTTCTGAGGAAACTCGAAGATCAGGCTGCAGAGTTGGCCTCAGTCTGCTCTGCAATGGGGAGGCCCTGCTGATCCAGGAGGGGCCCGAGGTATGTGGTGGGTCTGGTGGGAAACAAGGAGGTCCCAGGTAACTGGCTCTGAAGGCCACAGCAGAGGAAACGGAGAGGATGCCATCTAGGCAGTATTTCAAAGCAAGAATCTGCAGAGTTTAACAACAAAGGGGACACAGGCGACAGGGGTGCGAGGGGGCAGAGTTCTCAGGTAAGACTGAGTTGTTCTATCTCAAGTTGTTCTGTCTAGGTAGGTGGTTCTCAAAGTGGGGTCCCAGGACTAGCAGTACCTAGGAACCTGTTGGAAATGCAAATTCTCACGCTCACATCAGATTTACTGCCTGGATGCTAGGGTGGGCCCAGCACAGTGTTAACAAGCCTGATGCCCTAGGTCGGGGGTGGTTCAATTCAGCCATCCACCTTTCAAATGGCTCCAGTCAGTGCCAGAGTTGGGACCACAGCTACATCCTCACCTTGTCTTCCCCTTTCATACAATCCAGATTCCTCCTGTGGCCCGGATCTCCGTGAAAGCCCCCGCCGCTGTCCTGGAGGCGGCAGCCACAGGCTCAGAGAACAGAGCTGTTCTGGCAAGGGGGTAAGTGCTGGTGACTCCCAGCCCGGCAGCCTGCAGGGCTCCCCACCTGCTCCGGGTCCTGTGGCAGAAGAGTAACAGGTGGCCTGGGTAACAGACTCTCAAGACACTAACACAAAACCCACGCCAGCTGCAAATGACCTCGTAATGAGGGCAATAATCCTGAGTCTGTAATGCTTCATCAACTGTTTCCCTAGGATTACGCTGAATTGTTTTTGATGGTTTCCACTTCATTAACACCACTCTTTAGACGTAAAGAAGTGTCCTTGGAAGGATTCTTGGTTAATTAGGTAAATGTAATCACAGGCCATATTCATAGCCTCCTGTAGGCACGCTGAGGTCAGAAATGTCTCCTGAATTAAGCTCAGGGCTTCTGAACATAAGATACAAAGATTTCAAACCAAATTCATCAGTGCCATGTCACTGTTACCTCTGATGCAGAGAGGGCAGTTAGAGTAGCAGGGGTGGGTAAATCCCAAGCATTCAATAGAGCACTAAGAAGATAGTGGCAGGGGTCTTAACTCAGCTCACCCTGTCCGGTGATGCCTTCGCCACTCCTCCGTACTGCAGGTGGCCGACAAGTGGTTCTGCTTGCTTCCCCGGCACTGCCTCTGTCTTGCTGTGACTTCAGGCAAGTTAGTCAGACCTCCATGCCCTCATTTATTAAAAAAGTAAATAATGGGGTTAGTAGTATCCCTGTTGAGAGGTATTATGAGAACGGAATGAGGTAATGTGTGAAGAGCTTACCACGAATCGTTGCTATCATTTTTCAAGAAACTGACAATCCACTACTAGTTGGAAAGACACATACTTGGGAATGCATTTGCTGTGCATGTATGAGGACCCGTGGACTAAAATATCCACCGGAGTGGTGCACCCCTTAAAAGCTTTGGGAGTCCAAGGAGGGAGGGAACAATGTGCAAGCCCTTCTAGCTGAAAAAAGCCATCTAGAAAGAATGATAAAAAAACAAGTCACTCGATGTATTGCACCTAATTGGAGAAAAGTAAGAAAATCATTTGCATGGTATTAAGTTCTCCTGGCTGTTGCTGACTACTGGAAAACCGACCCCTGCCATCCGCGCAGCCGCAGCCGTATTACAAAGGGTTCTGAACGGCTCCTTTCTCTCTAAGCTCAGTCATTCTCATTTTAATTTGTCCCTGGACCTTGGCTATTAAAAATTAAGGCCATTTCTTTCACCTAAGAGCAGAAAGTGAGGAGAAACAGGAACATTTATTGAGGCCGACCATGTGCCAAATGCTTGATGATCTCATTTTCCTCCCCACAGAAGCCCCATGAGTTAGATGAAATGATCCCCATTTTGTACATGAGGAAACTGAGGCTGGTTGAGTTTAAGTCACTTGCCTGAGGTCATACAGTACATGGGGAGCAGGATTCAACCCCAAGGCTCATCATGCTCTTTCACTAGCCAATGCTTTGGGACATTTGCCCTTTCCAGTGAGGTTGTTAGCATAGAGGCAGGAGGGGTGGAAAAGTGGAACTTGGACAAGAGCAGAACTTGAGGTGCACGAACCAGTGTGCCCAGAGCCACCTCCTTCCCTCACCCCAGGTGGGCACCCCCCAGGGGGAGGCATTCCTATATGGGTCCCAACAGTGACCCTCCCTGCTGGTCACAGGATGTGTGAGCAGAGGAGAAGTAAGAGCTCTGGCTACTCTTCTCCTGCAAAACAATTAAAAGTCTGGCTCAGGGAAGTGACTGCCCTCCCCACTCACCCCTGGCTTTTCTTTAGATCCAGGCATCTCAAGAAGACGACTGAAGAGTATCCAACCCTTTCCCAGGGAGCAGAAGCCTCCCTACCACTGACAGGAAGTGCTTCCTGCAGCGTCCCCAGCATCCTCCGGAAAATGTGGATGAGGCACAAGAAGAAATCTGAATACGTGGGAGCTACCAACAGTGCCTTTGAGGCCGACTAAGGGTGCCCCCCTCCCCGCTCCTCCAGGTGCCCCCCATTGGCCAAAGTTCACTGCACAGGGGGCGAAAACTGGATTGGAATGGAGCCACATCCCCCTCTGCTTGTAGCTGGTCTGAACACATCATCCGCCCTTACTTACCCATCACCCCAACTTAGGACACAGGAAAGGAACTTCCCTTGAAGGCAAAAGAAAACGGTTCCTTCTCAGAGTCACTAAAGACACTGGTCTGAAAGTAACTTTGGGAGGTCTTCAGTTTATATCCTTATCTTTAAGCAAAGCCACACCCAGATCAAATTTTCCTAACCCATTTTCAAGACCTCCAAGGAAGGAAGCAGGTGATTCTTCCATCTTCATTGTGAGTTGTTCTAATGTGTGTGATTTGTAGTATAAATGGGAGAGCCTGATGTTTGAGGCACTTGTAAACACAATGGCTCTTACTATTCCTGTTATCGCCTTTATTTCATCTTGACAAGGTACGATTTGTAATAACCGAGCACTACATATTTACTTAGTCATTCAAATATCCGATTGAGAGTATCATCAAGATGGGTTTTGTTGACGATTTGACATGATTGCATGAATTCTCTAGTCTTTTACATGCAGTTTTTCTGTAGAAAAACATGATTAAAAATTAAATGTTATATGCTAATGTTTTCTGAAATGGTATAGTCTAGTGGAATTAATTTCTACTTTCTTTGGTATAATGATTTTAACTTTTGAAAGTGCTTTCCCATCCATTATCTCCTATCTTCCCAAAATTCTATCTTCCCTTTCTGTGTTTCAGAAAGCACAATTGTTCCCAATCTACAGATGAGAAAGTCAAGGCCTTAAGAAGTTGTATGGCTAGATACAGTGGAACTAAATACCAGGTCTTGAACGTCTCCACCAGACTCCTTGCTTTGTTTACTCTAGCAACTGATTTGAGGAAGGTTTTGAGAAGTAGGAGTATGTCTTTGGGGGTAATCTTTGAAGGGAAGAATTTGATAAAACTGGAACAAGTAAGGGACTTGAATAAAATACACCATTATACATTAGGATGAACTAAAGAAATTGCCATGTTTGTAGGTCAAAAACTATTTGTTATCAATTTCATATCGTTCAACCTAATATATAATATTATGATTTCCTTCCTTCAATGGAAATGTCATGACCAATTCCACTGTCAACATCAGTAGCTTTAAAATGCTAATATGATAATGATAGCTATCATTTATTAAATGCCTACGATGTGCCAGGAATGACACTGAGCATTTTACACACATTATCCCAATCTTTCTAACAACTCTCAGTTAGGTGGCCTTGCCCATTTAATAGACATCAGTTTAAAGCAATTAAACAATTAGTCTGAAGGCACCTAATCACGTGGGTATCAGGCTTCAATGACTGTGTTATATCTACTCCTTCACAGAGAATAGTGCAGAACATAGAGATGGACCAAAATTAATAAATCATTTTGATCTCAAATGCTAACCGTAGTTGATTGGCAGAGGCTGCCTGGAGTTCTGTGTGGAGCTGGAATCTGAGATGAAGGAGTGCCGTGATCAATTAGTAATACCTGCCTGTGGAGGGCCTCGGTGGCAAGATGCCTTGTGTATTGTCGTCTGTGGCCTCAACTCAGCCTCCAGAAGGCTTGTTTTCTAATTCGGAAGTTTAAGTTAATCCAGCTCACCTGATAGAACCTGACGCTCCATGGAGAAATTTAATGTACAACTAGGTTGGAAATTGCCATATGTTGGTACAAAGAAGAATTTGATCACATTACTGTCTCAGACTCAACTGCTATTCATATGCTGCTGCTCCGAGGCCACGTGTTACTTTTTGCTAAGTTACTGTTTCCGTATCTCCAGGTGAACCGTGAGAAGGCATGGGGGGATAAGAGGCCTTGTCTTCTAGGCTTTCGCCTTGCTGCTCTCTGCTCTTCAACCGTTTTCGGTTCTGCAGACTCAGTCCTTGCACCTGAACACACTTTGGAGATTTCGGTATCAAGTGGTCTTTCAATGAGGGCCTAGTCTCGGGGGACTAATAGTCCTACCTGGTGTAGATAATGGGACCCCGAATAAAGTTGGGAAGCAAAGAGGTGATTTATGCTGGACCTGTCAATCAGAGTATCCTAAGACTATTTATTTTAAATTATTTAATTTATAACTGATGCCTTCTATTTGTATGTGGCAGCTGGAGGTGTCCGTAGGATGCAACTAATTTATTTATTTTTAATTTAAATATTTCATCACGAAGTGTTTGCCTTGTATAGAACATTTTCATTGGCCAATTCAAATAAAAATAAAGTATGCTTTGTCTGTGACATCAATAAACCACTACAAGAGTATGCCTAAGGCTCCCTCATTGAATGAGAGAGAAGACTGTCACAAAGGGAAAGAATTATGCATCTGGACCTCATTGCTCCTTTACCTAAATGAAAAGGATTATGAGAAAGAATCCAGCATGTTCTTTTCATCCTAAGGCAATATCTGCTTTTGATATCAAGGCCCTGCCTAGCACCAGGGCCATTTCTGATGGGGCCTGGCCTGGCCTGAGGTGTCCTCTCTGGGCTCACCCTCCTCCCTGCTGATGCTGACCCCTCAGTCCCCACCACAAACCCCAGGGGGCCAAGGGGCCATCCCCAGCCTGCTGGCCTCTCACCCCCAGGTGGAGGAAGATGCAGCCTTTCTCTTCTGTGTCGACCTCATGGTCAGCCTCACTGGGGACTGCCCCTATGACTCATATCACAGCCACTTGCAGAAGCACGCCAGGACTAGCTAGCTACCCAGGGCCATCCGGACATGCCAGAGCCTGGAATCTTCTAACGCCAGAGACAACTGGGTTTCCGGGACATTTAGGGTAATAAAATTGCCTCTGTTAGCACCAAGTCCAGTCAAATATTTCAGTTCTTATTTGAGCACTCTCTATGGCAGTCTCCTGCCCCCACCCCACCCCCCCCCGACACACACACCCAGTACTTGGGTTGCCTTTAGAGCAGGCAGATGGGCAGTGGGTAGGAAAAGCAGAAGCAGCCAGAGCCCAATTTGAAAAGGAATCATGTGACAAGCAAGAAAAAAAAACACAGACAAAAAGATGACTCTCCTGAGGATTAGGATTGCATTTCGTTTTTAATTTCCTATAAGAATATCAGCCTCTGTTGACAGGTTTTTGGTGAATGCATTGCCATGAGGCCGGGGGAAAGAGATCTCATTCTGCAGACTAGGCCACGTGCCTAGAAAAAAAATTTTGTTTTTTGTATCTTTTCATCTGGGACAAGACTCACACCTATTAATATTCTTTGTTGAGAGGGAATATATAGGTTGGGAAAAGGCGTGCGCTGCCCAGAGAATAGAAGCAGAAGTAATCTGACATGTGATGTATCCATTGACAGGGCAGTTGGGCCTGTGCCCACCTGGTTCGTAGCCCCTGTTGGGGGCTGTGGAGGAACCTTCTTACACCCTCACTCCAGGGGACTTCAGAAGTGCTGAGCCCTTCCGCAGGGGACAAGCAGCCAGGCCTTTGCTTGTTGGCCTAAGAGGGCCTGTGCTTTTCCAAAGACAGGTATCTGGATCCTGCCCAGCCCCAAAGAGGGAGAGGTGCCGAGAATTCTGGGCAAGTGCTGACCAAGGTTTCAGGCTCCATCCACAGGAGAGCAAATTGAGTTTCCTAATCTTTGACCACCTGGGCCCCAGGCACTCTGCAAAGAGAGCCCTCTCTTCCACATTAACCAGCTTTTGCTCACATCAGTCTCTGTGGAGCTCAGGATCCTTCACAGCCTAGCAGTTGTGGGGGTGGGGGTGGGGGGAGGATGAGGGGCAGGTATCAGAAGTGATGAACCCCTAATGCATGAGACAGCTATTTCTAGAATGCCACAGCTAGTGCTGCAAGTGTGATCTCATTTCCTGGGTGACAACATGCAGACAGAGAGCAAGAGGCAAAGCAAGCAATGGAAGTAGTTTCTTTGTTTCACGTCGGGCTAGTTCCGACCACAGCAAAACTCTGGTGAGGGCAGGCTTATTCTCAGTTTCTCAGTGTCCTCCCATCCCCAATCCTTGCCATCTTTCCAGTCGACACACACACACACACACACACACACACACACACACACACACCCCTTTCCTTTCTGTTCCTTTCCCTGTTTCTCCACATCATGCTTCTGGGCCTCTGGGGGGAGGGCCTGAGCCCTCATGGTGCCCAATGCCTGCCCAGGGCTCCCACCTCCTTTATCCCACCAAGGGCGTCCTGTCCTGGGTACCCCATGATCTGAACTTCCCCCACTACCAGAAACACTCACTGGCTATGAGAGCTTGAGAAGTGTTGAATGTCATGAAGACCCTGTTTCCTCAGCAGTTGAATATGTTCTAGAAAAGATTAAATTCAATAATTGGTGTTAATATGTAACCGGTATGCACTGGTAAGACAGTGTATGTGAGAAAATGTCACAGTGGTGCCATGCTGGCTGGTAATGGTCAATGCCCAGAGCTCTTCCCCTCAGCCCTGGTTGCCCAGTTTCTCCCTGGGACTCTTTCATGAATCAACAGCTGTGGGTAATGCCTGGCACTATGGAGCGGGGGGGGGGGGGGGGGCACTCCAGGACCCACTCAGCACTGTCAGCAACGTTTGTTCTCATTGGTCATTTGCACGGGCTACACCAGTGGTTAAAAATGTATAAAACATGTCCTTACTTTCCTCCTGGGGACAATGGGTTTGTACCTGCCTTGTAAGTGGAGGCATAGACCACAGAATTGTAAGGTGTGCTAAGGTATGGAGGGGTGATCATTTAAACTTATCAGTCATGTATGCCTTAGAGTCGGTGAATGAGGGAATGGAGAAGAGGTTTTCTTAGGAACAAGGAGGTAAGGGGAAAGGAGGGGGCGAAATGCTGAGGGAAGGGTTAGAAAGGGCCCAGAATGGAGAAGGGAATTCAGGCTATTTTCTCCGCTTTGCCTAGAATTCTGCTTCTCCCCCACCAGCATTTTAAATTCCTTGGGTTCAAAGTGCAATACTCGCCAGAAGCAACTGTCCTCCATGAAGAAGAAAGGAAATGGTCACTGTATGTGGTCCTGCAGGGTCCCCCTCCCCAGTGCCATACTCCATGGATATCTGGGGATGAGCAGGAAGCCTGGTTCTGAGACTCAACCCCACCCTGACTTGCAGTGTGCCTGGGCCATGTGCAGTGTCTTGTTAGTCAGGCTGCTTGAGTTTCTTTGAGCCTCCATTATCCCTCATCTATGAAACATGGATTAAATTACCTTCCCGTGGACCTCACAGGCTGATGGAAGATCAGAGAGCTGGTTCATAAAAGGGCTTTGTAAATTGTGAATTGCTTTTCTAACATATGGTGTTATGATAATCCACTCCATTCAGAAAGAAGCAGAGCTGGGAGTGGGGAGAAATGACTCAGGAAACTCAAGACAGGAGTGAGGCCTGAAGAGCTAGTCAGGGGCCAAAAATAGAATCATTTTCAGAGCCTAGGGCCAGACTCTCAGGGCCAGGCCCACCAGCAACTGGCAGACAGGGGCTCCAGCCCGGCAGGGGTCCCCAGGCCACCTGCCCCTTCCCCACCGACCCCCACCCACCCAGCGTGTGGCATGTGGGGACAGTGCATGGGGCTGGAGGCAGCCTGAGGTGGCCCCTAGAGGTCAGTGCAGCCAACAGCCTGGTACACAGGCAGGAAATGCAGGGCGGTGACCATCCTTGGACTTCATTACGATTTCAAACGGCTCTCCCTCTCCAGGAGCTGCCTGCTTGCTGCCAAATGCTGCCCTGGCCTCTTGCCTACATTCCCTACCAGCAAAATTAGCCCTCAGAAGAAACCTACAAAGCATGCTGGCCCTGGAGACCATAAGCGCTGCCACGTGCTCCAGCCCCGAGGAGGGAAGCTGGCTCTTTTGTTTTGGAGCAGGTAACAGACACCCATACCCACAGGACTAAAGGCTGAGGAACTACTGAGGGATGGGATCTGGAGGCGAGTTGGCCTGCTTAGGCGTAACTAGGCAGGGATTCGCTGTTTCACAAACAAACACTTCTCCAAGGCATTCTTGCCGCTTGCTCAGGCCAAGGAAAGCAAGGTAATAATAATTCAAGGAACAGTGACCTCATCAGGAAAGCAGGCCCCACAGTCTCTCACAAAAACCCCACATCCCCTAACAACCCAGGAGACTCAGTTTGTCATGAAAAGTCCCAGAGAGGCACTGCCCTGTAGAAGGAACAGGTGTGTCCAGCGTAGGAGCAGGCTGGGAGCTGGGATGCAGCTTTTTCCCTCCTGTCTAGAGAAACCACAGTCCCAGTGGAGAGGGGTTGAGGGTGGGGGTTTTCAGTCTCTGGGTCCTGCTCTCTTGCCAAAGCATAAAGAAACCAGATCAAAGCTATTTGTCATCTTGGCTCTCCAGAGCCCTGGCCAGGGTCTGGACGTCAGCATGCTGCCTCGAGAGCACTGGGAGTTGGGCACTATTGTGAAACCCCCTCAGCCTGGTCCTGTTTCCTTTCCCCTATCTGTTGCTTTGTTCTTCTTCGGGATATGGTGAGAGATGCCGATGGGGGAAGGAAGTAGGAAGTAGGGAGGAGAAGGGAGGCCTGATGTTATAGCTGTTTATTCCCTGCTCCTCCAGCCTGAGAAGAAGGGCAGAAAGCCATCCCCAGGCTTTGAAACTGGATGCCCCTCCAGCTGCCCAGAGCTGTGTGCCAGGCACTACCTGAAGCCACAGGCTAAACCCACACATCTTCCTGGGCCCTCCCGCCAGAGTATGGTGGATTTCTTGACATTAAGATAAATGCAGGCCGGCCCGGTGGCTCAGGTGGTTAGAGCTCCATGCTCCTAACTCCTAAGGCTGACGGTTCGATTCCCACATGGGCCAGTGGGCTCTCAACCACAAGGTTGCCGGTTCAATTCCTCGAGTCCTGCAAGGGATGGTGGGCAGCGCCCCCTGCAACTAAAATTGAACACGGCACCTTGAGCTGAGCTGCCGCCGAGCTCCCAGATGGCTCAGTTGGTTGGAGAGTGTCCTCTCAACCACAAGGTTGCCAGTTCAACTCCCGCAAGGGATGGTGGGCTGTGCCCCCTGCAACTCACAATAGCAACTAGACCTGGAGCTGAGCTGCACCCTCCACAACTAAGATTGAAAGGACAACAATTTGACTTGGAAAAAGAGTCCTGGAAGTACACACTGTTCTCCAATAAAGTTCTGTGCCCCTTCCCCAATAAAGTCTTTAAAAAAAAAAAAAAGATAAATGCAGCTGTATGAACAGGAGCCAACGTTTACTGGATGTTTACCATGTTTACCATGTACCAGGCACTGTTCTTAAACGACCTTAGCTCATGCAGTCCCATGAGATCGTTCTTTCCTTTAACCCTTCATTTACAGAGGCTTCCAGAGTGTATTAGCTTGTCTGAGGTCACACTGCTATTTGTGGCAGGCCTAGAGATGAACCCAGGCAGACTGTGTTCTAAATGCAGTGGATCCCACTGCATTTAGATGTCCGATCTGTACACTACCCTAAGGGGCCTTACTTGGGACAAGTGGTATGTGCCCTGGCACAGGGGCTTGCTCTACACAAAGATACTGTCAGCTTGTCTTAAAAAGGCTGCTTCCCAGAGGGGATATATATATATATATATATCACAAAATATATTCCTTACATACAAATCTTTCTCTTTCCTTTCCTCTTCCTTCTTAAATAACTCAGCCCTAGTCCACCTGGCAAAGCACCCTATCCATGCAGGGTGAGGGGGCACAGCCACAGTGACTGAGGAGAGGAGGGCTGGATCCTTTTGAGATAAAGGACACTACAGGGATAACTGGAGAACCTCGAAGGGGATGTGAAGATTGGTGGCAGTCATGCAGCCATGTTAGTTTCCTGACTGAATGGTTCTCTTGGGATGATGCAGAGAAATGTCTTTTTGTGGAAGGTACCATGCCAGCAACTTACTCTTACATTTTTTTCATTATTACTTTTACCTTTTCTTTTACTTTTACCCCAAACTAGTAACGTATGGGTATTTTCTCATTGTAAAAAACACCAAGCCATACAGAAGCTATTCATTAAAAAACATAAGTCTCCTTCCCTCCCCTTTGATCTCCGTCACTTTTTCAGATGTCACCACTATTATCCAGGTGGTATTTTCATAGAATACAAATATATAGGTAAGAGAGTAGATCTTCAAAGTTCTCACCACAAGAAAAAAATTTGTAACTATGTGAGATAATCGATGTTAACTAAACTTATTAGAGTAATCATTTCACAATTTATACATATATCAAGTCATTATCTTGTACACCTTAAACTAATAGAATGTTACATGTCAATTATATCTCAATAAAACTAGACAAAAATTAAAATAGCCAAGAAAAGAATAATTTAAAAAATATTTTTAATTCTCACTATTAAAAAATACCATTGTTAAACTTTCATTACATTTGTTGTTAAAGTCTAGAAAGGTAAATAAAATATAAGTTGCTTTTTGGGGAAAAAAACAAATATATAGGCAACTGACTTTCAAATGGTTCAGGAGAAAAAATGTTCTTTGCACTATGCTTTCCATTTGTCAGTAAGTTTGGGATTGTTTCAAAAAGCAGTTTAATTCAAAAGAACACGAGTGTGTGCGCCACACACACACACACACACACCCCATGAGCCTTGAAAGAAAATTCTTAGGTTGGAGACCTCCAGGGCATGTCTTCATGGTATTCTGCTATTATAGGCACTAAAGTAACAATGTTTAGGAAGTCTGGCTGTACCCAGGCCAGGCTGTCTGTAAATAACAGACGCTCTGAACCGGAAAAGAGGGTTCTCTCCTGGTGGATCCACACTCCAGGGCTGCTCATACCCTCACACCTTTGCTAGGGAGCAGTAACACGGACTGCAGGTTCCTCACGGCCTAGACACTCACACCCCTGCCCCCACCCACCACTCCCAGAGCGAAAATGCCTGCAAGTTCTCATCACACTTTACTGATTGCAGTCAAAAATCACTCTAAAGAAGAAATGGTCCTTGTACTCTGGGCTCCCTCTCCCCAAGGCTGGAGCTTTTCTGTCACTAGTTAATACTGATGCAGAAATGTTGTGGGAAGGAGGGGGATGTGAGAAAGTGCCAGGCCTGATGGTGGCGTCCCTAGCCTGGGAATGTCCAGGCTCCTAGAGTGTTGTCACTATATAACTTCTGCAGCGTGCCGACTCTGCCTACCTGCTCCCTGGGCTCAGGGCAAAGGGCATCGATGTTTTCCCATTTCCAGTGACCTGTTTTTTTGTGGGGGGTTTTTTCGGATAGTCTCTCATTCTAAGGACCAAGAGAAGGGTAGAAACTCCTTCAAGGTTCCTCACCAGAACAGCTAATTTTCAGTAGGAGGAAATGTGGCCTCATGCTCCAGGGAGGCAGGAAGCGCGAGTTAGGCCCTCAGCCAGCCCATTATTCAGCAGGTGAGCTGACTTGGAAAGACAGTGGTTGTGTCCCAGTGTCCAGGGCAACCGCACAAACAGTGTGGAGGTGTACAGGTCAGTGCCCTGGGCTCCCTCACGTAACATTGCTGTGTCATATGTACTGGGAAGGATCGGGGCACAGGAAAAAAAATATAGGTAGGCTTCTTGATGTGAGAACATTTCTCCAGCCTCGGAACATTTCTGGGCCCCTTACTCTGCCTGGAAATGATATTTATTAAAAAAAAAATTACGGGCCTAATTTCCACCTATGTAATTTCTATAGTGCTGGGGACCTCTAGGATGAGAACACCTCCCCCACTGCAAAACCTGGATTTGTGATCAGGATTAAGAAACACACCTTCCTTCACAGTTTAATCGTGCATTTTCAAAATTAATCCCTGCCTTTCCTATAAGACAACAAAAAACAAAGGTTATTCTAAAGAGACACAGAATTTAACAGTGCCTAAGTGGGAATTATGGGGCAAGCAAGAGAAAGAGAAGGTTAGGAAGTATGAAACAGAAGACATGACCTGGGAATTAGATGTGAGAATTTGAGATGGTAGTCAGAAAGGAAAAGGGAAGGGGCTTTCAAAAGCTTAGAATCAGAAAGCAGAATAATTTCAGACAGGATAAACTGGCTACTCAGCAAAGGATGCTGGACACTGGGAGTACACACGTGAAAAGACAGTCCTTGCTCTTGAGGAGAGCAACAGTCTAGATTAAGACAACAACATAAACCAATTAGAAAACCACATGATCCGTGTTACAGTTGAGGCATTTACAGGATACGAAGGGGAAATAAAGGAGAGAGCATCTGACTGGGGGAGTCAGGGACACTTGAGCTGGGTATTGAAACATGAGCACGAGTTTTGCCACAAAAGGGAAAGGGCCTGAGGGCATTCCAAAGATAGGTCAGATAGAAAGAACTTAAAGGAAAGGAGCCAAGAAACCAATTCAGGGAGATTTCTCTTACTGTGAGAGCAGGGAGCATTCCTGGGCAAGGACCCTTTGGATTTGGGGAATGGTAATATAGGTCAGCCTGAACTCAAGGGGATGGTTGGTGGGGGAAGAGAGAGAATGGTCTGGATTATACTTTGCATATCAGCTTCACCTCTGATTACTTACTCATAAAACAGGGCAAATAATTGCTACTCTGCAAAATTATGATAAGAATATGCATAGGGTAAGGATAGCAAATCATCTAATATGGGTTTTTTTTGGGGGGGGGGGTGTTTGCCAAATAATTTTTTTAAAGTAGGAACCCAATAAATATTTGTTGAATTAAAAGTTAAACTACTCTAGGTAAGTTTACCCAGAGGAAATCAAGACAATCCATCTCTTTCCTGGGAACTAGAACCCTTAAGAAAGTGGGGTTGGTACTGTGTCCTCTAAAGGAGAGAAAAAATTCCCACCTCGCCAACTGAGTGAAGGGGCATTGAGTGTGGCCCCACTGACAGCCATCCCTCCTGGCTCCATCCCTGAAAAGATCGTCCATCACCCTGGAATTGCTGAGGTCAATCCTGTGTGGAGGGCTGTGTGGCTTGGAGGTGTGGAGCTCATCGCAGCGAAAAAATCACTGAGCTCTATGGCACCTATGACCTAGGAACAAATGTGACCCCACAGCAGTTGTGCCTCTTGGTAGCAGAAACTCTGGGCAAGGAGCCAACCTTCAGGGGAAGGATGCTGTTATGGGCTGAACTGTGACCACCCCCCCACCCCCCAAACACACACACACATAAAAGGTCACATATTGAAGTCCCAATCCCTAGTACCTCAGAGTGTGACCTTATTGGGGGATACGGTCTTTACAGTGGTAATTAAGTTAAAAACAGGTCATTAAGGTGGGCCCTAATCCAATATTGGGACTTCTGTCCCCATAAGAAGGGAAATTAAGATACAGAGATGCACTTGGAGAGAAAGAGAATGTGAAAAGACAGAGGGAAAAAACGGCCATCTACAAGTCAAGGCGAGAGGCCTGGAACAGATCCCCCCACAGCTCTCAGAAGGAACCAACCCTGCTGACACATTGATTTCAGACTTCAGGCCTTCAGAACTGTGAGGCAATCAATTTCTATTGTCTAAGCCACCCAGTCTGTGGTACTTTGTTACTGCAGCCCAGCAAACTAATACAGATGCCTCACTTACTCCATTCTTCACTGAGGCCTCCTTCAAGCAGGGTTTCTCAAACTTCAATAATGTATAGGCCACCTTTAAAGGGAAGGGGGAGAATTTTCAAACTACACAGTCCACCCCTGTGTCCACTTAAATTGTTTTTTAAATGTTACTGAAACATAAAGTCAAGCATAAACTCATACTTTTGCTCTCGTAGGACAATAAAATCAAAACCAAATTTTCTCTGTATTGATTCTTTAAGATTATCAATTGAAATGAAATCACAGAATTTAAAAATTCTTGTGGTGATCTTGGGGGCTTCACTTTGAGGAAAACAGCCCTGAAGAATTTGCATTCTAAGAAGCTTCTGTGTCACCATAAAGCAAGACCAATGAGTAGACATCAGTGAACAGCCCTAGGAATTGTAAAATTGTTTGGCCACCTGAATCGTGCAGTTAAACTCGTGTGTCTCTGAGAAAACATCATCTCTTTTCCCCTACAGAGAACCTTCTAGAAATTAAGAAACTGATATCTTCCCAAGGCTCGGGGCCTTGAGGCAAGGAAGAGGCCGTGGAGGAGGCATTCGGATGGAGATGGGCAGGCTTCCAAATGTGACTGTTCACCTCTACATTCATTGTGTCTACCTCATGGCAGATTTGTGGGCTTGATTTAGCAAAATAAATAAAGGAATAAATAGCTAGATGAATTGTAAAAGTGCCCCATGTGCCATGGGCTCAATTGTGTACTCTCAAAATTCATACATTGAAGTCCCAATCCCTAGAATTTCAGAATGTAACCATATGTGTGTGTATATATATATTTTTAAGAGGGTGCAGCTCACAGTGGCCCATGTGGGGATCGAACCAGCAACCTTGGTGTTATTTACACTATCCTCTAACTGAGCTAACCGGCCACCCCCGGAATGTAACCATATTTAGAAATGGGGTCTTTCACAATGTAATTAAGACTAAATGAAGTCATCAGGCTGGAGCCCTAATCCAATAAAACTGGTGCCCTTATAAGAAGAATTAAAGACACCAGGGGTGCATGAGTACAGAGGAAAGGACATGTGAGGACACAGTGAGAAGGCGGCCATCTGCAAGCCAAGGGGAGAGGCCTCGGGAGAAACCAAACATGTTGACAACTTGATTTCGGACTTCTAGCCTCCAGAAGTGTGAGAAAATTAATTTCTGTTCTTTAAGCCACCCAGACTGTGGTATTTTGTTATAGCAACCCTAGCAAGTGAACAGCTCCTGCAGAAGTGATCTCTCTGTGCAGGCCAGTGTGCCTTAGCACGCTATACATTCATGACCTGCAGAGAGTGTATCATGCCAGTTGCTTCAGGAGCTTTTAAAACATGGGTTGGATATTTGTGGAAATGTCTTATCTCCCCTCCCAACCTGCAGTTCTTTAGAGGCCAGGACTGTGTCTTATTCCTCTGTGAACAAGAGCACTTAGGGGCCTCCCAGTAAGTGTTTATTGGATATGTGAATAAAAAGCAGAAAGGTGGCTCAGGCCGGTGGCTCAGGCGGTTGGAGCTCCATGCTCCTAACTCCAAAGGTTGACGGTTCGATTCCCACATGGGCCAGTGTGCTCTCAACCACAAGGTTGCCAGTTCAATTCCTCAAGTCCTGCAAGGGATGGTGGGCTCCGCCCCCTGCAACTAGCAACGGCAACAGCAACAGCAACAGCAACGGCAACAGCAACGGCAACGGCAACTGGACCTGGAGCTGAGCTGCGCCCTCCACAACCCAGACTGAAAGTACAACAACTTGACTTGGAAAAAATTCCTGGAAGTACACACTGTTCCCCAATTAAAAAAAAAAAAAAAGAAAAAGAAAAAAAAAAGGCCTGTTCTGCTTCCCCAATAAAATCTTTAAAAAAAAAAAAAATGTAGAAAGAGGAGGTAATCCAATTTTATATTTAGAATATATAAAGAATACATAAAACATTCATAGAGATTATCTTTGGATGTGGGATTATGGATGATTTAACTTTTATTACTTTCATATCAGTATTTTTTTTATCTCCTACAATAAACGTGTATTATGATAATGATAAGATTAAAGAGGGGGTGTTTTTATTTTGTCTTGCTGTGTTTGAGTATCCAGAGCTGTTGCTCCCTGAGACACTGAGAATGGAATTTAAACTCACTCCCTTACTTATACAGTAAAGAAAACAGGGGTTTTTGTGAAGACCTCAACCATAGTGACTTGTTTCTATGTCCCCTGAGTCCAGGGCCCAAGTTCTTACATAAAGTCCCCAAGTCATCTGCCTAAGTCCTGTGCTGTGGAGAGAAGGCCCAGTATCCAGAAAGGGGTGCCCAGCAGGGTGGGAGGGAGCAGGGAATTTGAAACCAAGGCTTATGGTAGTGCCTGCACTGGAGGACGCAGGAAAGTCTTCTAGACATTCATTTTGGGTGGTCCAGGGACACCTGTGTCCCTTCTTGAAGCTTCCCGAAATCTCAATCACCTTGTCTCCTATGCAACACACCAAAGATTTGCATGGACTGTAACTCATTTTTGGGGAAGTTCAACAACCATTGTGTAACGTAAATGATTCTGAGATCTTCCTGCCAAAATGATCTCTTACTTTATCCAAAAAGAAAGTCTCAAATTCCCACTGCCAGAAGCCACCAAGTCAAGTCTACTATGGCCCTTACAATACACCTTGTATTTTACACAAACTAATTTCCCTGAATTAAATGTTTTCCACCATAACGGAACAGATTCATTCATTTTGCATTCCCTGTAGAAACTATCAAAATTTCTGAATTATCTAACTCAATGCCAGATATCAGTACCAGAATGATCAAAATCAGTCTTCCTGCTAGCTTTGAATTGCACATTATGATTTAAAACCCCACTATAAGCAGAAGCAGCAATTGGAGTTTAATACTAACATCTCCACGGACTTCGTTCCGAAACATATGTCAGTTAACCACCTTCAGGCTTAAAGGTTTGTGTGCAGAAATCAACAAGGGGTATGACAAATGCCAAACACGGGTCTAGGGTCTCCTGAAGGAAGAGCTGTGACCAGAGCAGGGAGACCAGTTCTCCAGTATAACACTTTTTGTTTGTAAATTTAACTAATTTAAGAAAAGCAGGAGAGATCTAGGTGGCAGAGTAGATAAACAAGTGCTTGCTTCCTTCCATGAACACATTAAAATTACAACTAAATTATAGAAAAATCAACCTGGAGAACCATCTGAAGTCTGGCTGAACAGAAGTTTTATAACTAAGGAATCAAATAAGAAGCCATGTCAAAACTGGTAGGAGGGGAGGAGATACACAACATGCTGGCCTAAAACTTCTGTGTGGTAGTTGAAAATCAAGAGGGATATCTCAGCTGAGGAGGTTCCACCCAGAGGAATGAGGGACAACAGCCCCACACCAGTCTCCCAGCCCAGAGAACTGGTGCCAAAAAAAGAAGCCTCCACAACATCTGGCTGTGACAAACAGTGGGGATTCTGACCATCTGGGTGGGATGAAAGGCTACGGGAAACCCAAACATCCTCTTAAATATCCTGTGCAGACTCTCTCACCCCCAGGCACTCACCCTGGGCTCCGGCAGAGGGACAGAGACTCGGGAGGTGTCGGAGATACATGGGAGGCAAACTGAGGTGTGTGGCTTTGGGGCAGAGCTGGAGGACAGTCACCATTTTTCCCTGTGTGAAGTCCTTCTCCTGTGCAGCTGTCAGGTGGAGCCATCTTTCCTGTGTTGAGCCTGACTCCACAGGAAAAGCTGAGTCTGATTGGTCTGGTGAGCTCTGCTGCTCCACCCTGCTGACTCACTGGGAACTCACCCCATCCAACTCCCCCAACGGGGAATGCACTTTCTTGCAAGCAGCCAGCTTGAGAGAACCTGTATACCCGTATGTTCACTGCAGCATTATTTACAATGACCAAAATGTGGAGGCAGCCTGGGTGTCCATTGATAGAAGAATGGATAAAGAGGAGGTGGTATATATACAATGGAATATTGCTAAGCCATGGAAGGGAAAGGGTTCTTGCCATCTGTGGCGACATGGATG
The DNA here is from genome assembly GCF_964194185.1 of Rhinolophus hipposideros. Taxonomy (NCBI): domain Eukaryota; kingdom Metazoa; phylum Chordata; class Mammalia; order Chiroptera; family Rhinolophidae; genus Rhinolophus; species Rhinolophus hipposideros. The sequence continues at coordinate 61,983,278 of NC_138059.1, forward strand.
GACCTGGAGGGTATTGTGCTGAGGGGCGTATGTCAGACAGATGCAATGTGATTTCACTTATATGTGGAATACAAGAACAAAATTAACAAACAAAACAGATACAAACCCATAGATACAGAAAACATTTTGATGGTTGCCAGATGGGTGGGCAGTTGGGGGTGTGGGTGAAAAAAAGAGAAGGCATAAAGAAGTACAAATTAGTTGTTAAAAAATAGGGTATAGCATAAAGAATATAGTCAATAATATTGACTATAATATAAGACCGGGTATAATATAGTATAATATAATATAATATAATATAATATAATACCAGGTTTTATATTAATTTTTGCTCCAAAAGACGCATTAGAGCTGATTGTCTGGCTAGGTCTTATTTTTGGGGAAACACGATATGTATAGATAGTGTCAGAGGCGTACTAGATTTGATGGGGTGATAGATAGGAGGGGTTGGTGGGCAGGATGAAAAATGTGAAGGGATTAAAAAGTACAAATTGGTAGTAACAAAATAGTCATGGGGATGTAAAGTAAAGCATAAAGTCAATAATGTGGTAATAACTATGTATGGTGCCAGGTGGGTACTAGACCAGTCAGGGGGATCACTTCTTAAATTATATAAATGTCTAACCAATATGTTGTACACCTGAAATTAACATAAACTAAAATAGAATGTCAATTGTAATTGAAAAATTAAAAAGGGGGAAAGGTGAAGGGGAATAAGAGGTCCAAATTTCCAGGTATAAAAAAAAATATGTCATGGGAATTTAATACACCATTATAGGGAATATAGTCAATAATATTGTGATAGCATAATATGGTGTCAGATGGTTGCTGCGCTTAATCATGGTAATTACTTCTTTAGGTATATAAATGTTGAGTAATTATGGTGTACCCCTGAAACTGATATGATATTGTATGTTAGCTATATAATTTTAATAAAAATCTTTTTAAAAAAGAAAAGCAACTGAATTGTCCTAAAGTCTTAATCCTTATAAGAATCACATGATGAGTTTGTTTCTCATTAAAGTTACATCTCTTTCTTGATAGCCACCCAAGTTCCAAGCCCAAGAGGTGCCCAGACAGATCTGGACCTCTCACCCAGAGATTATCATAGGTTAGGCAGGGCCTTAACAAAAGAAAAGAAAGGAAAAAAGAAACAGGGGATTCAGATGCTAGTGATCCAATGAGCTCTAAGTCCCTAATGAATGAGTCAGTTTTATTTTTATTTCCCCTTCACTTCAGTTCATGGTGGCCCACGTTTTCCTGAAGAGTCCCAAAGGGCACCTTTATTTAAATATCAGATGCATCATTGAATATTTGCTTTTAATTTATATCCAACATTTTTCTAATTCCTTAAGCTCTTCAGCACCTTAGCAGGATTATGGTGAAAGAAAAGCTTTGGGGAAGACAAGGCGAGCCAGGGCCTCAAGCTCAGCAAACATTGGTGAGAGGCTACTATAGGCTCGGCACCTGTATACACAAATAACATAATCTCAGGCAACTTCATTTTCTAAATGAGGAAGTGGAGGTTCAATAACTTGTCCACACTCACAACAAATCCTAAGTGTGTGTCTGTATTAACCCCAGATTGGTCAATTACCCCACGGGTACAATATATCAGAAGAACTAGACAAGCAAGCATGTCTTTAAATTGAATAGAAAAAAAAAAAAAAAACCTCTTGAAGATGTTTTCAAATGACGGCTACTTGAGCATGACCAGCAATAACCCCTCTTGAAAGAAGTAATTTGGCTACTTGTGGCTAAGAACTATGGCCCCACCCTCAATGTGATACCTACTAAGTTAGCCAGCTTCCTACTTACTGTACCCTCCACTTGAGTCATATGAATGTACCAGGAATGTGAAAAAGGGGAAATTCCATTCAACATCTGAAGTCTCACTTCAGGAATGAGTGACTCAGTTGCCACTGACTGTCTCCCTACCCAACCAATGGCCTTCTTAAGGAGACACATTTTCAGTGCATACTTAATGGGACTTAGGCTTCCAGAGCCACAATTTTTAGCATATAGCTAAACTCCAGGCCCCAAGTCTGCAGATAAAATCTTCAGAAAGCTCTGGGGCACATGATTTAACTTCCCTGACCCTCATGTATAAAGTGAGCATAATAACACTGTCGTGCGGGGCGTCCGGTGGGGCGGCCTGCGGGGTCTCGGCTCCCACTCCCCACATAAGAATGCAGGACATGGTGAGGCCAAAAAGGAACACACACAGAGCCATAGGTAGGGAAGTCATACCACTATGGTCTCACTGGAGGCTGGGTTTACACGACGTGCGACCTGCTGTCCGCTTTGCTGCCAACCGACCAACTCTCCTCGACTCTGCTTACTCTCCTTCAGTCTCCTCCTTCACTCTCCTCGGCTCCCCTCCGTAGCCGCGGCAGTTATATCAGTGACCAATGGCTTAATGGCTACAGCTGATGGCCAACCAGCCACAGCTGACGGCCATCCACTATCTGAGCCAGCACCTCTCCACATGAGGCCGAGAGCCTGGAAACTGCTTTCTGGGGCTCTGTCCCCACAAACACCTACCACAGAGATGTTGTGAAGAAAAAATAAGATAGGGAGGTAATGAAATTGGCACACAGTAGGTGCTGGATCAATGTGAGTTTCTTCTGCATTGCCAGGGGAAAGGAAGAGGGATTATAATGAATAGTGGTTGGCTAACATACTTCCCTGTTGACTTCATTTCTTCAATACCCATGAGTTGAGTGCCCACTGGGTACTGAAGACACAAAGGAGAAGGTAGGTGGGACACAGGTAGATTCCATCAATCATGCAATGAGATAAATGCAGAAACAAAGGAGGAGCAAAGAGAAAGACTGATTAATTCTTCTGGGGCGTTAGGAGGACCCCAGGGAAAGATGGGATTGAACAGGGCCAGGAGTTCAAGGTTGCTAGGTAGAGAGAGACGTTTTAGGCAAAGCGAACAGCAAAAGGGAAAACACAGAGGCCTAAGGACGGGTTTGGGGAGTGGAAAACAGTTCATTTGAGGGGAGTAGGCTGTCTGATGGAAAAGGATAAGAGATAAAACTGGAAAGGGGGCTAAGCAGATGCTTCAGATTCGGGTTGGCAGTGGGCTGGTAAATGAAGCTCATGGGAAGAAGAGTGCTGTGAAGAGCTCTGCTACAGAAAGCACTCACCAGCAGTTCTGTGTATGCTATGATGAATAGTGCCAAAATGTTGAAAAGTGACAAAAAGAAACAATGGGGGAGAAATAAGGAAGAAAGGCTAAGAGCCTGGATACTTCATGAGTTCTATCATTAGCATTTGAATAATTATGTGAATTCTAGTGAGAAGTTCCCAGAGGCTCATAATATGAAAACCCTGAGTATGGTGACTGCCACGTGCTACATGGTGTGTCTTTTTCTAGTGGAACATTCCAAAGTGTGACTGGGAGCCTAAGGCATCCATCCAGTCAATTCAAAATGGCCCTTCTCTTTAGGCAATGAAGTCAGCTCCTGAAGAAGCTAAGTTTCCATAGAACACTTTGGTTTCTTTTCCTGGGTTCTACTTTCTCTGAGGGAGACCACCATGCCCTGAACCATAGTCTTATAGTTTTGCTTTGCCCATGAATTCACACATATATTCATTTAACAAACATTTGTGAAGACCTACAATGCACTAGCAGTATGAGGGTTTTAAGGAAAACTATAGAGAAGTAAGAGATGGCTGCTTTCTTCAAGGAGATAGCTTCTAATGTACAGCATAGCTATAATACTAAAATGAAATCTGCTAAATGGGCCTTAAGAGCAGCACAGAGGAAGATACTATGGAGGTTCAAAGTGAAGAAGGTGATTTGAAAAACATAGTTACAGCACACAATTTGAAAATTGTGTATAGGTCCTGGCTTCTCAAGGTGTTGTCCACAGAACCAGAGCATAAGTTTCACCTGGGAGCTGGTTAGAAACGCAAAATTATAGACTCCCCCCAGACCGACTGAATCAGGATCTGTATTTGGTAAGATCTTCTGCTGGTATGTGTGCACGTTCAAGTTTGAACAGCCCTGGTATAGAGGCCACACGGCCTTAAAATTTGCTTGAAATGTGCTGGGCTTTTTTTTGTGTGTGTGTTTTTTTTTCAGGAAACAATAAGCAGAAAGTGATCAAAACTAAATGCCCTATGTTGAGACCTTTGCCTAACCACAAGATAATCTTTCAAAATTAGTACTTCTTTTCCTTAAGTGCATCTTGTATTTCCAATTCTTCTTTTATTCAATCTGAAAAGGATGCAGGTGTATGGGGCTCAAAAAAGAAAAGAGAAGGGGGAACAATAGGTCCTCCTGGGGGGCACACATGGCTGGCCCACCACCAGCAGATTCAGTTCTAGAAAATAAAACCTTTGTGCTCTGAGGTGGTCTGAGGCCACTTGGCTCTTAGATCTGCATTTCACCCTGCAGCTGTCCTGCTGCGCTCCCACATCAGCACTGATACATGAATTTTTGTGCTGATTTCATTTCATATGTGGATCAAGAAACATTTGTTGAATACCCACTAAGTGCATAATGTGAGTTAAATGTTCTCAGATACATAAAGGCTGGTCAAAGATGCATAGAAATAATTATAAGAATAGGTAGAAAGCAAGTAGTACCAAAAGAAAGATACAAACCAAACACCATCTATGTTCTGATAAGAGAGAGAATATTCCTGGCTCAGGAAATCCAGGAAGGCTTCATCAAGGAGGCAGTAGAACCAGCTGGGCCTTAAGTGGTGATTAGGATTTCAAGAGGTAGATATGGGATTATAGCATTTTAGAAAGAGCATCGAGTCCAGAAAAAGCGTGGAGAGGGGGAGATGAAGGGTCTCTCTGAAGAGATGAGAGAATCTGAGAAGTGAGAGAACAAGCTGGAAAGAAAGGCTTGGAGTTAGGTCATATGACTCATAGATGGTCCCAAAGGCCCAAATGTGGGCAGCAGAAAGTCAGATTTTTTTGGGTAGAGCAATGGCACGATCATATCTGTTCCTTGGAGTTCTTTTACATCAGGTATTCTTTGCAGGTGAGGGTGTGAATGGGCAGGGTAAGAATTTATGAGATGCTCCCATTGCTTCCAACAATTCCCAGTTGAAGACATGAGTATTGTTCCCTTCTTTCATGTTCTCCCATCTCCCCACATCCCCACCTGCCAGTCAGCATGCCATCCATAGATGCTCAGCGTCTCAAAGAGAACAGGGGCTGGATTGGAGTCCATCCCTGATGGAGGCCTTGTCTGAGGACCAGGAAGTGTCACAAACCCTATTCCCAGAAAGATAGCCACAGAGCATGGGTGTGTTATGATAGAAAGTATTCAAGCCACCGACTTATCAAAGTCGGGGGTCATGATGACTATCTCAGGTATGTTCATCGTCAGAAAGGAGAGGATGATCAGATAAGAAACCCTATTTCACAACAATCTTCTTTCACCTGTACTTATTTCTGGGTATGTGCTGTTCTAAGAAGAAATATTGAGTCCCCTTTTCTGTGAACTTGATTGCCCTGAGCCAGTTGTTTCTTTTTTCTCATATTAACATAGTGGAAATTGGGAACTGGATGGAACTGTGGAACCATTTTGCCAATTCCGTTATTTAGTGCAGAGGCTGACCGACTTGTCCAACCGTAGCCAGCCAAGTAGAGTAGAGCCTTTTAAAAATGCATAAAATGTGGGCTGGCCCAGTGGCTCAGGTGGTTGGAACGCGTGCTCCTAACACCGAGGTCGCGAGTTCAATTCCCACATGGGCCAGTGAACTGCACTCTCTACAGCTAAGATTGTGAACAACAGCTCTCCCTGGAGCTGGGCTGCTGCGGCAGGGCGCACCCTGCGGGGAAGAGCAAGGCTCATAATACTAGCATGGTCAGGGAGCCGTGTCCTACAAAACTAGACTGAGAAACAACAGGGCTTGAACTGGAGTGGGGGGGGCAGAAAAACGGGGAAAAATACATAAAATATAAAAGCTGGAGGAGGGTTGGCATCCTCCCACCCTCGGAGGGGCTGTTCTGTGGCCCATAAGGCTGTTTTGTACCCAGAAAGGGCCAGTCTATTCTGGGCTGCACGCCAGTGGGACAGGGTCTTCACGGCAGAAGCAGGCACCACTCCGGTAGAACCAACCCATCCAAACCATCCTATCCAGTGTGCTGAGAGCCTGTTTTCACTCTTAAAAACAGAAATGTAGTGGAATTTTCAACCGTTTAGAAGAGAATTTTAAGTTAAGGAAATGCAGCTTATTCTGCTTGGCCTTGACCAAAATACAAAGAAGTCAGCATGAAATTACTTCCTCAATGGGAACTAAGTCAGACACACTTGGTTGCTTCCCAGTGGAGGTGAAACCCGTGAAGGTAAATTCCCTGATGACAAAGTGTTCAGGGCTTACCAGTGGTCAAAGAGGGAAAGACAGACGCCTTCTCCAACTCGTGGCCACAGGTTTCACCGCATCAAAATATCTCCTCAGGTTTTAAATGCCTTGTATTTTGATTTTAACTTATAAAGGAGAAATGAGATGGCCAGTTAAATAAGGCATCCAACTCTGGAAGTCCCCAGCAGATTTTCCTTTGACCTGGACTTTCTCTAATCACCTGTGCTAAAACTTAAGGTGTGGGAGCCAGAGCTCCTCCCACTTCCAGAACAGTGTTGGTCAGCCTGAGGGCAGAGGCTTGCTTTGGCCCCTGATTTATGGAAACAAGAAAAGATTCACAGCCTCAAAGCAACCTCATGTCAGAAAACACGGAAGCCACAAGGACTGTACTCCCTAGGAGTAAGAAAAAGACAGATCAGAGCATTTGTCGCCCAACCAGCCAACCTTATGAGGAAGGACGAGGGCTGGACAGTAAGAAAGTAGTCTTCTTCCTAGTACTTAGGTGTCAGCAGTTGAATATAATGTATTCCACAAATGTAATTTAAATTTTTCTAGAAGCCACATTTTAAAAAGCAAAAAGAGAAAGATTGCACTGGGAAATCACTGTTTTGATTTGGCCCAATGTATCCAAAATAATGTCATTTCACCAAAAAGCCAAAATAAAAATAATTAGTGAGATAGTTTACATTCTCTTGTGTCTTGAATCTCCGAAATCTGGTGTGTATTTTACACTCAGAGCACATCTCAATTCAAACCAGTCACATTTCAAGTGCTGAATAACCATATGGGGTTAATGGCCACTGTGTTGAACCCCTCAGAGTCAGAGAATTAAAAATAAATGAAAATGATAATCTAAGGACACCAGTATTCTGAAAAGAGGAAGCCTGCCTATTGCACGAATGGAAGAGGGGACTGGTTCTCTGGGAAGATGCCACCATAAGTATGGGAAGATGCCACCAAAGTATTGAAAAGAATATCATTGTTATCATCGTCATACTCTTTACAGAGCTTGTTCCATCTGTACCCTGACCCTATAAACTGGGTATTCTTCTCTCCTGATTAGCAATAAGGAAACAGGGTCAGTAGACAAAGCGCTGGTCCAAGATCACACCATGAAGGAGAAGTGGATGGAGGAGGCTCCTGACATCTCATGCTGGCTAGAGCTCTGGAGGAGCCCTGATTCCAGGGGACAATGCCTGAAACTCCCAAGAACTCTCTGTGACTTCATTCTGCCTGGTCCCACACATATTTTACTCTCTTTTTAGAAGACCAGTGACTCACCACCTGACACAGATGAACATCTGTGCATATTACCCGAGATAACGTGGGGTTAGGTGGAAAGGTGGGATCCAAGCAGGCAGGCCACGGGCAAACATGAAGTGGCTTTTGGAGACCCCTGGAGAGCCTTGTCTCTTCATCCCACCCCCACAGGGACGCTCTGCTGGACTCTCACTCTGGGCTGCCTGTCCTCTCTCATCCTCACTGCAGAGCTCTCCCAGCTCCTCATGTCTCCATAGTACATTTAAGCCGAATGTCATTACCTGCATGCACTGCTCTCTGCTTACGTGATGAGCTGTGCTAAGGTGTTAGACCCGGGGTCACCACTGTAGATATAACACGGGCCTTCTGGAGAGAGAACACCTAGACCTGAAGAGGGCAAGTCAGTGGTCCAGACGTTCGGGAGGTAGAGGGGCTTTCATACGGTCTCCCCTCAGGTCTGCTGGTCCAGAACAGCAGTGTTCTAGAACTGAGTGCTCCATTAAAATCTGAACAGATCTGAACGTACCATAAATGCATTTCATCCGAATGGCGCCCAAGTCTCAGGCCTGGATAAGTCATTTTTACCATTAATCACTTCTGAGGCAGACCTAGAGAAATGGCCCCTCCAGGTAGCAGAGACCATGGGGCAAGTGATTACAAATAAAGTATAGCTCTGCCCACCTACCTCCTACCAACACACACACACACACTCAATACGTGGTCGGGAAGCCATCCATGTCTCCTACCTGCCAGGTTTTGCTCTTCCCAGGAACGCTGGGTTAAGATGTAAATTGGGGAATTCTCTTTGGGAGGGGTCCCACTGTCCCTCCCTCCTCCCTCGTGTCCTTTCCCTGTACAAGTGTACACACTGGGCGCAGCACAAGTCCATCCCTCACTGACATCTTTGCAGTCATTGAGCCTCCTAACAACAGCCAGCCGTGCTCAGCAGAGTGCAAACATCGCCCTTCTCTCCCTAAAAGGCCATATGGAAACTCCCCCCTCATTGTTGGCCCACATCTGACAGAGCTAAAGGCTTTTATCTCAGAAGGACAGAGTCCAATTCTGAGCTGCCACCCCACCCCCAAGCACATACAAAGTCAAAAAGACTTTTGTCCAAAGGGCGTATCACAGAGAAAAAGTTCTTTTTTTTTTTTTTTAAGAATTTTTCCATCCCGCCAAAATGTCTGTACCAGCAGCAGCAGCTAGTCCACGGAGAGCCTGCCATCTGACCCGCTGTGCACGGCCCTAATTGCTTCCCATCTGTTGTCTGGCACAAACAAAGGCTGTGGCCCAGCCTCACCCTGGCCTTTCTCCAGGCCGTTTTGTGCATTTGTGGGGCCCAGGCTGCAGCTGCCCCCGCCAGGCCTGACAGGGCACATGCCGGCAGGTGCCAGGCCTATGGCCATCCACGGTCACTCAGGGAGGGAGGACAAAGGCCATATCCAGGGCCGAGGGCCTGCGTCCCCACACTCCTGGATGGGCACCAAGGACATTTTATCAGCCCAGGACTGACAGGTATGTCGGTGGATTGGCCCTCAGCTAGAGAAAGTGGAGACGAGAGACCTAGGACCCCATCAAGATTGGCAACATGTATTAAAATGCAGGTGGCTGTGACTCAGCAGCTCGTAGCTCCTAGGAACTCCTCCTGGGCAGCATGCAACTGAGAAGGACCCAACAACAGAGCTGCCAGGGGTTCGTGGCGCCAACTTTCTGTATAATAGCAAAATTTTGGAAACAGTTCTAACAATTCAAAATAGTTGGATTACTTACCTAAATTGGGGAAATATCCACACTATCAAATACTGTATAGGGCTTCAAAATGATGCTGGAGACCTGTGTATGTTGACATCAAAGGATATCCACGAAAACATTCTTAAGTTTAAAAAGCAAGTTACAAAATGATTTGTAAAATGTGATTATATCTTGTTATAATATATATGCATGTTATATATATATATATATATATATATATATATATATATATATGCGTATCACAGAGAAGAATACATGTATATGTGTATGGATGGATGTACATACAGGTATGTACGTATGAAGAAAAAGTATATATACCAAGATGTTAATGGATTATTTCTGGTATTGAGTTTGTGACTGGTTTTATCTTCCTATTTTGATTTTCTGTATTTTCTGATTTTTACATATTTTCTGTAATGGAACGTGTTATTTGTATAATGAAAGAAGACATTTTTTTAAATGAATGCTGGAGACAGCTTTCTCATTTACTTATAGATACTATTTGAAACCACGACTAGATGAAGTCACCTGAGGGAAAATACAGAAAAGAGAAGGGGTACAGGGCAGGGGCCTGGACTTCCACATATGAAAGTTAGACATAGGATGAGGAGGAGACAGGAAAGGAAACCACGAAAGGGCAGCCAGTAAGAAAGGAGAAAACCCAGAAGGATCCCAGAGGCCAAGTGAAACAAGTGGATCCTACAGATGAGAGCTGACTCTGTCCCATGTCCCTAAGAGGTCAGATAATAACATTAGGACAGCAAATTGGACATTGGTGGAGCAAAACGAAAGTTTATCAGAACAAGAGGGAAGGTGAGGAAGTGGAGCTTTGATGAGAAGCAGAGAAATGGGAGTCGGGGGGCTGGTGTCCATCAAGGGAGGGATTTTTTTAATGTGGAGGGTATTTCAACACTGTTGTAGGAAGATGAAAATGATCCAGGAGAGAGGGATGGAGAGAAGGGAGGACTGCAAGGGCAACAGGCGTGGTGGGGTCGTGCTCAGGGGAGGGCGTGTGGCCTGTGCATGGAGAAAGTCAGCAGAGTATGTCTAGGTGGCTTGGTAGGTATGACAGGAGGAGGTGGAAATGAGGTATTTCTAGGCTGACTGTCACTAGTTTCCCCCTCCCCCACAAAAGAGCAAGCTGTGAGTGCACGGAAGTCTGAGGAGAGAGAAAGTGAGAAAGATCGTGTCAGAGAAGAGAGAGACAGTGGTCCAGGCGCTTGGGGTAAGATTGTGGCATCGATGTACACTTTTACCAAGTAGGGGGCACCGTTGTGTCTTTGCCTGTAGCCACCCTTCGGTGCTCTGTGAGTTAGCAGACTTCCCGGGTGATAGAGGAGATGAGCAGAGGCCTTTGGGAAGCTTGCCCTGCAGAGAGTTTCTCGTGCCTGGAACATTTTGCTGGAAATAGCTGTTCCTACCCCTGCCTGAAGCCGGTTTGCACTTGGACTTAACTTAGGGATCATACCTTCCAGAATTATAATTAGGTACCTGTGTCTGTTTCTAAAATTAAAGTAGGAGTTCCTTGAGGGCTAGGAATGAGTTATCTTTATCTCCTGAATTCTTAGGGCAGAACTTAAAAAATAGAAGGAACTCAATAAATATGTGTTGAAGGAAGAAAGCGAGGATGGGAAGAAAGGATGTAGGAGGGAAGGAGAAAAGGTTCTCCATTTTAGAACTGAGGAAATCAAAGCTCAGAAAGGCAAACACGGGCCTTGTCATTCCAAACCCTGCTTATAAAACCAACCCAGAGTTACATATAATTATTTGTTATGTTATTAGACACATGATTAGAGCTTCAGGCATCTTGCATATAATTTGCTTAAGCTTATTGTCCCAGTATAATTATTTATAGCATCACATTTCAAGCTCCAATCTGTCCCTGGGTTAGAAGATAAATCCTATGGCCACCCCAGTTATAGCTACTGTCAAGTCAACAAGGGCTCCCTGAGTCACCCTCCCCTCAAAACTCTCGTGTTAGCACCTCAGAACTCAAATGGAGTCCTCAGTGGACACAAAATATAGACGGAGGGTTGAAGCTTTCAGAACAATCTACAAACTGAAAATTCAAAACTTGTTCATGTTTTTCATCTGGTTCAGCATCAGAATCTAACTTTTGACCCTCCTTCGACAGCCCTACAGTGTTAGGCACAGTGTGAACTGAGCCTTTTTAAAACGTTTTGCTCCTATTTTCTTGTTTTGTCACTCTTTTATTGCTTCTGCCTACAAAAAAACAAACACCAACAACCCTGAATTAATTGTTCATAGCTTTTTTGAGGTATAATTTACATATTATAAAATTTGCTTAAGTGTTCAACTCAACAATTTTTAGTAAATTCACAGAGTTGTGCAGCCAATACAACAAAAATTGGATTAATTTTATTTATATAATGGAAAATTATGCATATCTGGATCTTTCTATTAACATGAATTATTTAATACACACAGCTCCATCCCTAAATATACACGCCCTAATTCTTTCTCCCTCTCGCTCTCTTAATTTTTTTGTAATATTTATATCTGTCTCAGGAAATGACTTCATCTTAACTCTTATGACAATAAACGGAATCAAAATAATGATCACATTCTCGAGTACTTTAGTACTTTTTTCCGGGACACACTCCATCTTATGTATTCATGAAAAGGGGGAAAATATAATCATAATGAGATGGCAGTTCTCCCTTTATAAAGTAGAAGAAAGATGAGAGCTGATATCTGATGATTTAATTACGTGGCCCAGAGAGGTTCTGTCTCCAGGCTCCCTCTCATCAGTCTCACCCAAGCACCACACCCCCTCAGCCAGCTACTCACACTTTGTGATTATTATTAAGGAGACATCCTGCCTTGTCGTTTAAAGCCATTTTCTCCAGAGTATAAAAGAAGAAAACCCATGCAGCTGCTGGGAATGCAATGGGCCTTGTTTTCCTACAGACCCCTTTATTCTTCACCATAGATCAACAGTCTCTGTGAGGATTCCGGGTTGAAAATTGCTGATCAACTTCTCTTTCATCACAGAACCTAAAAAGACACCATCACGGCTGCCCTGAAATCTACCACTTCCATGTTCTTATGCATTTAATATTATAATATCAACTACCCTGCCAACTAATATGAGTGGAGATTCTGACATCAATATGCCAATAAAAGCCCATAAAACTTAATGGCAACAAGGGCTAAATCCTAACTTCTCACCAAGCTTTATGTTCTTATTCACTGGCCACAGAATACAAGAACATCAATAGTATAAAGTGTCTGGAAAAGAGTAAAAATTCTTCTACAACCCTGTCGCAAAAATCTTAGAGATGGAATTTCTTATCCAAGAGCTCCAGGAGTGGTTACCAAACTTTTAGATTTCATGGACCTGTAAGATTTCAAAAATATTTGGGGTTTAGAGAAGTGATAGGTTTGGAGTCTGGCATATTTTGTCAACTAAGGATATCCTCCTTGGTTTTTTTGTTCTTTTTATAAAAAAGGTTATTATTTGAACACCCCCAAAATAGGAAGAACACGTTCTCAGAGTAAATGACTATTCTATAAGTTAATTACATTTTCTTTTTTTGAGTTAAATTTTCTTTTACTTAAAAGCTTATTATGCCCACCCACTTTTCTCAAATAAGAGCATATCCTCACCCAAAATAGGATTGATGTTCATATGGACAATAGAATTAGGAAAAAAAAAAATTTGTTTCTTTCTAATTCTACCCAGATCAAAAGATTGATTTAAAGAAAATTAAAAAGCAATCCCAAACTGAATGCAATAAAATCTGGTGCTGCAGTAGTCTCACAAATTCCAGAGATTCTATGTCCTTATCCTGTCCTCCACCCTTTAATTTGTATTATGGCCTAAGGAAACCATTTCCTGTGCCACTCTTTCTCCTGATTTATCAGCAAGTCAGAGAAAACATTCACTTTTATAACCACATCATAAAAAGTTACAGTGAAAGAAACGGATTGAAGGACTCAAAACCACGCACGCTAGATCTGAAGTGCTCAGCAATGGGAGTAAATTTCTGTGTTATCTCACCTATTCCCCAGATCCTTTGCGACTCCAGGATAATATCATATACATTCTCCTTTGGAAAGTGAACAGTAAACCAAATATAAAAATATAAATTACATGTACCACTTTAAGTTGGTTAATGAGGTTTATCAACCACCTACAAGTGCACTGCCCCCCCAAACTCCCGCTCCCCTTGGTCCTTAGGTCCTGGGAGAGGAATCCCACGCAGTCTCTAAGAGGGAGATGTGGTGTGAACACAAAGCACCGGCCTCAAAGCCAAAAAGTGCAGGGCTGGGCTAGGGGAACAATGTTTGGGAACAACAAGGGGGAAAGTATTTGTTCCTATCTCTTCCACAATCCCAGCTTTCTTTAGATCCCTGAAACATTTTTTGCTTAATTTTTCATTTTTTGCTTAATTTTGAAATGCTATCACAGTAAAGGAAAAGTTGCAAGAATAGTACGAGAAACTTTCACATAGCCCTTTGAACCAGGTTTTCCATCTGTTGACATTTTAGCCACATTTGCTTTATCATTCTCTCTCTCTCTCTTTTTGTGTGTGTGCGCACACACACACACACACACATTTTCCTTGAACTATCTGAGTTACAGACATCATGCTTCTTTATCCCTAAATACTTCAGTGAGCATTCGCTAGAACAAAAATATTCAGGCCCGCCCGGTGGCTCAGGTGGTTGGAACTCTGTGCTCCTAAAGCCCTTCATGAGCGGCTGGCAGCAGGTTGAGAGCTGCCTTGAGCTGCTGTGAGTGGCTGACCTATGACTGGCTACCCACTGCTTCAGCTGGTGGAGAGGGAGTGGAGGGTGGGGAGGCGGAAGAAAGGGGGGGAAATTCACTTATACCACCATAGTACAATGATCAAAATCATGAAATTTAACATTGATACAATACTATTGTCTAATCTATGAATTTTATTCAAGTGTTGCTAATTATCATGGAGTGAATATGTCTCCTTAAAATTCATATGTTAAAGCCCTACGCCCTGTTGTAACTATATTTGGAGATGGGGCCTCCAAGGAAGTAATGAGGCCATAAGGATGGAGACCTTATAAGAAGAGACACCAGAGAGCTGTCTCTCATTCTTCCTCTCTTTCTCCATCCCCCCCACCCCCTCACCCCCGCTGTGTGAGACGACGCAGCCAGAAGACAGACTTCGCCTTCTAGAAACCAGGAAGAGGGCTCTCACCAGAAACTGAATTTGCAGGCAACTTGACCTTGTATTTTCCAGTTGCCAAAACTGTGAGATTATAATTTTCAGTTATTGAAGCTGCCCTCTCCATGGTATTTTGTCATAGCAACTCAAGCAGACTAATATACTCCCAGTTACGTCCTTTATAGCAACTTGTTTTTGGCCTACCATCCAATCTTCTCAGAACTCTTAAAGTGCTTAGTCTGTCTCCCTTCCTTTGATACACAAGAAGGACTGCCATGTTTTTGGTAAACTTTTAGCTTGTATGTGTCCATCTCTTTAAGAAAGCTTTAAACAAAATGAATATTCATTTTTGTCTTACATATCTGATCACCAATGGTCACTAAGTGAACGATACCGCAGTGACCTGTCTCATCCTGTTACCAGGAGAAATTTTTCATTATTCATTGAGAATAATACGTACTCATATCTTACTCACATGTATGCTCTAGTTTTGGGGGGGTTTTTTTTGGTTTTTAAAAGAGATAATTCTTTGATCATGCTTGGAGGTATCCCAAGCTCCCAAATTCTTCAGGATAAACTTCAACCTCTTACCAGGATTTTAAAAAATATTTCCTAATCTCCATGTTCACTGTATTATTATTTCTTACTATTCACTCCACACTTAAATCAAAGTAAGCCACTTGTCATTTCCCATGAATGTCCTTAATTTTCCATTCTCCAGCCTTTACTCATTCTTGCTCTTTCTGTCTAAAATGCAATCCCTTCATCATTGATCAAAATTACTCTCTAATATTGAAGCTCAACATGGAATAGAGCAAAATTCAGCTGTTTTCCAGCTATGCATGTAAACACTTATTCCACACATATTTATTGAGCACTTGCTGTATTACAAGCGCTGTACTTCCTGACTGAACTACACCAGTAGATAGCAGGTCGAGTTTCTTCCCTCATTATCGTCATCTTCACCTTTGCTAACTGGGAAGTCTACTCTGAGAATCTGAGCAGGGTTTCTATTTAGAAGGACTCGTTTTCTTGATGTAATAATAACTATAGTTGGTCATGCCTCACTTTTGTCGACAACTCCAGAACTGAAAGGCACATACACATTATCTCATTTCATCCTAATGCAGAAATTAGTAAGAAAGATAAGCCTGTTTCCATCTTATGAAAGAAGAGACGAACGTTCAGAGAGGTTAAGTTAACCAACCTTGACTGGTGTCAGGTCTAGGATGAGGATGCTGGCCTTCTGACCCCTTGTCCAATTTTACCACTTCCAGAAACCAGATGCGGAGGAGGGAGAAACAATGTTATCTCTACTTTATAAATAAGAAAACTCATTTAAGCACAGCAGAAGTCAGGATATGCTGCACAACAAATGCACCAAGAAAACATAAATCAGATACCAATGCTGGAATTTATTCATAAGTTCAGTTGTTGGTAATTTGGCTTTGCTTTGTAAACACTTAAAACTTGAACTAATATTGTCATTTGTTAAACCAGCAAATTTTCAAATGCAAGTCATTCTTCTGTATTTCCAGTTTTGTCTTATACTATTTAAGTAACTTTTCAGAAAATTTACCCAAAATTATCTCTCATACTCCACAAATTCTATGATAATCACTGCTAACTTGAAAGTGTTTCCTTTCTCTTTTGTCAGACACAAAAGTTTTACATTATTACAATTATAGTTCTCATACCCAGCTGTTTTTTTCATCTGATTTTCTATTTATATTTTTCTGTGTTTCTACATAGTATGAACATAGAACAGGTCTTGGAATCAGAAAACTCAAGTTCAAAACTCTGTTACCACCACTTACCACCTATCTGCAAGCAGTAGTGTTATGGAGCTCAAAGCTTTTATAATTTGGGGGGCCCCTCTTTAAGAATACAAAACTGAGAGCAGAATTGAATATTTCTTTGGAATGATAAACGAAATCACAACACATTTCTGGAGATCTGGAGATTTTTATCTTTTCTTCTGAGATGTCTTTAGGCAATTTACCAGAAATACTTATACAGAAATGCTCTGATTGCAATCTGGCTTCCACCCCTCACCCCCACCCCCACCACCCCATACCCTGTGACTCTGGCACTCACAGAGGCCTGACAAGTCAGGGCCATGAAGTTTAAGCTTCTTGCTTTATAGTAAATACACCTCTCTGCAGTATGATCTTGGGCAGGTCACATAACTTATCTGGTCCTCAGTTTGTTCATCTATAAAATGGAATCATAATGGCTACCTGAGGAGATTGCTGTGAGGACCCAATGAAATAATTCAGGAACTAGTGTTGGAACCCATTGGGCACCACACAGGCAGTCGTTATTTCCTAACACCAATGATCAAGAGGTGGAGGTTACACATGAAACACCCTGCACTGTTCTGACTCCTTGTAGAGACAGTTTCCTTCCAGTTAGATTATTGTCATTTTCAACAAACGATCTATGCCTTCTTTTCTTATGTCACTTTTAATGGATTTTTAGACTAGTAGATTTTGTTAGTTTTTACAAAACCTTCTCTAGCAACGTATGTCTAAAATAGGAATTAGGTAAAGCAACACTCTATCTGGGCCTTCCCTGTAATTACTTCTTCTGAAAATAATGCATAATAAAACCAAACGGTTTTGTTGTTGTTGTTGCACTGAAGCGATTAGAAAAAGGTTAAAGGACTCAGGAGATTCAACGGCTCAGGCCTGTAAGCAGATGGGCCATTCATAACTTTGTAGTTTCTAATTCAGAGCAGTCTCAGATGAATTTCCTGCCCAAGCTGGTCTGTTTATGGAACAAAAGCCTGGAGATGTGTCTGTTTCACGCCCCACTGGAAGCGCACACTGCTCAGGGCTGGCCTCTTCCGTGGCCTATAGTCGTCAGAGGGACTCACCGCCCTCAGCAATTTGGCTTTTACAAATCACTGCAGGGAAATCCAGTTTAGGCAACACATAAACGCTTTCCTTCATGTCACTGGAACTCGCTGCAATCCTTTTTATCTTGTAAGTAACCCGCAAAGGTTTCAATGAGCTATTTCCTGTTAGTGCTTCCTCACCAAGAAAGGTACCTTTTTCTGTGGCGACTTTTCCAAAATGTTTGTGAGAAGTCTGAAGGTGACCCCTGAAAGTTGTCTCTAAGTCAACACAGATCCCTCCAAGGGCTATTTTCATGTGGCTGCATTTTACCTGACATCCCACCGGCTCTGACAAACAGGAACTAATTAGGTCCCTGTAAAATAATACACAACAATGTGGGAAAAGTGCTAATACCACAACAGGCAAGAGATTCCACGTGTCTCATTCTATTTTAAACAATTAGCCTTAGTTTTATTCTTGCCTTTGTAAAAGAAATGCTTCTGTAATTAACAACTACTCCAGCCTCAGCTCAGTGTCCTTATCTTGGATAATAACAGAAGGAAAGGATAGGATAACTGCAAGGTGTGTAAGAGAGATGAACCTGAAAAGGAAGCGTGGCACCATCTCACAAGCAGATCTGAGGCTGAGGGGCAAGAAAATGGGCCCTCCACAACCTCTGAGTGTTGGAGAGAGGAAACAAGAAACCAATTAAGTAATTTTAAACAGTGGGTGGTGAGGCATAGATATTACTTCCCAAGATTTCTTTTATTGAGTCTTCAGTTTTTGCTCTCATATTTAAGAAAGAATATGTTTAAGACACTTGGAGATAATTGAATACTTACGAACAAATTTTCTTAAATACTAAAAGTAAATGTCTAGTAATGGTACATTCTGAAAGAGAGATAGAATTGATCTCAAATTTTAAATTAAATTTAAAATAAGTCTGCTTTGACTTATCAACTTTTGATTCTATGGTAAATTTCATGATTCCATCTCTGTTAAGATACTTGGTCCACCTACTTACATCCCAGTCCAAAAGCATGAGAAATTGGCACTAATCCCTACTATTGCTCTTCCCAAAACTTCAACCCAGGTATCTCCTCCACATCTTGAATTTTAGCTTTCATATTCTTCAATTAGGTTGAGCTGATTTTTTTTTTCTTTTTTTCAGTAACATCAGTGTAGCTCAGTCAACGGTGATTTCTAATAAGGAGAGTGTGTCCAACCCTATGCCTGAGAAGAATGCTTCCCACATACACATACATAGATGTATATTTATTAGATAAATGAATAAATGGTAGAGAAACCCCTTTCCATCCAAAAAAAAAAAAAAGTTAAGAATTAGAGTACAATACTGTAATGGGGGAAAAAAGAACATTTAGGTTAAGATTCATGTTATAAGAGTCTATCTGGATAGATTTTTTCATTGACTGCAATTTCTGAGTATTATATAATTAATATATTTACTCCATTATTCAAAATTGGTCCATGGATTACATATCTGCCACAAATGCAATAATTCACACTATTATACTAGCCTAATATGGGAAGCTGAAAATTGACCCTCAAATGTTGAAATGTGAATCTCCAGAGCCTATAAACATGTTGCCTTCTGTGGTAAAAAGGACTTGGCAGATGTCATCTAGTTAAGGATCATGACGTGGGGAGATTAGTCTGGATTATCTGGGTGGGCCCAATGTAATCACAAAGGAGGCACAGGGAGATTTGACTAGAAAGAGGAATGTCAGAGGTATGTGGCATAAGGAAGACTCCACTGACCAATCCTAGCTTCGAAGATGGAAGAAAGGGCCAGGAGCCAAGGATGCAGGCAGCCTCCAGGAGCTAGAAATGCCATGAAATGAATTCTTCCCTGGAGCTTCCAGAAGGAATGCAAGCCTTCTGACGCCTTGATTTTAGTTCATGCAAACTGACTTCAAATTTCTGACGTCGGGGCTCTAAGATAATAAATTTGTGTTATTTTAAGCCTCTAAATTTGTTGTAGCTTGTTACGGCAGCAACAGGAAACTAATACAGCATAGTGTAATAATTCTCATTCTACAGAGAGATACCTAAAATCTATCTCTTTCGAAGTTCTATGAGCCACAGTAAACGGGCAGTGACTTACTTGACTAAGATGAATTGATACCCCTTGAGAAGGAATGACAAGAAGAAACCGACCAATCTAAAAGTTAAAGGTGTCTAAGGAAAATCCATGAACATAATCCAATGTAGACTATTATTAGTACATTGCTTTTAGGAAAAAATTTATTCAATAACTGCTTTTATATGCCTTTCAAGTTATTTTAAGCTTTTATAAAAAATACTAATTCAATGAACTCTAGAATCCTGTAGGACTTAATGATAACAGGAAACACAATATGTTGATAATTATAATAACTGAGAAGGCCTTAATAGTGTATGTTGGGCTTTATTTTTCTAGATTCAATGTAGTTATAGTAACAGATGGTAGAGGAAGGTTCTGTCAGAAGCTACAGCTGGTCATTGAGAACCAGGTCAAAGGGCTTGTTCGAAGAGCTCCATTGCTTCTTGCAACGTGCCCCATCCAGCTCTTGTGCACTCCCCAAACGTGGAAAGATGCTGCGATCACATCCAGGCATGCACCCTACACCTCTTGCAGCTGTGGCCTCAGGTCTTGAAATGCACTTTCTGGGTGGAGGCAGTGGAAGCCTGGAAAGCCTGCCCAGCCGACAGATTGCACAGGCTGGAGGTGTGTTCACTGTCGAGCCTGGGCAGCAAATGCCAGCCAATAAATAATCACGGCCTCATTTTGTTCGTATTCTTATATTTGATCTCCTTCCCTCTTAACCCCTTCTGTGGGGGGTTGCTCAAGTATCATTTCCCTAGGGAAACCTTCCCTGCCTGACCACCCATTGGATCCTTTCATTATAGACACCATCAAAATACTGCAGTCCTTTCCTTCAGAATGCTTATCATGGTCTGTAGTTATGAGTGTCTCTCTCTCCATCAAACATTAAATCCCACAAGGTTGAAAGCAGGTCTGATGTATCCTTCCTGGTTTATGGTAGGACACGATCAATACTGCTGAGTGAATGAGTGAATAAGGAACCAGAATGTGGATCCAGGCTCCCTTCCTCCTCCCCTAACCAGTACTTGGCTAAGCTATAACTAATTCCATGTAGATGAGTCAATGTAGGTGAGTCAAGAAGACAACATTCCAGAACATTTAGACTATATTTGTTGAGCGCCCACTGGGATCTGGAACTCTTCAGAGAGCTACGATCTAGAAGAGGAACTAAGAGGAGCTAAAATAGCTACAACAAAAAATGGAAGTGATGACAACCACAAGTGAGGGACAGATAAAGTGCAGTGGCAATTTAGAAGAGGCCAAGTGACTTCCAGTCGAAGGTTATCCTGCCTCATTTCCTGAGCCACCTTTCTTGATAATAGTCCACTCTCCCTTGCCCCTCAGTCCTTTTGTCACATCCATTGGGCACGTGGAGGTGCTGTCTGTTGCCTGTGCTGCGCCACCGGGTCAGCGGGCCCAGATGCCAAGGGGAGGGCAGACGAGTATCGCTGTGCCTGCGCGCAGGGCCCTGCCTGTGGGCTTCACCCAGCCGAGGAAACGAGTGGGGCTGAATGAACACAGACGCCATGATGGACCTAGGAGAGGGCCCGAACTCCTGCCCGCCAACCTTGAGCCAGTCCCCAGTACTGCTTGGCATGTCTCCTGGGTCTCCCTGGTCAAATCCCTTCCCCATTCTTCTCAAGGATTGTTTCAGAAATACTTCATTCTCCTCACATCTCCAACGGTGCCTCCTTTTCGCTCTCAGCTGATGCCCCTGTCTCTTAGTCCACAAAGAAACTCAAGTCAAAGAATTTGGGAGTCAAGGAACTCAGGGAGAAAGGAGGGGAAGAGGGAGGGAGGCATGAAGGAAGGATTACAATGCCTGTTAACTTACTAAATTATTTTGGTGTGGCCTGAACGAGGTAGTTTCTTCTGAATCACAAAATTCTGTGAATTCCTAGTGTTGTAGAACTACATTACCCAGTGCAGTCGTCATTCACCTGTGACCACATCGAGCCCTTGAAATGCGGAGGGTCTGCCCGGAGAAGTGGTGTGAGTGTAAAATGGACATTGGATTTCAGACTTAGAATGGAAAAAAAAAAAAAAGGAATGCAAAATACTTCACTAATAATGTATATTAATCACTTTAAAATAATATTTTGTATATATCGGGTTAAATAAAATGTATTATTAAACTTTTAAAAAATGTGGTAGAAGCCCTCTCTCCTGACATTATTTGCACTCATTGTTAGTTGAGCAAAAGTGTACAACAAACTGGAGAAAGTCTGCTAGCCAACTAGCTCTGGGTGAACTGGGAACTTGGGAATGAAGAACGTGGGTCAATTGAATGAATGTTGGTTAAGAGAAGTTAACACTAAACAAAGAAGATAACTCACTGTGCTGTAAAGAAACACAGTTGATGAGGTACAAAGTAACTAGTGGACCACATTAGATAGATGAATATTTGGCAACAAGTAATTTGGTGAATACCTGTGGGATGGCAAGAGGCTGAGCAAAGACTCAGAGATATAATTGTGGTGTATTTACCACAAGGAACTGTGACTATTTAGTTGGGCCTGAGTAAAGAGTTCACATAGTGGAGTAGAGTAAGCTCACACATAAAATTTGATATACTTGATATATACAACCCATGAACTACTCACTTATTACATGCAGAAATGTAGCATACATTTACTTTACCGGAAGAAAGGGGCCCAACATACGCTAGAGAATAATGGTGACAAGTAAGCATATGAATGCCACAGGGCAAAGGGTCATTCATTTACCTTGAGCTCTGTCAGAGAATTTTTATTTTCTTCTCTTATCCAACCTAGGCTTAATTTTTAAAAACTTATTATTGAAGCATAATGCACATACGTACAAAAAATGCACATAATAGTAGAACTTGGATTTGTAAACTTAAATACAACCATAAGACAGCACCCACCAAGAAATGAAGCTTTGTAGCACCCCTGACGCCCATTCCCCCCCAAAAAGGATCCTTTCAGCCACCCTTCCTCCAAGGTAACCACTCTCCTGACTTCTAATAGTATACATTAGTTTTGCCTATTTTTGTACTTTTATAGAAATGGAAGCATACACTATATGCTCCTTTGTGCCTTATGCTTAATGTTAAAGACTCAACCCAAATCTCAGACGATTGAATGAATCCCAGCTCAGTATTATACTGAGTTTAGACAAGCCTCTTCACCTAAGCCTGTTTCCATCCATAGAAGTGCATTATAACAATGTATATCACCTAATAGAGTTGTTGGAAGGATTAAATGAGCTAATGTATGTGACTGGTACACTGCACCTGCTACATTGTTCTCCAACTTATTCTGTGAACATCCTGGGTGGTGCAAGATCCCTGGCTGGGGCCCAGCCAATTCTCCGCAGCATATGGGGGAAAAACCCGTACTATCTAGGCAGTGACCAGCCATTTCCTTACTCTCAAAAGTGAGCATCTACAAACAGAGAACTTGGCTCCTTGCCCATTCCATTCGGGGCCAAAGAAGAGATGCCATTTCTATTACATACTTACTCATCTCCCCTTCTAGAATATCTGCTTCCTTACGGGAAGGGTCATGTCCTGTTTACCATAGTATTCCCAGGATTAGCTCCAGGTACTATAAGCACTCACTTAAGTACTGGTTGCTAATTGAACGAATACATAAGTGCTAACTGTATTGGGGCTTAGAAAATTGTCAGAATCTGATCCAATCTCTTGAGCTACGGTTGGCAAAATTACAGTAGTAAAAATCAAGAGTAAAGTCAATCTCCCTCCGTCTTTCCATGTGCTGGCCAGGAAAATCCACTCAAACCTAGCACATCCTGTACTTGGAACTTGAATAAGCACACCAGGTCTGAGACCTTCAGAAATTACAGTATACTATGCTGCTTTTAATACTGAGTTTGCTCAAACTCAACAGCTTTTAATGTACTCATGCCAAGATACTAATGTTTTCAAAAACATTCTCTTCCTAACACGTCAGCCATGAATAATTTTCTTTTCTGGTGCATTTTATCTTAGTTTTCTACCAATATATTTCACATATTCTTGATTATCGCCTTTTTTTTTTTTGTAAGCAGGAAAGGGGAAAGTATAACGTTCGGAAGGAATTTCACTTGGTTCATTTCACCCTCCACTACTTAATTAAAATACATTTTCACTTCTCACGGAATGAAGTACCTCTTCAAAACCACCATCTGTTTTACATTACAATTAAAGTTCTGATTGGCTGGCAAACCTATCACGCTATAGCTATAACTGGATAAATCAAGCAGAAAATTGCATGGTTATAAAATGAGCTAAAAGATTTTAACAAAATAATAGTTTACCAGCAAACCTGGTTTCATGCAGGTAACTAATAAACCAAAGCTATTTATAATCTGTTGTGTAAAATAAGTATGGTTAATATTCCCTGTCACGAGTAAATTTTTTTTTCAATTTAACACTTACTGAGATTTTCTAAACACCATGCTAGACACAGAGCTATACATGGCAAACTCTACTCTTTAAAACGTAAAGCGTAGTCGGGAAGTTTCTGGAAGCACTAGGATAATCAGGAAATGATTGACAGATCTGTGCCTTGAAGGTTGAATAAGATTTTAACAGGCTAGGGAGACAAAGAAAAGCACTCATGCAGAGACGTGGAGACAGGCGTATATACATCTATATCCTTGGAAGATCCAAGTCACCACGTCCAGATTAGGAAGTGAAGGAACACTTATTATTTGGGCAACAGACAACTATGGAGTCTTTGAATAGGAGAAATGTGACAAATCTGTGTGATTTCTGTATCTTTCTGCTTAATATAAGGAGAGAACGTGCCTCATCCTCTCAGCAGTTAAGATTTTACACCGTCACTTAAGTTGGCATTCGGGTTTCATGTCAGTCTCACACACTTGATATAAGCAGTCTACTGAGAGGTAAACTCATATCTGGTGAGTTAGTCTATCAGATTTCTGAGCCTAGAAAGATAAAAGTAAAATCTGGATGGTGACGAATTCACCAAGGCAATGTAATACTGCATAGACCTGACTGGGTGACCAGCTGGCCTTGCCCAGGTGACACCCTGATGTCACTGAACAGTTTCTTGATAGTTCTATAGAATGGAGATCAGAGTGATTAGTGCAATAATCCAAGTAAGGGATGAAGGCATGGAACTAGAGCAGGGGCCTTATGCAGGCAAAGGATTTACAACAGATTTCAATGTGAGGGGTGAGGGAGAGAGAGGACTCGTTGGTGGATGATGGAAGGAAAGGCAACACAACTAAGAGATAGAACAAAGGAAGAGCTGGTTTCAGGAGGGAAAAAGAAGACATGTTGCATTTAAATACTGACAGAAGACTCGTGGAAATATCTAAAGGCAGCTAAAAGTATGGTTCTGAATGAGGCTGAAGAGTAAACAGTAACATGTCAAGTTTGTTAACAGATAAAATCACCTGTAAAGGAGAAAAAAAGTCTGTAAAAACAGAATGTTGGGTTAAGTCCTTAAGGGTTCAGTCAATACCATAAAACTCAAAAGCAAAGGGAAATGAGCAATGCCACGTCAGCTTGTACACAGATGCTTTATTTTGGATGTTAACAGTCAACATTATATGCGAGATTCTCTTAACAATGGTAAGTTTTCCCATACATCAAAAAACTCAATTTAATCATGGTAACTGCTGTATTAATGTGAAAACCTTACAACAAAAATGCAGTGCTATATGTGTGTACTCAGTTTCCATGCAAGTATGGCTGCTATATATATGTCTGGCATTTTTATAACATATTGAAAGAAATTCAAATTAACATAACTGCATAAAAATGACTTAAGATGCCCGACATACGTAAGATTTAAAAACTTCTTGCAAAAAGCAACAAAGCCGTTAAATGAAGGATTCAACCAATACCAACCCAAGTATGTACCAATAATCCCAGGCTTATCTGCAATAGATTACCTTTGGGATAATTTAATGCTCAAAAAAAAAATTATGCTTTTAAAAATATAGCTCTTCCAAGATATTATACTTTGGTGATTGGAGACTATGCACATCCAAATCAGGTAAGGGCTACATATATTTAAAAAAACAAAATACAACATTATGTGCTATTAATTCAAGGTATCTGAAATTTAAATGGTCCAGTATGATTTTGCTACAGTCATTGGTTTTACAAAGTGAAATTTCTGTGAGAAGTTCACTAATTAGGAAGCAATCAACATACTTAACAAATATGCTAAGAAGATTCAAATTGGTTCATCTATTTGTTATCAACAAGGCATAATCTTAGTACCATACATTTTCTTCACTTCTCACTACGTATAAGATGCAAAAAAAGAGCTAGTGGATTTAAATAGCTTAAAACCCTTTTAGGTCTACGGTTCAAGAGCTAGGCATTAAAATACTTAGTATTTCCATTTCTATTAACATCAGAAAATCTTAAGCTGTTTTTGTTTTAAGGCATAGTATTTTGGTATTTGCAAGACTTTGCCTGGTAATGGTTGATTCCATTAAGTTAACTTGAGAACGTGCCATCATTTGCTTTTTATCTTTTTACACAGTGCAAGTGGTGGTCGCTCTTTCCTTCTCTCATAGCAGCAAGCCGATTCTGCTATTTTCTATAGCAGCATACTTCAGGAGTGGAGAGGGAGAGAGTGTGTCAATTATAAATAATTAAAACTACAGTGTACAATTCTATTTGCCTGTCAGTGTTTAAGTTGACAGCACACCATTATATGTCTCAAAAAAATTACATAAATCTCTACACAAAGCAAATAAAGACATTCTTTCAAGAAGAAATAAAATAAGTGCAAACACCTAAAACAGGCAACTGAAGCAACTGTTGTAACCTGTAGAGAAACACAAAACATTTATAAAAGGACAAAATATTTTTATAAATAAAAAATAATGTTCTCTACTTCTGAAACATTGAGTAAATATAATAAACTTCTAAGTGCAGACTGTTTTTAGGGACCAAAGTACCATATTATTTTTTAAACAAAATGCAAAAATTTCAAACACATATACAAATCACCAGATTAATTTATATGACCCCTCCCCATATAATTTAAAAAGAAAACATTAAATTATTATTTAGTACATTTTTAGAACTACTTTATAACCGACATGATTTAAAGGGCTTTAGTGCAATATTTAGGTAGATGTGACATACAGTATAGATATTGTATTCTTTGCAGCTATAACTTACTGTTTCATACTTAAAAGTCAAAATTGTTCTTTCTATGTTGGCTGTAAAAACAGGAAACAACATTGGCTTCTAGACACCCTGTATAGGTATAAATATCTACATTTAAGCTTTAAAAATGAAAATAAATTATAAAAACAGACTTCTTTCCAATTTACAAAGTTTTCCTGCTCCTATATACTGTACAATACATTCAACTCTCTCAGCTCTTCTGAGATTTATGAGGAAAATACTGACTCTTTACTAATAAGGAAAAAAAAAAACTTTTTCCAACTTTCTGTTTTTAGTACTATGCTCAAATAAATACATTTAACACTGTAGTTAATTTTACTGTTTTTGAAAAATACCAAAAGTTAGTAGTGCAACTTTCTGTCCTTCCTTTAACTCCGTTCCATTGTGTTTCTTTGTAAATGGTAGGTAGCCTAAGTAAATAAATCAGCACGTAGGCAAAACTATTTCATAAAACCATGTGTGCTTCCCATACATAGACTAATTTCAGAAATTACACATACTCATACACCTCGTGTAACAAAACTGCAGCATCAAGAGTAGCAACATACATCTTCTGAGGTAAACATGTGAGAATTTACTTTCAGAAGAGCCATGAACTAATTCTAATATGATTTTCCCATCTTGTTCTTTAAAAACAATTTTTAAAAATCTCATCTCTTAAAAAATAAACTACGAAATTGCCTACCCCTTGCCTAAGTGGCTTAGATTTCTGCCTGCCCCGTATGAAAAAGAAGATGCAAACTGTTTTAGGACTATATTAAAACTTTAAAAACAATTAATTGATGAAAATTTCATTGCAACCTAATTTAGTATAGAGTATAATAAGGAGCTGGGGCATTTCATCAGTTTTCATAACAGTTACAGTATAAGAGCTCTTGATGTGCTGCTGGCAGCTGTGTAAGTACTCAGATATCGTCTTGCTTGTTCAGTCATGATAAGTTGGTCTTCTGTCTTCCCATAAACCACTGTTTCCCACTCACAATTTGACTAGGAAGGAAATATTAATAGTGACATTAAAATTACTAAAATAATTATCCATACTACTACACAATTGTACTTTTAAAAAGTCAATTATTTTAATTGATTTGATATTTGATAAGTAATTCTTGTTAAAATGTTTTGGTAATGGCATTGTAATTCTTTTTAAATAACAATGCTATGTTTTAAAAATACATACTGAAATACTTATGATCAATTTTTTAAGTCAATTTTTTAGCTATTTATATTGTTTACAGGCCTGTAGAGGCAGTTTAAAAGTTATGTCCCCACAACTCCCCCCAAAAATCAAATCAAACAATATGGAAGGAAGTGTCAGTATTGCTTCAAAATTTTACAAAATATTGAAAGAGAGGATGCAAGTTCAAAAAATGAGCTGAGAATGCTTTATGTCTTGCATATTAGGAAATCTAGTCAAAGCATAAAATCAAGTTTATGTCTGTTTCATTTGTTTTCTGCCTTTATTATAAAGATTACTACATTATAGGTGTGACCTGCTATGTAATAAGTTTGCCTGAAAAGTTTTGTGGTAAACACTTGGAAGCCAAATCATTTTAAATGGATTAAGAGAATGTGCTATAAGGCTCTTTGAAGAGCACTGGCTAAGGACAGAGATGAGGCAACCATATTTGAACACCAAAGATGTTTTCAAGGAATGCTTAAATGTCAGGAATGCTAGTGCTGCAATCATTGTGGTGTACAGAAAACTTGCTTCTCAATGAACTCTCAAATTCTCTGGGTTGAATTCTTCAGGTAATGTCGTAAAAAATTCCCAGCCTTCATTTGCAGCTACATAATGGCTGCACAGAAAAAAAGGATTTTGTTTTATAACTTTTGAGTCCAAAAAGTTCACTGAAAACTGTTATACCAACAAAATCAAGCTGAAACAGCTTCCAACCACTTACCCTTTCAAGATAGCAATTAGGGCTATACTTATTTGTTATAGGAGAAAAGATACCAGAAGTAGATTTAGGTATCTTTAGTTTAAAAATGAAATAGTGCTTGGAAAATCACCAGGAGAGTCTGGCTACATCTCCAATTGTTTAGTTTACCTGTGCCCTGATGAATAAGTCTCTTAAAAAGCAAGTCTAGTTTGAGTGACAAATAAATGGTGAATATTTAGTTACTGTTATAGTCAACGTCAAATTTCAAAAGAAAAAAGCATAATTTGTGATCAGTAAGTCCAAAGTGATAATTGAATAAACAACAACAAAAACCACTAAAATAAATTTATGAATTCGTACCTGAAGATTCTTTTCCAATGTGACTACTTTGGAAGTGTTGGGGTTTGGTTTCTTTTTATTAAGTGTATACGTTTTGTTGGTTGAATTTATATCTTGTTTTTCAGGAGTCAAGTTGCACCTATTGTCATGTATTTCCAATAATGGTATCATTAATAAAGATGTTGTAAATACATTTTCTGACTAAGAGAGAAAAGAGGAAAAGGAAAATAAAATAAGTAATTAAAAAATGGAGACAAATAAAGGGACTACTGGGTAAGCGGTAGTGGAAGCTCCATTCATTTCCAAGAAAGCTTTTGGCCCCAAAGAAATTTCTAGTAATGTAATAAAATTAGTATTTCAGAAATGAGCCAAAGATAAATACTGAAATTTAAAGTTTTAAGAACTACCATTTTTTGACATCATACATAAGAGAGCCATCTCCTCTCAACACAAAACAAATATATAATAAAAAGCAACATAATAAACAAAATACTCTCTGCTGTTAATAGCTTCTCTAAATTAGACAGAATACTACTAACGGAAACTCGATGACTCTTTAATGAACTGATCACACAATGAGTAAGAAACAAGAACCACTAGGACTTTACGCAACTATTCTAAGAAGAAAAAAAAGCTTTACAAACCTGCACATCTGAAATGTCTTCGGTCAATAGTTGAGTGCCTGGTTCTTTTTCCCAATTATCTAAAACGAGTGATTTTCTGACTTTCTTCACAGAAGCAGTATGCTAGAGTGAATAATTTACAATAAAAGCATTATGGCAAGGTCACTTGGACACGATAAGGTTTTTAGTAACAATAATACTAAAAGATTACCTCTTGCTTGCAGCTTTTGTAAGCAGGTTCATCTGGCTCTTTGAGGAATATGTCTGTTCCAGTTTCTTCTTTTAAAACTTCCCGAATATCTTCTTCCAAGAAGGCAAGTGGCTGTGACTAAATTGTTTTTAAAAGAATGTTTAAAAAGTCTTTTATAACAATTCCTTTTTTTCTCCCCGCATATACAACCCATCTTTTACACTTTTTCATTATTGGCTTAATTTTCTCCCAGTCCCTATGGATACATAAGTGGAAAACAAAAATCAACTAATCAGTTTTATGACAAAAAAAATTTTGCACATTGTAAGCACTGAATGAAGCATGGCACTTTCTTCAGTCCAGGTTACTAAACAAAAATCTTCCTTTTAGGGGACTTATTGTAGATCCTACTTCAATTAGGATCCTCAGTATTAAAAAGAAAAGAAAAAGATTATTTCTCAAGTGTTTTTATATAAAAATAGAAAAAAAATAGAACAAATTGGGACTGTACTAGCTCTCTGTATTGTACTCATTATACAGTGTGCAATCATTATTTAACATATTTCTCTTACCACGAAATGTATGAGCTACTTAAGAGCAGTGATCTCGCCTTTTTCATCTTTGTCCACATCTCTCTCTACACCTGGCCTTAAGCTGAGACCTGAGACACAGTGTTCAGGAAGTGGGTGTGTTGGTAGGAGCACAGGAGGATGTGTGCATTGGAGAGTGGGAGGGCAGGATACAGAAAGAAACTTGAATGTGGGCTGAATAATGAAATGGCCTCAAAATATTATTCATGTAGTTTTCTAGAAAAATAATTGAATTATATCAAACTTAACACCTACCGAAACCAAGATCTGCTTTAAAAAAAAAAAGGTAATCAAAGCTCCACTAAGTAAAAGAACAAGGTGGAAGTACATAATGACTAGCAGCTTATGTTCCCATTCAACAAAGTTAGGCAGACTAGCATTCATGTATAGATGAGATTTCACAGCACTTATAAAAACTTTACAAATGAAAATAGAATTTTAAATATCCTCTCATGTACAGCCGGAGACATGCAGGAATTATATCAGTATTTCTGTATAGCTCCAAGAGCTTTTAAGGATTATATGCCGCAAAGAATACAGATTTAGATGTTCTTAAAAAGAATTCTGGAATGTTTTTTTCTCCCATTAAGAATACAAATGTCCTTGAGAAGTGGCTAAGACACAGATGAATTCATTCACTACTAAGAATTATTCTCTTAATTGTCCTAATGTGACAAAGACAAGAACTGTTGCATTTAATACTTCTCAGGTTTGATTCTATCAAAACTAACAGATTTACATTTAAAGGACTTTCACAGTTTTCAGTTTTTTGAGTAATTTTTAGTAATAATGGTTACTAACAATGTTTATTAAGAAAGCAACAGATGTTTAGATGTACCTGATTAAAATTCCAAGGCCAATCGCTAAGAAGTGTTTTTGACACATAGTAAGATACACTAGAAAGCTCCGGGGTTAGCGTATAGTAGGTACTCAGCAAATTAAGTGGTGGAAGAGGGGCAGGAGTGAAAAGTGAGCTTGCTGCAAAGAAATGTATGAGCCTATGGACATGTTAGAAATTTTAATTACTAAATCATTACTTTTATCTTTTATTATTTTTCTCTTACATTGCTGATGAAAATGATCTATTTTGGAAATGGATACATTTTTCCCAAGCATAAACAAACTGACAAAGACTTTAGGTTACTTAAAACCTAATTTCTAATTATTAAAGTGATAATTTTTATTCAATTTATATGATGAACAAATAACCCTGAAGCACTGTAGCATTTTTTAATGTCTTCAAATCGTTGTTTATTTGTCTAGCTCCCAGTTAGGTTACAGATCCCTACGAAGGCAGGAACTATACCTAACATGTTCAACATTACATCCCCAAAGCCTAGTCCAGTGCCTGGCACCTATTAAGCACTCAATCAATATATGTTGAATTAAGGAGGAATTTTTGAAATAAGTAACAAAAACAAAAAAAGTAACAAAATACTGAAACAGATTAGTGAAATCAATTAGGTAATTCCATACAATGGATTATTACACAAACATTAGAAATTATGAACACTAAAAATTAATATGTTCATTTATTAACTTAGTTGAACAAAAACGTTGTAGAATAGTACATAAAGTATGATCTCACTTTTGTTATGTGTATGTGCATAAATTTAAAAAAAGTCTAGAGAGCTCTAAAGAGAAAATAATTGTTCATAGCAGTATATGGAGCTGAGTGACAAAAAGATGGGTCCTACTATGTACACTCTGAAACAGTATCTCAAAAAAAGGGAAAAGACTAGAAGATTTGAAAGTATGACATGCCTATTGGTAGAAACTGGATTAATTCAAGTAAACTAGAATTTAATTTATTAATGCATCTACCCAAAATGTGACTAAAAAATAGAACATAAAACTAAAGTACCCTAGAAGTGACCGAGATTTTTTAAAATACATGTTTTATTTCTAATGAACCCAATTTGTCAGAAATCTGTATCTGTCTAGAATTAGAATGCCCATGGCTCATCTAAGGTACTTCAAGACTGACAATATATATGTACAAGCACAGATAACACTTCCTACCTCTATTCATGAACTACAATTGCTATGACTATTATTAAAATTATTTTAACAGCAGCAACTAATTAAGCACATACTACTTAGCACCACCAGAAACTTAGCACCACCAGCTTTATTTCCATGATCTCTTTTAGCCTCACAAATAACCCTGTGGGATGTGTTTTATGATCTCCATTGAACAGAAGAGGAAACTGAGCCTTAAAGAGGTATCCTGATCAATCAGTTTCAAAAATATTATTAGGAAAGTTGCTTATGTATATAAAAATATTAAAATTATTTTATTCTACTACAGGAAACCACTACAGAAACTACTAAAAGGTGAGTTTTAGTATTAAGAAAAGAATTCTGCTGATACTTGATTTGCTTTCTCTAGATATAACATAAAGAAAGCAAGAATTCAAAACAAGCCAAGCAAAGGTTTATTTATAAATCAAGGAAAAAGATTAACACAAATTCAAATGAAGAGATGAAACTTTTTATCAGTTTCAGTGAACACCTTTTAAAAAATGTTTAAAAATCAAGGATAAATATTAAAAGTTGTTTTAATTAAAATTAGGAAAATTCTTAAAAATAAAGAGTATACATACCACAATTTTAAGAGGTCCATATTTTTTCTCCTGAGCAGCAAGCGCATTCTTAAAAGGAGTAGGAGTTCTTGGTGTCGTACCCAATATAGATCTTCTAATTGTAGGTGTTCTAAACCTATCCAATCATTTAGATATTTGTATTACAGTCAAAATTTGATTTCATGTGAGTTAGGAAATGCAAAACCATAATAAAAGCATACACTACATTTTTCTTGCATATACACATTCTTTATTTAAACATTCCAGGACTATTTTAAGTATGCCTGCCTAAACTAATTCTTATTTCAATCACTGATCTTAAAATAGAGAAAAGAACTAATGTAGAAAACAGTACTAGAAATGTTTTGTTTGAGTTCACAGTTTTACACTATATTTAGCTATTTTTCAGTCTCCATGGTATAGGGTATGACTTTTTTTTTTAATTCTAAATCCCATGTGGATAGAAATTATGATTTATGTATCAGTGGACAGAAAGCTAATCTACTGTTGAGATTGTACTTCTTGTTTTCTCTGACCCAATTATTTAAGACTTACTTACCCTACATTTTCCTTTTGATCTTTGGGGGTTGTTGCCTTTTGAAGAGGAGTTGTAATGAGAACTTTCTGCCCACAAATGGGGGTTGATGTAAATGAAGGATTTTCTATATTAATTTGTTCATTTCCAGGGCATGTGTTGAAAAACTAAAAAAGGAAGAGAATTTAAAGATAATTTCTAGAATATCAAAATCTCTACACAACTATTAAACCGATAAAATTTTCAAATTATTTCCCCATTTCTCTTACAAAAGGATTACCAGTAATACTACATTTACATTCCACTCCATGAGAGCAGAATTTTTGTTTGCTTCATCACTGCCTCTCTAGCTCTTACAACAGTGTTTAGCACATAATAGGCATGCAAGAAATAGTTGTTTAATAAAAATTCAAAAGTTACAAAACACAGTACGAAATTTTTAAACAGTATATTATCAAATAGGAAACTATAGAAACAATAAATAGCTGCTGGGTTAAATGTAACAGTTTGGTACAACAGTGGAACTGAAAAAAAAAGTGTTTATTAGTTTATTAGTAAATAATCGTAAGTGTCCTTTTCTATGAGAATACTTTCAATTCAGAATATAATAATGCTTTGCTGATAAGAAATACACCTGTCTGGCGAAGTTGCCTATTTAGAACACAGCTCAGAACCTCAGAGCAGCCAAAATTGGTATCACATAGTCCATTTTCCAAATGACACACTTTACTCATTAGATCTTACACACAGTTGTGAAATACGAATTTATTTTTGTCGTCAATAGATTAGAAACAATGGTAGGGAGAAGTACAAAGTGCTTTAAGGCTACTTATAACTGGAATGAATTCTAGCTCTCTCCTTTCTCATTCCTAATATCTGCAATATACTCAACCCTAAAACGAGCAGTCAAACCATCTTAAAACCCTGCAGTGATGCCCATCAACTACAGGGTAAAACCCAAGCCCTTTGCCATTGGATATAAGGTCATTATGATCACACCTCACCTTCTCAGCCACTTTCCACGTTAGAATTTACACTACAACAAAAATTGCTGGTGTGCAAAACTCCATAGAAAATTGCTAGGTGTGCCCAAGCCTTGGGAGGCTTTGTAGCTCTGAGGGCTGGGGTGGGGTGGGGGTGCACTATTCACATTGTAGCCTATGTCATTTACATACATTTACACTCCCCTGAAGCGGGGGCGGGGGGGGGGGGGGCACAATTTTTAGAGATCATGGTGACTATGTGCTGCCCTATCCTCCTCATCTTCCTAACATCAAAACACCTCCAATAATATCCCAGCATCCTCCAGGTTTATTTGACCATTAAACTTCCTTCTTCTCCCATAAAACTTCTTAACCTCTGTCAGGACACTTTCAGCAAACACCAGCTCCATATCTTAATAACTGACCTTGGACAAATTGCTTAACTATTCCAAATTTCATTCCACTGACCTCCTAAAGATTTTTGCTGTGATGCTGGAAGAAAAGTGTTTAGCACACAGTATTCATTAAGAGGATATTATAAATTCAGAGGTCCAGTTTGCCCTAACTGAAATATTTGCTGCCTAGGATATAACTATCGGAAAAAGCAGGTAGTTCCTGACATCCCCCGAAATCTTCTGACACGTGAAATCCTTCCAGTGAGCAGTTGTCTATGGATATATACCTGCTATCTGCTAGGAAAGTGGGTATCGTCTGAGCTTTGTAATTAGATAACTTTGGGCAAATCATTTTACCTTTCTGGACCTATTTCCTGATGAGTCCAATTAAAAAGATTTGAAACTACATATCCAAACATTTCTTTTAGCTTTAAAAATTGTAAGACACTATAATGCAAGAACTACACTTTGTGAGATATCTTCTGATTTATCAGAGCTTAGACATGCTCATGTATACATTTAAATACATTACCCATTTTTATATAATATCAAAGCAACAAACTGCTTTGGATATTAAAGGATATTAGAGGATGTTAATAAGGATATTAAAGATTTAATTTAATCTAGTTCATCAACATTTGGAAACATAAATAAAACAGCACTACTACCTGTGAAGGAGAAAACGGTAGTGTTTTCACCGGTGTGTGCTTTAGTGCTGTGTTGCCGCCATCACTGAAGGCACCAACGCTGAGTTCACTGCCTGGGGACTGAGCCACTCGCATTCTTCTCTTCTTTCTGAGAATGGTTGGTGGAGTGCTAAACTTGGCCACACTCGAGGATGCTAAAGGAACAGCCTCACTGTCTGCACCATTACAACCATTTTTCTTCCCTTCAAGTACAAGACTGACATTAAATTGACATTCCATGGCTCCTTCGTTGTGTTGAATTCGCATTAGTTTAACGGGAGTGGACTTGACAGGAGAAGCAGCAGCATCGGAAAGATCAAAACTGGTCACATCACTCCAGGCTACAGGATCCTGCAAAAGATTCAGTTCTTAAAGTGAATGCTACAGTGTAGTTAAATCTGACCTTGAACATAGGAGGATGACTTCCACAGCTAATTAACTACTCATTTTTATCAGTAGAAATAGGCTTTCCTTGTTCATTATTTTTTAAGCAAGACCACTTGACAGGAACACATTATGGTTTTACTACAACTCCAGTTTGGAACATCCCAAAATAATATTTCATCTAATTCAGTAGCTGAAGCTTACTGTGAAAGTATTTTAAATAAAAGGAAGAAATTATTTTAAGTTATTATCGAAGAATAAAATTTATCATAAAACTTCCCACTCTATTTCACATCAGGAAAATACTATCAAATTCTACATCATCATTTGGTAATGTGTATGGAACATCTTCAAAACGGTCATATACTTTGATCCAGAAATTCATTTTAACCGAAGGATATAATTGTGATTTTGCACAAAGCTTTACATAATACGTTCTGCAACTTGTAATACTGATAAACTGAACACCACCTAAATGTCCAATAATAATGGTATACTAAGTAAATAAATTTTGTTACATTCATATGATAGAGTACTATGAAGCCATTAAAATTCAAGTTTAAGAAATAGTTAAAAAAGAGCATGCTCATGATATAATGAGAGAAAAAATCCACAAACATAACACATAAATATATATCTCGCTTTAAAAATAGATGAATATGTGTGTTTTACATGCATAGAACACGGTCTGACAGGGAAATACCTCAGATCACTAACTGGTTTATGGAAGACTTTAATTTTCTTCATATCAGTATTCTCTAGTTTCCATCTATTTCTAATATATTTGTACAACTTGTACAACAAAAAAATGAACTGTTAAATTTTTAATTTTTAACAATTCTATACAAGGTACATATTTGAGAACTATTTATATATATATTTTTCCCAGAAGTCACTGAAAAATATCAAAACAAAATTAAGTATAACATACAAAGTAATGCTTGACATAAAACTGGTCAGTGTCCATTGAGTCTCTGAACATGAAATCATGTCTCTAAAATTGAGCTTTTGATAATCTCACTATTTCAAACTTACAGATTCAATAAGTTCAAGAGTCTCTGCAAATTCTGGGATGGTCTGTAGAGAGGACAGCACAGCATTTGCCTCTACGGCCAGGAACTTTGTGGGTGAATTCTGCTGAGCAGACACAGTTTGACTTTCATCCATACTGTAAAACTCATTCGTGTGTTCCTCGAGGCTATTTAGAGTATTAGCCATGCTGTCATCCAGGAGGAAATTACCAGACCAGTTAGAAAAGCTTCCAGGCTGCTAAAAGTACAAGAGAAATTTGAATACTATTTGTCATTTCTAACGTAAGCATAAATTTGGATTGTAAGAGCTTTTTCTAGAACATACTTCACAACATTTCAGCTAAAAATATAGTAGCTAATATAGTCTTTCCTCAAAATTGATATAAAAATATTTTAATTAACCATCATATCTTGTCTATATTTCTTTATTCTAACTAAATTTTTTTAAAATTTATAAAATTATAGTGAGATGAAACAAGTGTGTATATTCAACATAAAGTCTAAATTCCTAGAATCTGACCTCTACCTTTCAAACTTCATGTCCCAACACTTCCTCCTCCCAGGGAATACCCACCCAACTATAGGACTTGCAATTCCCTGATCAGTTAGTGTTTTAGCCTGAGTGTCTCTGCACATACTGCTGTTGCCTTTATCAAGAGTGCTCCCCAACCTAACAACCAGGATAAACTCCTATTCCCCATTTAAGATACATTTGAATACTGGAAAATACTTCCATCTGACTATATACTTTTAGCTGTTCCATTTATAATAATGACCTAGCTCATCTACTTTGCTAATATATAATCATTGCCTGTCTTTCAAGACTGAGCTCAAGCAGAATTTCTTCCAGGAACCCTTCCCTGACTACCTCAGTCTCAATTAGGCACCTCTCCTATGTGCTCCCATAATGCTCTGTGGCTTATGTTAGCACACTGTATCCCGCTGCTTGTCTCTGTTCCCATTGCAGAGCAAATCCTTTGAAGTCAGGGACTGTGTCATCTCTCTTTCTCTCTGTAGAGATGTACACTTGGCAATTTACTTATCTTTTGAGCCGAGTTTCCTAGTGTTTCATAATAAAAAAACAAGAAAAGAGGCCTTGAAGAGTCATGACTAAGAAACAATACGTAATTTGAAAGTTGTTAAAAGAGTAGATCCTAAGAGTTCTTATCACAAGGAAAAAAAAACCTTCTTTTCTTTTTCCTTTCACTGGGGAAAAAAGAAACAATGTGTACTGCTACATGTCATTGCACTGTCCAACAGAACTTTCTGAAGTGATAAAAATGTTCTGCATCTGCGGCTGCTCAGTATAGAAGCCACTAACCATATGAGTAACCAAAATGAGGCTAGTGCAACTGAGGAGCTGAATTTTTAAATTTTATTTAAAATTAAATGTGGCTAGTAACTACTGCATTCTAGAGAGCAAAATGCCCCAGTCCATAGGAAGTACTCAATAAATGGTACCTATTATTATTAGAAATGAAAACTGTTAGACTGTGTTAGTCACAATAACAAAACCATACGTTCCAAGTTAAGTAAGGTGAAAAAACAAGTTTTCAACATTGTGGCAAAATAAGTTCCACCTGTTTTAAAGTTTCCTAAAAGTAAAAGAAATTAAAGCAATCTTATTTCACTAACATAGCGTTAATAATTACTTCCTGGAGAAAACTTTCAAACCATATGCATTTCGATTTGAGTTTGTTGGTAGGAAAAAGATGCAAAAAGGGAGATCACTGGAAAAACCAGAGGGTTGTAACCACACACACACCCGAATCTCAATTCCTAACGATAAACCACCTACTTGACAAAGTACAGAGGTAAGTACACTTCAGGTCTTCCTATTTTCCCATGGTTTTTGCAGTTTCAAAACAAAAACTACTTTTCCGATGGTGTATATCTTTATTATAATTAACAAACATCATTTTTATTAATACTCTCTAAATAGTATAAAGATATCACCAGTTGCCTCATAATACTATTTCAAGATCTCAAGTTATTCTATTTAGTAATTTTGTATTAGTTCCCATTCTCTCTAAAATGTCCCCTCATTCATCCCCAAACCAAGAAAAACCGTTTCCAAAATGTAAAAGTGTCAGGATATTAAACTTTTAAAATTGTCATTTACTATAAACTTTTTTTCCCTTTTAATCCATCTAGTATAGCCTATTTAACTTAGGTAGAATGATTACTCTTTATCCTAATTAAATATTCCTAGTTGTTCTCATCAACCAAATCTCTGACAATAGTTTTCACACCTGGTATCCAAAACTCAACATCCATATCAAAATTTCTTTAGCGAAGATAAAATCTAAATGTTCCTTTTTTTCCATATTTTTCCAATTTACTAAATATAGTAAATAGGAAAAAAAATTCAAAGACAATAAAAATAATTTGGAGCACATAAATCACTACACATCTTTTAAATTATTTGTCAAGCTTAATTCTTTTCTATCAAAGCCATCATTACATAAACCAAAGCTTAATCAAACCCACACATCATTTTCACAAACATATATATCAAAGATTACATCTTAAGACTGCGTGACATTTATGACTCAAGAAGCATCTTAATACAGAACACTGTAAAAGATTCTCAGGATACTTATCAAAATCAGGCAACTGCAAAGTTACAAATTAGAAAGACCATTTGTAGTTCTTATTAAAATCTGAAGTCATACTGAATACGCTTTCCACTTGTTGCAATATGAAAGTCAATGCTGATGAAAACTAGAAAAGCATATAAAGGATTCTTACAATAAAATGTAAACATTTAACCTTATTTCTTACCGATGGAACTCGCTTTCTTCTAACTTCATTCTCAGCTGACATAAGAAGCATCTCAAGTTCCTTAATT
Source organism: Rhinolophus hipposideros (assembly GCF_964194185.1). Lineage (NCBI taxonomy): Eukaryota > Metazoa > Chordata > Mammalia > Chiroptera > Rhinolophidae > Rhinolophus > Rhinolophus hipposideros. The sequence continues at coordinate 62,022,965 of NC_138059.1, forward strand.
TTTTTTTCCTTATCAGGATCTTCATCAACAAAGGGTGGCTAAAATAAGTTAAATAAAAAACAGGCTACTTACATAATTGCTTTATTATTCGTAGTGTTCTAATTTTTATTTTCTTCTACACAACATAAAATACATTTAACTAATAATGCTAATACTACTAAACCTCACAATCCTTCTGGTGTCTAAAGAGGTGCTGGTAAATATTTTTAATGAAAATATTTGGAAAATTTAAATGCATTAAAAAATTTATATTGCATCATCTATATCAATTTAAAAATGTATGTCTGGAGTATGTTTCAATTAATTGAATTTTAATACATATTTTCTATCTAATTTACAAAAATATGTCCATTCACAACCTTCATGTTTTACGTTGGAAGAATGAAAAGAACTGCCTTACTGGTGTTGTCAATCACCTTGCATTTGTAGTTTGTTTCTCAAACCCACTTAACAAACTTTCTCCTTTAATGTTATAATACTCAAAGTAAATAGGACAGTAGTATTGTTTTTGTCCTAGTTTTATAGGTGAGGAAACAGGCACTATTAGACTTTCAAAAATATGTTTGAAAGTGTTTCTTTTGTTTTATTATAAATAAAAAGTTACCTGAATAAAGGCAGAAGTCTGAACATGTTCTACACAATTGCCTTCAGGTGACACATACTGATAGCCTGGGATCTAAAAAGTAATTCAATCGTTAATATCATATATATAACACTATACAAATATTCAAAATCTGAGGCAAAGCACAAAAACTCTTGATTAAATATCAACATTAAAAGCTCAGAAGTATTTCTGTTAACTTTGAATATTCATATCTACAGTAGTTTCTTATCTAACAAATGCCATATTTTGCTGTGTATAATGTGCTCCCGTGTGTAACGCGCACCCACGTTTTTGGCCCAAACTTTCAGGGGGAAAAAAATCTTTCATTTTAATTTTTATTTGTTTACATTTAGGTACTTGTTTTTTGTATTACAAAAGAATTTTAGCGTTTATTTTTAATATAATATGGTACAAGAAATTTTACGTAACAAACAATTGCAAAACACAAGAACAGATACAAGGTACAAGAAATTTTATGTACAAATTTATGATATTTACACATCATAGAAGGCCAAGAACTCTTCCTTGTTGGCAGCTCATGGTAAGTTCAACAAAACCGATGACTGCATTCCATGGTATTATTTTGCATACGGATATGGTTATTGATTTCTAGAGTTACACTTTTAACTCATAAGCATAATTAAAAGAATTAAAAACATTTATATAGATACAGAATTTGTACTATCCACGTATAATGCGCTTCCTTATTTTTCCTTCACCAATTTGGGCAAAAAAGTGCGCATTATACACGGCAAAATATGGTGGGTACATCTCTCATCTTAGAATCTACTGATTAAAAGTCATATAACACCTAGGAAAGACCTATCGTCTTCTAAATGAAATATGAGAATTATTTGGCCTAAATTTATCAGCCAATCACTCTATCTATTAACTACAATATCCACCAAATATTTTTTTAAGTCTTCTATTAGAATTGCTCTGTCTCCTGGAGAAGACAAAGTAATTGTCTTCCTATGTTTCAGAGGAAGGGGTTAGTCCATATGAAGCACTCACAAAGATGGAGACTAAAGCAAATTTTTCAACATCATATCTACTACTCCTACTACCACCCCATGGCAATCTGTTGGGTAGAAAGATAGGAAAAAAAGAGGCTTCTTCTGTTACTTGACTTAGAAAAACAATCAGAATCACTCATGTACCTTTCAATGCTCTGAATTAAGTTACTAGACTAAGAATTATTCTGTTTCTTTTCCAGACCATCTATAATAAGGATTTTGAAGTTGCATACAAATTTAGTGTGTAATGGTGGAAAGAAATGAGAAGGTATTTTTAAAAACTAAAAAAAGAAAAATATGATATGACTTATTTTCCAAAATGGCCTATCTGAATCACTATCTAATGCAGTATCATTATACTTCTAACATAGAACTTAATTTTCAGCATATTTGATTAGCATCAGTTACCACTCAACTTGGTAACTCCAATGGATTAAAAACATTGTCTTTCTCAAATTTTTCACGAAAATCTGTGACAGCATTTCATACCAATCCATTTTTTTTCTTTCAAGTCAAAATTAAATTATATTTTTAGTAGTTTAAATGAATTGAACTATGAATATATAATCTTTCAAGAATATTAAAAGGTAAACAATTCTTACAGTACAAGAACTATCTTTATTTTTTCAATATATTTTGATTGAGATTGTTAAACACTCACTTCTTTGGCCCCAAATAATTTTTAAAATTATTTTTCTATGAGTTAAAGAAATAAATTTAAATGGTAACCTTTCTAAGATAGAAGCAGAATGTTTCAGTTTATGCTGCTGAAATCTAGATCTCTAAAGAAAAATGTAAAGAAACATACACTAAAAACCTTAAGATACTGAGTATCAGCAGATAAGTATAATGTCTTCTTCACATGTTTTTCCTATTTGTAAATTAAGATGTCATTACTGTAAGTGGTTCTTTTAAAATTATGCCTTAAAAAACGTCCATTTAATGGAAAAGAAATACTAAGCACAGATTTTTAACACTAGCCAAATTTTGCCTTTTGGTAGATACTATTAAGTCCTGACATACTCTTCACATTGTATGTGTGACAAGAACAAGAATTGCTCAACATGGTATGACAGATAGCTAGACAGGGAAATGTAAACAAACCTTATGAAAACTCCTAAACTAATTTCTTACAGGTAGGAAAGTGCACTGTAAGGAAACTAGAGCTTGACCCATTATGAACGTGGGTAATCTCTACTCCAATGAACCTTTCTAAATGAAGACTGAAATCACTCAACTGGTTATCAGGGGAAAAGCAAAGTTAAATGCCATCAAAGAACCAATTATTTACCACACTCTTCAAAACTATGGCTTGAATGATATTTTTCTATTTTCTCCTTTATTTTACTATTTTCCCCTTTAAACCATTTTATATACACTTACATCTTAGATATATGGAATACTATAATTAGACAAAATTTTTAAAAAACTACAATAGATGTTAAAGCACAGATGACCACTGGCTTTGAATCATAAATAAAGATTCAAAGAATGATAATATTAGGAAATTTTACCAGATAATGTAAAAATTACGTGTAAAAGAAACATTTTAATAAGTTTGTTCCCAAAATATTTATCAATCAAAACAAATAGAGATTAAACTGCCATTAATTGTATAACAGCTAGTTATGGAATATTTTTTCAGCTTGGAAATTCAAATGTCTATTCCCCTTAATACATGTTGTATTTGTCCTATTAAGAAACCAAACACTTTCCCACATCGCAACTAAAGAAATTTTTTAAATAATAAAGGTATTAAAAATATGTGCCTGAACAGGTATGTAAAACTGATTCTGGGTTTGCAAATGGTCCATTGTCGCACAAGGTTTGTGTTGAAGTTTAGCTGAAGATCGTTCTGATTTTATTCCATCTTGTAAGTAGCCCTCCTGTTCCACTTTTCTTCGCATAGTAGAATTCCAATGGTTTTTTATAGAATTATCAGTCCTACAAAATGAAAGTGTATATTTTTAAAAGAAAAAGAGGATTCCACAAATTTGAATGCTGTATAAAATGTACAAAGTACTTAAAAGAAAGTTTACATTTGGTGAAATTAGATACTTTTTTAATTAAAAAATATAAACCATATGTCTACATGTCAGGCCCAGTTCTAAGCACTGGAGACATAGTAGAGAATAAGACAAAGAAAGTCCCTCTCTCAGGGAACTTACATTCTCATGGGAAGAGTGACAGCAGGGAAGGAGGGAAGAATAGGAAAACAAAAAAATATATATAATAAGAAAAATACCAGTGCGATGTAGATCATTAAAAGCAGGATAAGAAACACGAGTAACTAGGTGATTAAGTGGTCCAGGAAGGACTATGTGTGGTGACAGTGAAGCTAAGATCTGAATGACAAGAATGAAACAGATAATACAAGAACAGAAGGAAAAAAAAAGAGCATTAAGGGCATAGCAAGGACAAAGACCTTTGAGCCAAGAACAAACATGGTCATGAAAAGCAAACCACAAATTATAGAATCTCAGTAATCTTCTGTACTCCTTAGAACAAAATACCTATGAAAGAAAGAGTTCACCACCCCATTTTCACCTAAGTTCCCTTTAGATAAGTGTAAATCTTCAACCTGCAGCTACTTGTAGTGTAAATTCCATCCTTTATAAAATATACATTTACTGAGAGCCTGATTTATGTTAAGGCACTAAGCTAGGTTCTATGGACAGTAAAAAGATGTACGAAATTACAAACATCAGAAGTTCCTTGTCTATGAAGACAGCAATGTTCGCTCTGCATATTTCACAGTATATGAAGATTAATTAAGAATATATGTAAAAGCATTTTACAAACTAGGAAGTACTATACAGATAGGGATTAATATAAAAAACAAATGCATATCTTCTAAGTGAGATATAGATTTGAACCAGTGCAACGTATAGTGTACACAGCACATTACTGCCGGAAAGAAATTCTGTATTTTAGCCACACAAATATATGCACGACCCCCATGATTTGAATCACACCATAATTAATTAAGAATTGAATTTTCTCTAGTGCACTTTTATAGCAGTTTATTTCAGCCAGTGTATTTGTTATTCTCTGTTCGATGTAGATTCCATTCCCCCAACAGAGTTTGTACAAAGACGGTCTGCCTGACTGGCATTGATATGTACAAATAATTTTGGGAGGGTAGTAAACTTTCATAATCCAAAGGACTATCATTTTATTGCACAAATTACTGCTATGAAATATTTCATTAAAAAAGTAATTATATCCCTTACCACAGAACATATTAACAAATAGTTCCAAAGGGTTGCTTGTCTTATAGTTTAAAATTTAATTATAAATAAAATAAAAGTCATGGGGTACTTGCAAATATATTTAATACTAATATAATAAAGATCAAGTTTAAGTACAGAAAAATGTATATACATTTATATAAGCACCTTCCAGGAAGTAGTTTGGCAATTTCTGCCCAACGATTTCCCAACCGCTTATGTGCTTCATAAATGATCCTGTCCTCCTCTTCTGTCCAGGAAGATTTCTTTACCTCGGGATTCAGATGATTATGCCATCTTTCTCTACACTGCTTGCCTATTCTTCCTTTCAAATGTTTTGCAATTAAAGACCATCTTTTAGGCCCATATTTCTGAACTAATTCAATAACCTAAGAAACAGAAAAACAAAGTTTAACAAGCATCACCTTGACAGATGTTAAAACATAATTCAACAAGACAAATAAATGAGAAACAAAAACTCACAGACACAGACAATAGAGGGTAAGGGGGGAGGAGGGTGGTAGACGAGGGTAAAGGGGATCAAATATATGATGATGGAAGGAGAACTGACTCTGGGTGGTGAACACACAATGTAATTTATAGATGATGTAATACAGAATTGTACAACTGAAATCTATGTAACTTTACTAACAATTGTCACCCAATAAACTTTAATTGGGAAAAAAAACACATAACTCAAGAATACTATTTTTGACACCTGAAACTAATAATCAAATTAAATTAAAAATAAAGAATACTACTTTTAAAAAAAATGCATGAAATGCAAGCCACAACTACAACTTAAAGAAACAATTTTACCAATAAATACTACCTCAGTATTTGCCAAGTTCAAAAATTGATCCCAAACTTATCTAAAATTTACAAGGTGCTAATTAAAGTGACTTGTAAATTAAATTGTTTTCATACAAAATTAATTTAAAATAACAGTAAAAATGGTAAGATTTATGTATTTTTTATTCTTACATCTTAAAAAAAAAAAAAAAAAAGCTTCAGCTGAAAGCCAAATAAATCAAGCAGGAAGAATCTACAGTTACCATCTTTTCACTTTTCCCTTTCCCAAACTAAAAAGACATAAATCACACATTTTAAAACTTAGCATTAGCCATCAAGTAAATCAGATCAGTTCTGAGCTTACTGAAGTAATTTTTTTTTGAGTGGCAATAAGAATACTCTAATTCCCCAACTACATTAACAAGTTTTATGCCATAAAGGACATAAACTAAAGGGCAATTCCAAGTGGAGGACCGAAACTCTCCCATTCTTTTATAATACAAAGAATTATCTTGCTTTTTAAATCATCCAACCCTTTGGAAACATGATGCTCTGATATCTACCTTATTTCGGGGCTTATTATAGGTCAAGAGGGAAAGTTAAGAATGACTTCCTCACATATAGTGTTAACATATAAAATAAAAATTAAATTCTGTTTTTAAAAATGTTTACTCAATTTTCAAAAAGAAACTATACCCTAAATGTTGCGAACTTAAAGTCTAAACAAGGTGACTAAGCTGACAGTATTTTTTTCTTTTGCAAACCAAACTCTCAGACAGAAAAGGCTATACATAGTTTTTAATATATACATATTAAATTTATTAAAAACTACATTTCAAGACACTTAATTCATTAAAAACTACATTTCAAGACACTTAACTTTTAATTCTTATGCAAGCAGCACCCAGAGAACAAAATCAAAGTCATTTAAAGGTATACTTAACGTATCAAAACAACGTACTAGGAGGAAAAATAAGCTAATCCACCTACACAGTGGAAAAAAAAAATGAACATGTTACCCTCTGATCTTCTTCTTTAGTCCAGGGACCCTTTATCAATTCTGGATTTAAAACTTTCTGCCATCGATGCTGGCACTGAAAGTCAGAACGATTCTGAAAGAATTCAGACGATTTTGTTATTGAACAACTGTCTTCCAGAAAGCAAGTCAACCCACATTTATGTCTCACAACCTTAAGATCGAAGTCTTCAAGAACAGCATTCCTTAAACATGTCATATTTACTTTACATGCCTGTGTCCCAATTTTTTTTTTCTTTTACTAAAGTCATTGGCTGGGATCAGAGTACAAATAAAAACAAGACATAATTTGAAATCAAAGTATTTGTTTCTATACTATGCCTTATAAAACAGCAAGCAGCAAAGCTATGACACAAATACTGCCCATAAAAATCGTCTATAAGGTTGAGAAATAAAAGGGAGCAAACAGAAAACTATACAAAGCAGATAAAAGAACTCAAGCAGCACAGCAGTCTGGATTCACACAGTACAGCAGTAATAATTCTACACAATTAAAAAAAAAAACCCTAAAGGCATTACTAGACTAATGCATGGTATTTAAAGGATGGTTATACATGATGACTCCCAAGTTATCAAGAAAAAGTAAAAACATATCTATATGTATAGATGGTGCGCATTATCTAGCACTTAAATTATTTAACTATTGAAGCTTAAAAAGAAAAATGAATTTACCAGGATAAAAAACCTTATGTAGAAACATCTCAAACTCCACAAATGATTAATAAATGCAGTCTTACTTTATTTAGTCAATCCATGACCTAGTAACACCTATGTAGTACAGTGACGATGACAACAATAACTAACTTTTCATTAGTGATTCATTGTTTACAAAGATATTAGTTCATATACAGGATTACAAATAATTTAGAAGTATATAAAGGGATAGATACAAATACTTTGTTTACCAATAGCTCTGTCTTTGTGCCTAGTGGACTTCAAATTATTTTTATTCAAACTGAGCGTCTTCATTTATGGCTTCTGTACATCAATGCTGATCCATTTTGAGGCTATCACTTCAAAATAATCAGGTCGATCCTGTTATGTTCTTGTAGCATTTCTCTGTTCACTTCATTTGCTGTTGTACAGTTGAAGTTAAACTGATAAAGCTAATGTAAATAACTGTCCTACTTTAGCTTCCATTTATTGAACATCTGCAAAATGTCAGGAACTGTGCCAAACATCCTATATGTTATTTCTAATTCTCACAAAATTACTACAAAACGAGTATTATTATAGATAAAAAAGCCAAAGACCAAAGAGGCTGAAATTTTTCTAAGACATTCGAACATAATTCAGACTGACTCCAAAACTTATGCTCTTTCCATGATTTGGTCTCAATTTTCAGGTTATGTTAAAAGACATTAAAACAATATAGAAAGAACACAGGGAACATGGTTTCTGAAGCCCAAGGTAGTAAATACAGAAATTCCAATCGAATATTTTGTCTTACTACCTACAGTATACTAAGGAACAAATAAAAGTACATGTGAAAATACTTTGTAAATTATAAAATTATTAGGTTGGTAACCGCAAAAGTAATTGTGGTTTAAAAGGTTAAAAGTAATTGCAAAAAACCACAAGTACTTTTGCACCAACCTAATACATGCTAATGAATAGTATGTGAATACTAGTATGGTGAACAGTAAGTATAATTTTAAAAAAATCTGTTAACACTTTAAAATGTAAGCATTTTATGACAAACTTTTCAACAACACCTTTTCTTATTAGCTATCGAATAGTTCAATGTATTCAACTTCTTTCAAAATGTTTTAACATTTGTCAGCAAATATTTATAAAGCCCTACCCAAACTTAATTATCATTCTTATTTTAGATTCGTAATCTAAAATAAGCCCTGGATAAACTAATTACTAGAACATCAGGCTTTCGAAGACATTGGCAACTATAGGAGGACCAGAAGAAGAGATGTTTTTAGAAAGGAAACCTAAATCTAAAATAATATAGACATATTCTTTTAAAAACAGCAAATTTAACCCATTGATTTAAATCATCCATTATATACAGAAATATAATGTTTTACTTACTTGAAGATGACTAGCAATTAGAGTCCAATCATCAGTTCCATGTTGTTCAACCAACTTCTTTAACTTATCATCCTATTAAAACAGGTTTGAATATTAGAAAGCTTTCCCCCACCCTGTTCCTCTGTCCCTGAATATAGATAACTCGCCAATTCGTTCATGGCATTATCCAGTGGCCATTGTTAGCAGGACTGAAGCCACTGTAATACAAGTTCTCCCATTTACTATACTTTTTCTGTCAGGTTCAACATCAATGCACTATTCATGTATCTGGTTGAAGAAAAATAATGTGCAAGTTAGTTGATGGAAAACTTTTCTCATGTTTTGTTTTTAAATATTTTTCACATCTATGATATTATTAATAAATACAAGGATGAAATCAGTAAACCTTATCAGATAATCACCTCATCTCTTGTCCATTTTACTCTGTTCCAGAGTTTCTTCAATCCTTTTTGTTGTGGTACTTCATAATCATGATCAGCATACTGAAGGTCATCATCCTCATCCTCACTAAAAACAACACAATTGTGAAATCAAGAATTTTATTTAAATTTGTATGACTGAAGAAACCACTCAGATTAAAAGACACATATCCAATCAGATTATTCAAAGTATAAAAAAATTTAAGAGACATACCTAAGCGGAAAATAAGCCCTAGCATGATTTTTCAGGATGACATCCCCTGAATGTAACCCCTAATACATCTTTTGGAGCAAAAATTAATATAGACTCAGTCTTAGTTTTGGGGAAACACGGCACAATGGAGAAGAGCTATAGTTCTTACTGACACCGGAGAGATGAGGGTGGATTGTCACCATGGTCCAAGTGATAATCTTTACATCATGCTAAGGAGTTTGACCTTTATTCTTTTTAACCTTTATACTAAAGAGTTAAAAGACTTTAAGGGAGTCAAAGATAAATATCTTGTGTTTCAGATAAGTCACTGGCAGGAGTGTGGAGAAATGGAGGGAGGAAGACAAATTGGTAATCTTTTATAATAAGAAAGTAAGGAAGTAAGAAATAATTCCAAGTAAGGAATTATTAGGACCTGACAATGGTAATGATAAAATACAAAACACAGCCAATTAAAAGGCACAATGGAAAAAATAATCCATTAATAATACCAACAACAACAAAAAGTTAAAATATGTAGAAATAACTTGAATGTACAAGATCAAGGTACAGTAAACAATAAAACACGATTTTGAGACACAGAAAACTTGAACATATGGAAAAACATCCAGACCACATTCTTAGAAAGGAAAAGAATATTAGAGGTGTCCATTCTCCCTAAATTAATAGCAAAGTATACTGTACAGAAACAATAAATAAAACAGAATGGCACTGGAACACGAACAGATTCATAGATCAGTGGAACAGAATAGAATACTCAGAAAAAAAATGAAACCCATATAAGAATTTGGTAAATTATAACAGTAACATACCAAATCAGTGGGGTAAAGATAGACTTTTCAATAAATGGTAAGACACTGAGTAGCTATTACAAAAAAATAAAGTTCAAGTCCCACTTTAAGATTACAAAATTCAGATATTTTAGTTTTTTAAACATGAAACCACAATAGTACTATAAGAAAATAGGGTAGAATTCTATTTTTTATATCATTGAATAAAAGAGATCTAAATGTTACAAAAATCAAGAAACCATAAAAGAACAAACTGACTAAGGTAATAATAGTGGCAATGAAAAGAAGCACATGAAACTGAGAAACATTAAAGAGGTAGAAACAAGATTTTACAACGAATGGGTATGAGAGACATAGGAGAAGGAGGAATCAAGGGTGACTCCCAAATTTCCAGTTTTGGAAGCATAAATAGAGCTATTCACTGAGGTAAGGAATAGAGTAGGAGAAACAACTTTGGGAGGGAGAAGGGAATGGGGAGAGTAAGCAGTTTTAGACGAGCTGATTTCAAGGCACTTGAGAAATATACAGGTGAATATATATATAACAGAACTGTCCAAAGAAATGTAATGCAAGCCACATATGTAATTTCGTAGTAGCCAGGTTTTAAAAAAATAGAAATAGGTGAAATTAATTTTAATAATCAATATTATTTAACCCAACATATAAAAAATGATCATTCCAACATAATCATGAAATACTTCACATTCCTTTTTTCTTATTAAAGTCTTCAAAATCTGGTGTGTATTTTATACAGTACATCGCAATTCAGACTAGCCACGTTTCAAAAGCTCAACAGCCTCATGTGGATAGTGGCTCTCCTATTGGACAGAGCAGATCTAGAAGGAAACTGGGCACACGTGTAAGTAGCATGTGGCACAGAGAGGTGGCTCAACATCATTATTTTTGCATAGGCTGATTGCCTAAACATATTCAAACTTATTTTTGCTTTTCTAGATTCAACTCTTTTCCAAAAATTCATTCTGATTTCAAATAGCAAAAGTTCGATGATTTGTTTAACCTTACCGTAATATACTTTATAACACTCAGGTAGCTCCTAATATCTACATATAGTTTCAATCTTAGAAAAACGAAGGCCTAGATTTAATATATGCTGTCTACAAATCTTTTGCGGGAACTTCATTTCCCTTGATTTGTCAATGCCATAGGACCAAAATTCATCATCTGACCAAGCAAGACACCACGATCCTCTATGCCACTACCTATGACATTTATCTAACTCTAGTTCGATGCACTTTAATATTCAAATGCTCTCTCCCAAAAGCCAATGTCTATTTGTAACAATAATCTGCCAGTTCTAATTACATAAATGCTTGTTTTGTTAAACTATGCCAAAAAACACACACACGGGTTTAATTAAAGAAAATACTTGCTGTTTGCAGCCATCTTTGGCTATTAGAAATATTACCTGACTAGCCAATATTATTATTTTTTAACTTGGAGATCGTTCCGGATCCAATGACTTCATACATTTCTAAGGCGGTTACAAATCAGATTAAACACCATACACTGAAGCGTTCTGCCCCGTTTGTATGTACACATGGCAGCTACCCTTCCTTCTCTATGCTCAGCACAGTTGCCAACGTTCCCCCGCAAAGCGTAAGCTCAGGAGTGCAAAGACTGCCTGATATGTTCACCTCTCCACACCAAGCACAGTACCTGCCATTCAAATGTGTGTGTAAAATTAATGCTCTTCCTTACTCTTTCATCTCCTCCAAGTGTTCTGTATTCCAAAATTCCCTCAATTCCTTTCAACCCAGTCAAAACTTTACCTTCCTCTACACGGCAGATCTCAAGTGAACACGAGAAAACATTTTTTTAACAAATGAAAAATAACTCTTAGGAGGAGGTGAAAGGCATTCATTCCCATTTGTTAAAAAGGACTTTCAAAATCCAAATGCACCTCCAATTGGAAAAGTATAAGAAGCCGAACCTGCTGAAATAACATTAAAAAAAGTATTCAGTACAGAAGGGGTTCTTTGGAGTGTCTACTAATGTTGCCTAACCTTTCCTAGAACTGTCTCTAGCAAGTTCACCACTTCCTGCCATCCCAAACAGCCCTCTGTTGTGCTTTTCACAGGTTTCCCTCTCCTTCCTCCCCTCAGATCCCAAAAGCTTCCACAACAGCATTTTGAAACTGCTTTAAAAATTAGGTTATTTGTAGATTAAAACAATTTTTAATTTGGGGACTTGCCCATATAAATCTTGAGTATTCACAAAAATATCTACATCAAAGCTAATCTGTACGAAATTCACCTTAAGGTTCTTACAAACTATTTTAAGACTATGAGTCCAAAAACGTTACTTGGGTCAAAAGACTAGTTTCCAAGGAATAATTTTCCTGAAAGCGTGTTCATTTTAACGTTAAAATTCTCCCTTACTTTGTAACCACATAGCTGATCTGTGAGAAATTTCTATTTCTATATGAGGTTTCATTCTGTTTTGCATCAGTATGTCATCAATTTCAGGCAGAGTTAATCAGCTCAGTGTTCAGGAAGCTGGGTTTTTTGAGTGGGTGAGTGTGAGGGAGGATTAAAGTAGAATTCTTAGAATCATCTCTCTGCCACGGGGACTTTCCTAGAGTCTGTCTACCTAGCTACTTCTTAGTTTTAGCATTAAGTTATTTCTGCATTATTTTAAGTGATTGTTGAAAGGATGAGGTAACTTTTAAATAAGTATGATAGAAAAAAATTCTAGAAATTTATCAACATCACTAACTTCAACAGAAAGATCCCTGAGAAGGCCTACAATTTGCCCCCAAAAAGGGAAAGGATAAAACCCGGTAAGAAACCTCACCAATATTCACTCCACTTTTCACCATTTAATAGTAAAAAGGTCTCATTGATTAATAATCTGCTCACTTTTTCTGCTTTTTATATCATCTTTTAGCATTTCTGTATTGTAGCAATCAATGCTGGTAATATATAATAAACAAAATCAACTTCCTACTGTGTAGGTAAATAACCCATTTCTAGCCTAAATAACCTTAGTCAGCCTAAGGTGACTAATCCAGAAGACAGCAAAAACAGATGAAATTATTTCTACAGTCACAAAGCAAAAATAGAAGGGGAATTTGGTCTCTGAATCTCCATCCAGGACTTGGTTTCCAGAATCATTCTGTCAGGTTTATTTAAGTCAAAGAAAATATTTATGCTGTTACTGTTAATACATTACCTAAGTATTATAGTCAAATGGAAAGGGTTTGTAGATTATGAATGAACAAAGTGATTAGGGTTGATTATGAAACAGCAAAATGAAACACACGCACACACACACACAAAAATACTATGATTCATTAAGCAAGGAAAATGGTTAAGAGTAATTTCACACTGCGGTGTAAGCTAATAGGATGTGACAGTCATCTTTTGCCTATGAAATAAATACACAAACTAGTCACACTTGACAATATTAAGATAAAACATTCAGAAGAAGTTGAATTTTAAAAGAGGCCAATTATACCACCTAAAAAGAGTAAAATGAGGCAGACTTTGAGAATTTTAAAAATTTGTTTTTATTTGAAAAGAAACTACTGGTTTGAAATTGAGGAAAAATCAGTGGTTTTATAAAATTTGTTCTAATAAAATAACTTCAACTTAATCATATTTTAAATCAAAAACTGCATTAAGTCTGAAATTTTTATCATCAACAAATACATCTTTATTATATCATCTTGACAGGATTTTGCATTTTTTAAAAAGTCTAATCAAATTCAAGGTATGAACATTTACCAGGTTAATTTAATATAGTGAAACCAGGCCACCCAGTGGTTAATACGATGTACTGCATACATGAATATTTCATTTCCAAATCTGGATTGCAAACTAGCATATTAGAGTAAGACAAATTTGACTTCATTTGAACATTATTAATAGCAATACTAAAATAAATACTGAAGAGAGTTTTACCTAGCTATATATAAACAAGAACATTTCTACTTTCCTCCATTTTAAAATGAGAAAAGCTTATTACAAAAGGGTTCAAAATAGAATAGATATTAAATTAGAAGTTACCTTACAGACCATAAAATACAAATCCTTTATAGTAACAGATGAAAAACTGGGATACAGAGTTTCCTTGCTTTCCCAAAACAATATTGCTAGTTAATGACAAAGATGAGTTAAAGTATCAGTTCTCATATTTCAGTATTCTTGCACCCATAACATTGGAGACAACATAGTAAAATTGTTTCCTGCACACACATTTCCACCGAAAATCATCTTCTAATTCAAGAGCTGGCTTTTATCTTTTCAGTTTAATATAGTCACAGGTCATCTCAAGTATAAATACCTGAATCTGTTACTACTGAAATAGGCCTTTTGGCTTCTAAATGACATTTTTAAAAGTTTACTTTTAAGGGTAGAACTGGCTTTAAAAATTAAAATTAATTACTTAATACATATATATATTATACATATATAATACATATATATGCTTAACAATCAAGTACATGTTAATAACAGATATATCAATTTTGCTATTGCCTGCAAATTATGTCATTAAAATCCTAGTGGGATCTAACACTATTTAAAGTCACAACACTAAATGAGCCTTTTCCTTTATGTAAATATAGACCAGAGACACTACAGCTATCTTAAAGATCAAAAGAGCCAACATTCTTCAGTTGTTTCACACCTGAGGTAACTGTTTTACTCTTTTTTTTTTTTTTCAGGTCACACAGAAAAAGTGTATTACAGGATTTATGCCTATAGTCTTATGCAAAACTTTGATACAGCAAAGTATAATTTTCAGTCGAACCGTTAAATGGTTGTCTAGTGGTGACCTTAAAGTGACTGAATTATTTCCTTTCTCTTTCAATTATAAATTAGCTTCATATTTAATATTAAGATATCTAGAACTCTGTTCTAGAGATACCAGTATATATGTGTGTGCATGTACATTTATTCCACCTCAAGAGTTTGACCTACACTGTCGTTGCTACAAAATAATAAGCTAATACTACAAAATAAGCTAATAGACACTTAGTTACATTTTATGCTGCTTTCTGCAAAAACATCTTAGCCAAAGAAATGAGACTAGACTTGCCCAATGAACAGATTTTTCTCTTCAAAACATTTCACATTCTATTATTTTCTAAGATAAATAAGTCATTTATATAAATATAAGAAATACAATTTAGAACATGAAACATTCAAATATGAAGACCCTAAGAAATATACCATTCAAAGATGATAATTTCTCACATCCTCTATCTCAATCTCAATACTCCCAAAGGGAGTGTAACTTCACTTCACTATGTTTAATTACTCCAGACTCTTTAAATCATTCTATGTGTTTCAATTAATTTATACAGAGAACAAGGAATGAAAGTCAACAGTCCAGTTAATGTTTAGATCTCAAAGCTAATAGTATTGTCAACAAAAGGAAACTTATACAGGCAAATTAATCATTAAATCATTTCTTCTTTCTTATTCTACTATTATGAAACACATACAAATTATGAAACAAACAGAAAACCAATTGGAGAAAGCAGGGTTATGCCATTCAAGCATCCATGTCTAACCACAACTAAATGCTGATGACAGCATTAGCTGAGAAACTATTTCAAATAAGATTAACATCAGTACTGCTAAGTAGATAATGCCACGCGTTATAGGCACTTATCACCTTGCTTAATTAAGTTATTTTATGTTTAAAATTTTGTATATTCAAAAGAAAAGGCCTAAAGCTGTACTTCAGTAATTATAATTACAGGAGCTTTAAATATCTATCTTTTCTGAAGTTTAAGAGGTTAACTGATCCTTGACATTCTGGAGCAGTGATTCTCACCTGGGTGAATTGCGCTCCCCCCTCCCCCCCACCCCTGTCTCCCCAACAGATATTTGGTAATGTCTGGAGAAATTTTTGATTGTCACAACTAGGGGAAGGCGGGTGTTACTGGTATCTATTGTGTAGAGGCCAGGGATACTACTAAACATCCTGCAAAGCACAGGACAGCCCCCCACTACAAAGAATTATCTGATCCAAAATATCAATAGGGCCAAGGTTGAAACCCCTGTCCTTGAGATATGGTTTATATGTGCACGTCCATTTATTCCACTTCAAGAGTATGACCTATACTGTCGTTGCTACAAAATAATAAGCTAACAAGGACTTAATTACGTTTTATGCATTCTGCAAAAACATCTTACATATAGCAGATGCTTGATAAATGAGCAAAGCGCATTCATTGCCAATTTTTGTGTATTATTGACAATTTTTAACAGAAATCCTCAATTAATCAATCCTGATACTAAATTTCAACTTAAGAAATACAAAGTTAAGACTTTGAGTCTGTGGATCTAGAAATAAAACCATTTGGACATTGTGCCCAACATCTTTTCAGGTTTGTTAATAACACAATAAAAAGACACCCTAGTTTTTTGTCTTCTAAGTGATTACTACACACAATTTAGGAGTAGATACTACAATGACATAAATAAAAATCAGACACATAAATTCATCCTACTGTGTTTCCCCGAAAATAAGACCTAGCCGGACAATCTGCTCTAATGCATCTTTTGGAGCAAAAATTAATATAAGATCGGGTCTTATATTACGTTATATGAGACCCGGTCTTATATTATAATAAAATAAGACCGGTTCTTATATTAATTTTTGCTCCAAAAGACACATTAGAGCTGATTGTATGGCGAGGTCTTATTTTCGGGGAAACACAGTAGCAAGTTTCCAACAAAAAATGTGCCCTACCTCTGTGCAACTTACCTAGTTACAGTCAAAGCCAAACGCCACCACTCCAAATATTAAGTGAATCAGACACATTGTTTTATTTGAAAATCAAGCTACTGGTAGTAACAATGTGACATCTTACCGATAGAAGATAGTTAAAGTGTATACATAAAGCTGAGAAAATGAGTATGGCGATTACAGAAAACATCAACAAGGTCCTCTCAGCTGTTCCTCCGCAGATTTTCCAACACCTTTCAGGTCGCAATAACGGCAGAGGGGTCTCTGCCCGGGTTGGTCACCAAGTTCCTATTTTTACTGACACAGTAATTCATAAAAAGTGAGTCACTCTGAACACCATTTTCAAGTCACCCAGGCAGAACAGTATCACTTTTCTCCGCGTAGCGTATTCCCCAAAAGCGCACGGAGTTACCAGGCAAGGAACTCCCACCAACAAGTGGCTGGGAGAGAGTATGGGGAGAGAATCAACTCCAAGGAGCAACCTGGGCATGTTACTCACTTTCTGCGTCTTAAACTCACGGGTCCCCACTCTGCACACGTCACGGCCGCTCTCCGGCCAGCTGGGCCGAGGCGGCGGGAGAGCAACGGGACAGGAAAAAACCTGTGCCCCGGCCGGGGAAGGCCTGGTGGGGAAGCCGCAGGAAAGGCAACGCGAATCTGAGCCGAGACTGTGCCGACAGGCCTGGGCGAAAGGGATGTCACCCACCTGCGCGACCTCTTCGCCATCCTTCAAGTACCGCATAGGCGCGGGCTGGGCGGGGACGCAGTTCAGCCTCCTGCAGCCTCCGACGAATGCTCCTTATCCCCGACCCTCCCGCCGCTTTCCTCGCTCCCTGTCCGAGGAGGCCGAGTGCGGAACGCTAGTCCCCCGCAGGGGGGGACTGAGGGACAGAGGGGCGGACCGCGACCCGCCCCCGGTCCGCAGCGCCGCTCCTAGCCCCGGCCGGGTCGGGTCCAGGATGCTCCCAACATGTCAGCAGGCGCGCTCGGGCCCTCGGCCGGCCCCCCCCGCCGCCTCTAAGCCTCGTAGCCGCGGGCGCCGACCCCCGCCCTCTCCCCGCCGCCAGCAGCTCTGCACGGCTCGCAGACTCCTGCAGGGTTTTGTCCGCACCGCCGAATCTCGCGCCCAGCCTCACTCCGGAGCCACCGTTTGAATCTGCGCACGCGGCCCCCAACCCCATTGGCTGTGGCGGCCGCACGCGGGGGACAAGGGCGGGGCCGGGAGAGCGCGCGCGACTGGGGGCGGGGCCGGGGAGCTGGAAGCCCGGCCTGGAACTCGCGGGAGTCGGGGACGGAGCCGGGAGGCCGGGGCTGGGGCCGCAGGGGGGGCTCGCGGGGCTCGCGTGACAGGCCCCATCGCGCGCCGAGCGGCGCAGCGCGAGGGGGCAGGACGCCGGGCCACGCGGGGGCTGCTGGGAAAACGAGTTCCAGCGCTCGCGGAGAGGCGGGTCCGGAAGCGGCGAGCGGATCCCAAACTTCCCGGGCTGTGCGGGCCATGTCTCCGCGCGGGGCCTCCGAGGGTCTCGCGGGGGACGGCCCTGCAACCTTTTCTGGGCCACCGCTCCGCAGTCCTCGGGTGCATCCCGCCACGCTACGCAGTCTTCCGAGACACATCCAACCATCACCTTTGGGCTGCCGTTATTGTTTAAGTAACAAGGTGAGCTCCCAGACGTCATGACGACTGCAGTAGCGAAGACTCTGTGGCAGGAAACTGCGTATCAAGAATGAGCAAAAGTGTGACAGGTGAAAAAAAAGAAAAAAAAGTTTTTAGCCGGAGACGTGCTTAGAACGGATCAGGGAAATAATCCAGGTCTGCGGCTGGTCTGCAAATGCTTAAGCTTCCCCCCCCCACCCCCACCCCCGGCTCTGCGGGAAGTGACTGATGACTGACGCGCACGGGGAAGGAGCCCTGATGCGGGAAGACTGGAGCGGCCTGGGGATTTAGTCTCGATGAACGAGTACGGTGGACGCCTCCACAGTGGAAGCTCACCTTTCTTCGCAGGAGAGGGGAAGGAGGGGGAGCCGCCCCCGAGGAGCGTTTTACTGCTCAATTCAAGTGGCATTAAAATAGATTTAACGACAGTAACCATTTAGAAATGGTAAAGAATCCAGATTTGCAAGGTAACATGCTCTACTGCATCGAACGATAAACCACACGTTAATATTATAACAGACTTTAACATTTTGCTATTTTGAAACTTGACGCATCAATTTTTGCAAATCAGATGCAGGTGCAAATGTGACTTAAGAGCTTGCATGCACTATTTTCAAAATGTAAAACATCCGGCTTTTTATAGTTCCTTGTTCTCAAGGTAAGTCTTCTGGGAAGGTGGACAGCCTTTCTTTTAATATCATTCCTTACTGTGTGGCTCCTTCACTTTAAAAAAAAAAAACTAATTTGGAAAGGAATGTCATTTGAAGACTCTTCTTACTTCTGGGTCATACATAACTCTGCTTATTTAATATCCTCACAGGAAGCAGAGTTTCTGCTATATTTTAGGCTACATCAGTTTTATACAGAACTTTTTTTTTAGAGCTTGAAGGCAGGTATTTTAGATGTGACAGTAAACTGAATCCCCCTCAGTTTAGAGGTAGAGAAAAACATAATTCCACAGAAAGATAACATGTAAATTGCAAATTCATGTAAAACAGTTATAAAAAGATAAAGCGTGGAATTAAGATGGTTCACAGTCACCTGAATGACTCAAATATATCATATATACTCAAATATAACGTGGGAGTTGGGATTTTTTTAGCAAAACATTTAATAAAGAATTTTTATTCAGTGTACATACAGGTATATATAAAGAACTCTCAAAACTCACTAATGAGAAGAAAAGCAATAAAGGGCAAAGGATCAGAATACATACTTCACACAAAAAAGATATACTGGCAAATAAGCCACATGAAAAGAGGCTCCACATCATTAGTCATTAGAGAAATGCAAATTAAAACCACAATGAGATACTACTACATAGCTCTTAGAATGAGAAAAAAGAAAAGAAAGACTGAGTACACAAGTGTTGGTGAAGACAAAGATGCTGAGCAAATACAACTTTCATACACTGCTGGGGAATGCAAATGCTTATAGTGGCTTCATCTGTAATCACCCAAAACTGAAAATACTGAAAGGGACATTCTTACTCCTCAACCCCAGAGAGTTGTTTTGAATAATCTATTAATGCTTCTCAAGTTTTTCCACTGAAGTATAGGGTACATGCATTTGTCTTAATATTCACAAGTTGTATAACTGAAACCTGTTTGGACTGAAATCCAAGTGGTTCCAAGGTTTGTGCCTGAGAAGCCGCAAACCCAAAGAACACACCAGGTAGCTGAGTGCAAGACATAGGTCTATTAAGAATTACTGACCAGGGACTCCAGTGGCAGCCCGCCGAAGGGTAGTGGTCCACACCCAGGAAAGGTTATGTAGGTACAGCAAAACAAAGAGCATCCCGTGGGAGAAATCTGGCAGGCCCTGCAGGCGGGCTCTCATGCACACAGCGTCCCAAGAAGCCCGGAGACCTTCACTGCTAGCCAGCATACAGAACTGGCTGTCTGATGTGCAGCGTTCCGATGGAGCCAGGAGACCTTGACTGCCTGCTAGCTTATCTGCCTGTGGGCCAGGTCCCTACACAACCCTATGAGGTAATTACTATTATTTTCATCCACTTTATAAATGAGGAAAATTGGTACCAAAGGGTTAACATATCCAAGGGCATACAGTGGCAGAACTAAGATTGCAATTAGACCCCAAACTCCCAATCTGCCACCTTCATATCTATAGGCATTCAACTATAAATACAGTGTATAGTATAGAGACAGTATGATGTACTGCAAAGAGCTAGTAGCAGGCCTGTGATTAGTATGATGTCATTTATAAAAACCCTGGGTGTTATTTGTATGGTTGTGTCTAACATTCTAGAAAATGGCCTATGAAATACACACCAAACTGTTTAACAGTGTTTTGCTTTGGAGAAAGGAATGAGATGGAAGCAGGGCAGGCTTTAACTTTTTACCCTATATATTTTTGTATTGGACTTTTTAAAAGCATAAAAGCATTTTTTTAAAGCATTTGTGTTTATTTTTTAACCTAAAAACATGAGTTGATGCTATACTCCAAAAATGGTTGAAAATCCTAGAAGGAAATAGCACAATATGGTATATAAAACTTGCCCTACATCAGTAATGCTAAAGAAATATTCCTTTGGCAGAAATGATGAACATATATTATGTATTCAATCTGAAAACAAAAGTCAGGATTAGAATGTATCTTGGATATATAAAGGCCTGCTCTAACCTCTCTCCCCACTACCAATATCTTTTGCTAATCTCTAGTTTGCATTTAAAGGTGCTCTTTTAATTTGATGAAAATTATAAATAGAAATCATACTAAGATAAGCAACTACGGTATAGAATTCTTGGTTTGACTTTTAAAAATAAAAATAAGAGTGCTTGGCCTGCAAGAAAAACAACTAAGAGAAAAAAAGTTTCAAAGTGTCCCTCTTTCAACCTAGTATTCCTTGCTCTACCCTTTTGTGGTAGATAGAATAATGGCCCCCAAAAATGTCCACATCCTAACCCCTAGAATCTGTGGATATATTACTATAATGGCAAGAGTTTTACAGATGTGATTAAATTTAGGATTTTGACATGGGGTAATGAGCTTGGATTATCCAGGTGGACCCAGTATAGTCACAGCGGTCCTTGAGAGTGGAAGAGGGAACTTGGGAGTCTAAGAGAGATCTGATTATACTGTCTTGTTACCTTCAAAAATGTAGGAATGGGTCATGAGGCAACGAATGCAGGCAGCTTCTACGAGTGAAGACATGTCAAGGAAATGTATTCTTCTCTAAAGAATCCAGAAAGAAAACAGCCCTACTGACACCTTTGGTTTAAAAATTAGCCCCGGGAGATCCGTTTTGTACTTCTCATCTCCAGAACCTTAGGATAACAAGTTTATATTGTTTCAAGTCATGAAGTGTGTACTAATCTGTTACAGCAGCAGTCGGAAAGTAATACATCTTTCCTGAAATGTTCCATATTTTTGGCCTATAATAAAAGTAGTGCTTTCTCTTCATAAAGTGATTTTTCAGTGTTGAAATTTTAGCCCTTTTTTTACAGCAAATGAGGTAGTAACTGAGGGTTCAAAATGAAAGACAGGAACTCCATCTAAGTTAGGAGAGAGGATACTCAGGGCATTAAAGAAGAGAAATCATTTACCAGCATACCACAAAATCCTTAAAGCAAGAGTACCATTCATCCGTGGGAAATGTGACATCCTCCAAGACATGAATGTGTGTGTTTCTTTCAAATTCTAAGCTTTCTACCTCTCAATTTATCACCTTCCATTTTATCCAGGACAATAATCTATCTTGCCTTTTTTTTCAGACTCCCCTTCTCTTCTGGCCTAGTATGTCCATGCACTCACAAAGGGAACAGTGAATTGGGGAAATTTTAGGTGAATGTATGGTTATTGAAGGTTGTGTACTGGCATTTAGTGTGCCGGTTCTAGGACCATGAGACTCTGGCAGTGTTTTAGTCCTGCACAAGGCAGAATTCTCCTGAGTTCTACTCAGTGTCCAACCAGACAGTAAGGTAAGTGAAAAACCTGATTATCATTATTTAAGCCTATAATCAATTCCTTTTTACATACAAACACAAGTTGCACAAGTGATGGGGTTTTTTTTTTGCACTGTTTTAAAATACACTGAATATTTCCAAACATGCAACCACTCTGTAAACCAGGGAAGTTACTTGTCAGCTGGTTACTTGTACCTGAGAGTGATTTTAGTATAAATCTTGTTTCTCCTCCACAGTATAGGTAGAGCAGTTGATTTTTTTTAAAGAATTGTGTGTAAGTTATCTATGAATTTCATTTTAGTAGGGTATAGGGAGTAGAATATATTGTTATAAAAAGGGGATAGTGGTTCTAGTAGGGTTGAAAATACTGATCTCAATATATTCATCCATCCATCCCTCCCACAACGCTGTACTTGCTATCTTCCCTTCTTCCCTTTCAGTCAAACTTCTTCAAAGATGTCTTGACTTCACTACCCAGCCTTCAATCCTCTCACAGTCTAACCTTTACCGTCATCACCATGTCTGAGATTGTGGCTGCAAAAGTCACCAACCCTGTAAAATCCAATGGACACTTGAAGAAAGAAACCAATCTTCATTTTACATGAACTTTCTACAGCATTTGACTTCATTACTTCCTTTTATTTAAAACTTTCATCCTGTTTTCTGTGACATCACATCCAGATTTCCATCCCTCAGGCTCCTTTGCAAGCCTGCTCCTTAAGTGTTGACAGTCCCCAATATTGCATTTTTAGCTCTCTTCTCACTCTACACTCTTTCTGGGCAACCTCATCCACTCCTACAATTTCAGTCATATCCTGTGATTCACAAATCTTGACTTCCAATCTCAAACCCTCTACTGAACTTCATTTCTCTCCATCTGGAAGCACTAAATACCTAAAATTCAACATGACCCAAAATGAAACTCGCTTCCTACCCACCAATCTGTAATTATTCCTGGGTCCTATTCCAAATAAGTAGCACCACCATCCAGGCTCTCAAGTCAGAATCTGCGAGTCTAGATTGACCTTTTTACTCTCTCCATCCCTAGTGCCAGTGGTCAGTTCAGGCTCTCACCTGTCACCCAGTTGTACCAAGTCTTCTAATTCTCTCTTGTCCTCTCATCTTGTCCGAGCCAATATATCCACCTCTTGGCCACGTGAGGGATCCTCAAAACTTAACTCTGTTCAAATTACAGTATCTGCCTTGGGAAAGCTCCAACTTCTAGTTGGTGTCTCAGAAAAAAGCCCTTCTCATGTGACATTTAGGGTCACCTCAACTGTTTATCAGTTTAGTGAAACTATAGATTACTTTAAAAGCAATTACAGCTACAGAACATATTTTGAATACCATAAACCTTGATGATGTAAAAGTAACAGCATAGCTAATAAAAGTTAGGAAGTAGAATGGGAAAATAAAGAGTATTAGAAAATGTAGAAATGCTAATTTCCTCGTTTTACATACTGAGAGTTAAGAGATGTCTAAAACTGATGGCTCAATAAACAGAGCCTTATATATATTATACAGTTATAAAGATAACCTAAAAAGGGTAAGAGAACTCATATTTTGAAATGGAGAAATAAATACTGTCTAAAGTTGCTAAATCAAGAGATTAGATCTGTATATATCATATTTAGGTTATGGAGGTAACCACCAAAAGATAAATGATTGATTTGGCAATTGAGATGGGGGAGCTGGTTGTCTTTCTATAGCTTTTTTTTTTTTTTTTTTTTTTTTTTTTAAGGAGGGCGCATCTCAGTGGCCCATGCGGGGATCGAACCAGCAACCTTGCATTATCAGCACCTCGCTCTAACCAACTGAGCTAACCGGTCACCCTGAATTTTTTTTTTTTTAACCATATATATATTTTGTGAATGCTTTGAGAATAACTTTAAAATTAAAACAAGGCCTATTTCAATGAAAACTTTTAGACTACGTTTTCAGCTATTGCTTTAATTTTTCTACTCACTTCACTGTACCAAAAATAGATTTAATAGCATTATAAAGTTTACTAAAGAAAAAGACAAATCACTTGGCATAAGGGAACAAAATTATAAACTTGAAAAGCAATATTGTAAGCACAACTTATGTATCCATTGGTTACTAGCCACTTAGGCAGCACTACTGCTTAATGGAAACAGAGGTGACAGATACTGGGGCAGAGCCATGAGAAGCTAGAAGAAATATAACTAATCTTTCTATAGTCCCAGTAATGTTGAAAGAAATCAAATAATTCAGAGATTCTAGCTAATTTGATTCTTCACTATTTTGCTTACATTTTTATTATGTATCTATGCACCTAATTTACACTGGTCAGATTCAGTAGCAGAGATACCTTTTAGTTTCAAAAGATAAGCTCATGTCTCTGAACTTGGGTTTTATACAGTGAATTTAGAACTCATTCTGATACAGTTGACTCATTTTTCCTTAGCAACCCTATTTGTACAAGCCTTCTTAAACTTCTTCATCCTTACGCATTCAACTGGATCACCACTCTCTTACAGGATTTGGGATCTAGTGTGGCAGACATAAGCGTCCCACTTAATTGTGCTTGATGGAGCGGCCTAGTAAATATTTTTAGAGGTGCTGCATCTTGCCAATTTAATTTTTAAACATCTTATTCTTTAGGTCTTAACAAAGTACCTGACAGATCAAAACTTGATAGACTACCACGCACATGATAGATGTCATAGAAATAAGCTTTCTAGGTGATATGCACATAGCCCACGAACTGTACTTTGAGAAACATCACATTTAAGGAACCTTTCCACCAAAGCAACAGACCCGCTTAGTAAATGACAATAATTATTCTAGGTTCTTGACATGAGGCAATTGGACTTTTTTCTAACCAGTGATTCTCAAATTTACCCAGTTTAATCATCTAAGAAATTCTGAAACCCTTAAAGCACTTCCACATTTGGAGAAAGAAAACAAACCCAAGGAGGTAAGAACTTGGAGGATTGGGGTTCAGGAAGGGAACTTACAGGAAGTGAAATTAAAGGTAGGTACTAGGCATTGAAGTCAGTTCAAACCAGGTTGATACGCCTGAAAACAAGATAAACAATAGATGTTTGCAAAGACTTGTGTGATCTTAATTTAGTGCTTAATAAACAGTTTTAAATGAATGAATAATTCAGTATGTTGATTCCATAAATCAAATATAAAAAGAAGTCATTCTTTTACAGGTAGACCTCATACATGTTTTTTTCTATACATAGAACTGACACACAGGAATAATCATCCCAGATTCTCACACAATTTATCTGTTTTTAGATAATTATGTGGTATGACAAATGATTAAAAATGACTATGCAGTCAGAACTGCAGTCACTGGAGTCTGAAAAGGCACCAATAAAAATAAAATCCATACTGAACTGTCATAAGTAGGATGTTTATGTTATTCACTGAAGAGTTTTTGAGAGCTCTTAATTATATGGTATATACCCACGGGCAGCATGTGGAAGACCTCAAGTCCAACTTTGGAACAAGTGTAGCCAAAGCGTAAAGGAAAGGTACTTATGTTTAGTTTGCTTGGAGCTCACACCCATGTCACTTGTCCCGTCAGCACTACGCTGTCAGCAGGTGAGACCATGATGACATGATTAAGCAGAACAAGAGGGTAACAACTGTAGAACCACAAGGTTTTAGCAGAAATGGAGGCCGTGAAAGGCTCTATGACTTGCCTTAGGTCACAGAACAAGTCAGTTGCAGAGCACAGACTGTCAGTTCTCCAGATTTTCAGTGTTGCCTGTGGTCACAAAGCTCCCTGTAAATATCTGAACATACAACCATTCAGTTTTCAGTTCATTAACCACAAAGCAGGTTTTAACTTAATGAAACAATTTAAATGTGTGCCCTATACGTGAGGATGTATTGCACATAAATTGTAACTAAATTCTACTGAATTATTTTTATACATAGTATCAACAGTATCAAACACTATGTTAGGCACTGTTCTAATCATCTGTCAGGTATTAATTCATTTACTCCTCACAATAACCCCAGATGTCATGGTCGTCTTCTCAGAGAAGAAAGTGAAGTAGAGAGAGGTCAGGCAGTAAGCGGTGTGCCAGGACTCAGCTCTAGTAAGTCTGGTGTCTAGTCTTACAGTAGTTAGAGGCTGTGCTCTAACTACGAAGTTAAACAGTCCAACACGACGAATACTAAGCATATATATTCAAACTTAAAAGTAAACATGTCATGTTGATTGCTAAACTACACAAATGTAATTTAGTACTATTTTCTATATTTCCCTTCATTTCTGCATTATCTCTAACCAGTATTTTTTAAGAAGCAGCACAAAACCAAATTATCGTTATTAGAACATCTTTGTTCTTTAAATCCTCAGTAAGCATTACATGACTCAACTATGTAATATGTTTAGAGAAATTTTGCTCACTCTTTTTCTAATTGCATCCATTTCATTTGCATTGAAATCTGCATTAAGGGGAGAAATTACTTCCCCTATGTGATGTCTCACTTAAGGAAGTTTTTAAAAAAACTTTATTATACCAAGAATTCCTTTATAAAACTGAATTATATTTTCATGCATTATAACATGAAGGTGTTTAATTCCAGGAAACTAAATAAAAAATTACTTTAAAAAGCTAATGTGGAGAAGTTGAGGGGAAAATCAGTATGTATTTTTATTATTGATATAAAAGAAAATTTCGAATACTGTACAGTGAGGTGTGCTGGAGAACACTATAGTTATAATACACTATTACCAACTATTACTCTAATATATACAGCAATCACAAAACCAGAAAATAATGGGTAACAGCCAGTGCCTTACGGATAATGTAACATCTATACTATTTTATTGAGCAGTTAAAGCACTTGCTATTTTTCCCAAATATTTACACTATTGCCACTTAGTTTTACATATTCTAAATACATTTCCCTCCAAAAAGTAGACTCTTCAGCTCTTGGCACTAATTCTTAAAGTCAAATCAACCTAAAAATATTGAAAACCTTTTAATTCTTTTATTGCTCTACCACAGGCATCAAGGCTCAAGAAGGGACTTGTGCATTCTGAAGAAAAGTATGCAATACCTTGAAATTTTAAATATTTATACTCACAAGCAAATAACATCAACTAAAGCTTTTTTTAGTAGTTTTCCTTTCTTTTACAAGAGAATAATCATTGTATTAGTATTATACTACAAAAGCATGTAACTCCATAATTTAAAAAATTAAATGTCAAATATACAAGTAATAGCATTTTCTCCAATAATTCACAATTTTTACAGTTTCTGCTATTTGGAACAAACATTAAAATTCCCACGATTTAAGTATTATTAAATATGAATTGAAACAGCATCTCAGAGAATTCTATTAAGAATGGCAGAACTTACAATGAACTATAAATCTTACATGGGTGATATAGCTTCCCTTTATTATTCAAGTAAACATTCTACTATGGTATGTTTTCAAGTGAATAGTAATTTTTTTAATTGTGAAGAGCCTTGAGGTTGTACAATTTTGTTAAATTATATGGTAACCTTTAAATGTAGGATATGTCTACCCACCTTAGAGCATGTATCTTACTACTACTATTAAAAAGTTCATTTTAAATTCATATTAAGATGAGTGAAGTTTAATCTGATTTTGCAAAGGCTTTTATGAAAATCTTAATATGGAAACCTTGTTTGGAAAACTCACGAAACTCTCAAAATCTGCTTTGCAGTATTTAAAGTGTGGGCCAGTTAAAATTCCTATTGAAAATGAAGACAAAACTGTACTTATACTCTGAAATAAACATTTTGATATTGTTATTATATTGACCAAAGCATAATGACAGAAGATATAAGTTTATTTCATATCTAAAGGGATTAATGAGGTCTACATTTTTGGAGAAACGTTCACTAGCAGGCAGTATTACCAGGTAACTATTTAAAATACATTTTATAAACTTTGCAGTTAGTAGTAACAAGTGATGTCAGTTCAATTGTCAAAAACCTGTCATTAGTAGTATATGAGCTGCTAGCAAGTGATCTTCCCTGAGGTAAGAGACCATATGCAAAAATGTATGCTCATTTCCAATGAAGTTACTCAAAAATAATGGCAATTAGGACCTGTGGCTGGGAATCAGACGCATTTCAGATTGGTATCTTAATAGCAAGCAGCAGGTTTGACTGTAAAACCAAACTAAAAATCATCAAAAGATATAAAGCAAATTTCAGTCGATAGCATTCACTAAATTTCTCAGGTCATTATCCTAACATTTTCCAATAAAATATCTGAAACATAGTGAAAGGGGGGAAATGGGCCTTAGGCTTCTCTTTAACTAGTTCCTGAGTAACCATATCCTGGAGTTCATTATATTCCAGCTCATATTTGGCACTTGTCTTGTTTTCTTCAGTTTCAACCAGTTTCTCATTACCAGTATGCTAGTCATACACCATCTTCAATTCTACTGGGACTTAGGGTCATCAATTCAAACTTGGTATGATTAATTATAAAATGGATTACTGAAGAATTTACAATTTATTTAATTATAGGATTGAATTATAGTTATAATGTTACATCTAGGGCTAAAAAATATTTTGACTGATTTATGATCTCTAGCGTGGACTCAAAAGTTGTGATCACAAATAGCAGTACTAAAAAATAATTTTACAGTCCTGCATTTGATTGATAACCATATGGAAGAACGATATTTAAGAACTTAAATTGTGTTCTAAAACTTCTTCGTAAGGATGGTACCTGGCCCACCTCTCAAAAACCATTAATTACCCCAACCAAATTTCAGCAGCTTTAAAATAATTTCAAGAAATCTAATCATTCTCAGAATCAAGCCTGTTTTCTTTATTAAGGGAGAACCCAAACTATAATAAATATTCATGTTACTGGCTCCTAAATAGCATTGCTGTGGCAAGAAATTAATAGTGTTGTCAGAATTAACCAGCCCTTCTTCTAAATGTTCCCAGGTATATTCTAATTTGACTAAATGAAAGTATTTAATATAGGGAGATTGAATTTGTGTCTGATGTTTTTACTTTATGCTATGAGAGTATATTTGTCAGTTATTTACTAAACATACCAAGCCACAGGTGAAGAAAATATTTGTTAAAAGTGATTATGTCATTTACCTAGAAGCAGTGCATTTGCTTGTTAAAGTTTTCTTGTATTTAAACTAAAAAAGTGGGGGGGCATTCTTCAGTGGCTGAAAAAGCCAAAAATAATTATAGTGGTTAGTGATATTTGTAATTTTTAGTTTAAGACACACAGAAGTCACCTACACTAACTGAAATGGGAAATATTATTAGGTACTGCAGTTCTTTATGCAAAACTAGTGCAGAATATAAAAGTTGTATATTTTCCTGCTATTTAGATACAGAGAAAGATACTTGAAATTTAGAAGAATGGAAGTAAAGTATGGTTTAAAAAATGTGATGTGATAAAACTCAAATATGTATATCTTGTTCGGGTATCACCTGCAAATCTCTACATTCTCCATTCTTTCCTTATTCAAAATGGACTAGTTCCATTTAGTAAGTGGATTCAGTCAGAGATACTTTCACAGAAAGAAAACGAAAACCTCCCTTATTTGGAAACAAGTTAAAGTACTGTCTATATTCCTTATGAATCAGAAGGTTGAGATTTTTAAACACCTTTCTGCTACATTTTCTTAGAATGCAGAATTCTGCATCTGTTACATGTGCAAACAGAGACAGCCAGGCTTTGAATGCTCTACATAAGAGAGTGTATTAACATATATTTTGTCTTTCATCCATTCAAATTCAACTTAATTTCAGTAAACAGAGGAAAAATATGGATTGAAATGTACATTTCAGAATACAGATTTGCAGAATAGGATAAAATAGTGCAATACCAATCTCAGGCTAAACATTCTTTGTCTTTAAGGAATAAGCATGAAAGCTGCTGCTTGTGGAAACTGGCACTAAAGATTTGATGAATACACTATTTAAGCAAATGCCCCTTTGATCAGGGTATGATGCAGTAAAATTTGCATCCAAATCCAAGTGAAGCCAACAAATAAAGAAAACCTTATGGACTGGAAGAAAAAAGGAAATAGTTTTGGTTGAAAGGGGGTCAAAGACACTTAGCATGTACAAGCTTAAATACCATTGATCAAAATTGTAGAACAATGTAACTTATTCATAAAGATAAATTCTTATTTATATATTTTCTGTGAATCGGACAAACTCTGAAAATTAGAGATTAACTACTGCTACCATTATTTTTGTATTTTCTACCACTCTTTGCAATCAACTTTTCTGCAAGATTAAAGGAAACAAACAAACAACAAAAAAACCAACACCTGGGTGGTACTTGACCAGGCCAGGATTCAAAAACTAACGGTAACAGATTATCAGCCACAGAGCACTCCACGGGCTGGGTTGGCTCAGACAGCAACATCACTGAATCACATTGACTTTATCATTCTAGGATAAATATTTTACCCCTAATCTTGCTCAAATCAGCAAAGTTTTTTATGATTACACTCTATTCTCAAGATATTTTCACCAGGAATACATATCTCTATGAATGTGTTTACATCCACAGAAATGTCAGGATACCAGTGTCTAATAAATCCTTTCATGAAATTTAAGATACAATTTAGTTCAGATAACCTTCAAATTTACATAAATCTTTGACATTCTAGTAAATATGTGGGATGGTTACCTTGATGACGTCAACAGTAGCAAAATCTCATTCCCTTCCAGTTCTAGCCTTTTCAGAAATCAAACATATTTAGCAAGAGAATTTTCATGTTTGAAACATTAAGACTTTCATGGAATTAAAATTACAAAGAACTTCCAATTAACCACATATATGGAAGATCTAATAACTAACTGATAGGAATTCAGAGCCAGCCTAGGCAGCAGTATATTAAAAGCTATTGCCAATCACACACTTGCTGTCATGCACTGAATAACAAGATATAATCTTTGAATTATATACGTACAAGATTTTTAATGACTAATCAAGTTATGTGGCCCAGCCAACAAATATTACATATTCACAATAAACATTCTGCCTTTATTAGCCTCTAGTTCAATCAAGAGTGATCCATCGGCTCAGCTGTGTTTGTCATCTCAGCATCTTGACTATCCATTTCTTCAGGCTCCTCCACGGAATTTCCCTTTTGTGCTTTTGACCTTGTGGCAAATGCTGCTCCCAGTGCCTCTGCCACACAGCTATCAGTTGTTTCTGTATTCAAATTTTCAGTGCCACCAGTTAAAGAAAAAGAGTCAGGTAAGCCAGTCTGAAGAGTCCCAGACTTCACAGAACTCACAACTTCTCCCTTTCTTTGAGGAAGATCAGATGGTGACTGCTCTGTACTTTGATCCCGCAAGTGCTTGTCCATTGAAGCCTGAATAGAAGAAACCATTTCCTGCAATTTTTTTCGCTGGGCCTCAACCAAATCAGGATCAAGCTGCCTGCTGTCTCTCATTGTAACTACTCCAGGAGCTATTCGAATAAGCTCACTGTTACTAGGAGCAGCTGTGAATACAGAAGGCTCTGTTTTAGTGGAACTATTACTAAAGTCTGTCCCTGTGTTATGCTTCCTTACAACTGGAGTTTCCCTAGCTCTTGGATCCAGGTGAGGGTTACTGGATGCAGTTCCTAGAGAATGCCCTTTTCCCTGAAAGGCAGTTACATTATGAAGTTGCTCAGATTTCTTTTTCACTACTCCACCACTACCTAGTTTCAACAGCCCGTGTGAGGGACTTGATTCCCTACTTCTTGTAGTAGCCTCTGCTCGAACCTGACTTACAGCCTCTTTAACTAAGTCTTCAACATCAGGACCGATGGGGAAATGTCCTGCGGCATCCACACACAACTCCAGTCTATCCTCAGAAGCATTATAGACAAAGGTTTTGCCAGGCAGATGCGGAAAAGTACAATGCTTGCCATCAGCCATACCTAAAGAAGGGAAAAAGATACTTAACATTAAAATCTTACTTAACAAGTAAAGACAATTATAGGTGAAATAGTGAATTTTCGATAATAATTTAGAGATAGCTTTTAAAACAAATTAATTAGAAAATAGTCTACTTATTAATAGAATTTAATACTATTATAAAAAAGAAACATCACTATAGAACTTAAAATAGTTCCCCAAGGGATGTTTAAAAATTATCATTTTTGCATTGTGCTTACATAGGAGAATGTCCTTATTTTTCAAAGACACTTGTTGAATATTTAAAAGCAAAATGTCATACATCCAATTAATCCTCAAATGGCTCAGCAAAATATATACATATATTACCTATGTAATTGTATAGAGAGACATAAAGCAAATATGGCTAAATGATAAAAACTATTCAATATCCTTGCATTTTAAATTTGTCACTCTATCGCTTCTCGGCCTTTTGGCTAAGATCAAGTGTAAATTTGTCACTCTAAGTATACTCCAAGTATGCAAAAATAAGGGTTTTCAAATTTTATGAAACCATAGATTTTGTATTTTAAAAAAAGATGAAGTAGAGAACTTTTAATGATTATATGGTCCATATAGGTATGTTTATGGCAAAACATAAAGGCAAAAGCAAGCTAGTTAAAAATGAAATGGAATCATTAGTAAGTGCTATATAAATTCAGAGGGGGGAAGATGAGTGAACTCTGGAATACTTTGTGGGCATTTAGGTCTTCGCCATATTTCTAGGTTATTAAGAATAGTTCCTTAGTCCTCTGAAAAAAGCTACTGAGTGGTTCTAATGTATCTCATTGTGAATATTCCAAATAATCAGAGAAAAGAACTAAACTGCAGATGAATAAATAACATACAGTAATTTCAAATAAATATTCATTTCAATGGTAAGTGAAGTATCAAAAATTCAACTAGAATTTCCTCTTGGCACATTTTTGGCAGATAACTGGCAAAAATAGACATACAAAAATTAAAATCAGGAATGTCTAAATAGCACCTTTTAGGGCACAACCCTGAAATCAGTTTACTGTCTACTAATCCCCTACCTCAGAGATCTGTAAACCACCGCCCAGGAAACAAAGGTAGCAAAGAGAATTCTGAATGGTAAAGTCAGGGATCCACTTAGGCAAAGCACTGAAACATTCATTTTAACAGATAACATCTATTGACACTCACTATGTGCCAGGAACTAAAATAAACCCTGAAGATTCAAAAATATAATGTAATTCCTAGGAGACCAAAACCAACAAATCATCATAATTCAATCAGATAAGGAAAATGATGGGTATAGTACTCATTTCACGATTATTTGAGGATTAAATGAGAAAACATGCAAAGCATATACCACAGTGCCTAATATAAATCAGACAATCAGTAGATCAAAAAGGGTTTGTAATTGTTTCTAGGCTGCTGTGATGCTTTCTCTTGGCTATCCCTGGAAAGAATCACAGTCCCACACATGTTCATCATAGTACTATTTACAGTGAAACACTGGAAACCATCTAAGCTTTCAAGAAGAAGAGAATGGTTAAGAAACTTATAGTCTGTCTACCTGATGGAAGTAACATGCAGCTATTAATACTCATATAAATAGGAGAACTATGATACCTCATATATAGAGTAAAATGTGCATGATGGTAAAATAGCAGGAAACAAATCTAAGTACTATTAATTACAATCATGCCAAAAATGTATGTATAAGACAAATACTTTAAAATTATAGGTGCTTTTTCCCACTTCTACAGTGTGTAGACTTTTTGCTTTTTAAAAATTTTAAAGTACGTATTAAAAAATCAATGCAAATACTTTTAAGTGTTGTGATCCCTTTAAGCATAATCATTTAGGTTTAATATAACTTTTTAGTCCTCTGAATTTTAAGAATCAAGGTGTATTAAAATTTCTATATCACATATCAATAATTCCGTTATACACATACACCAAAAGACATGTCTATTACTGTGTTTCCCTCGAAAATAAGACCTAGCTGGACAATCAGTTCTAATGCATGTTTTGAAGCAAAAATTAATATAAGACCTGGTCTTATTTTACTATAAGACAGGGTATAATATAATATGATATAATATAATTAATATAATTAACATAATATAATACCGGGTCTTATATTAATCTTTGCTCCAAAAGACGCATTAAGAGCTAATTGTCCAGCTAGGTCTTATTTTCAGGGAAACACAGTAATATTTATAGCTACATTCTTCCTTATGTCAAAAAACTGGAAACTACCCACAAGTGCATCAGGAGAACAATGGATGAATTATATTAAAATGACACAATAGAGTACTATGCAGCAGTGAAAATGAACAAACTATAGTCGAACCCATCAGCATGAATGAATATGAAACAGTACTGCATAAAAGAAGCAAGTCAAGGAGAATGTATATAGCATTCCATTTTTATAAAGTTCAAACACAAGCAAAACTGAACACTATAAGTTAAAGGATAACTTGCAGCACAAAAGTTTGCTTTTTATTTAACTACTTTTTTCTTTTGTTGCTTGTACATTTGGTGTCACATGTAAGGTTTTGTTT
Organism: Rhinolophus hipposideros; assembly: GCF_964194185.1. Taxonomy (NCBI): domain Eukaryota; kingdom Metazoa; phylum Chordata; class Mammalia; order Chiroptera; family Rhinolophidae; genus Rhinolophus; species Rhinolophus hipposideros. Next base: position 62,057,857 of record NC_138059.1, read on the forward strand.
GCCTCATCCAAAGTCAAAGTTTTATGCCTATGTTTTCTTCTAAGAGTTTTCTAGTTTTAGCTCTTATACTCAGGTTTGACTTAATTTTGTATTTGGTAGGAGGAAGAGGTCAAACTTCATTTTTTTGCATGTGGATATACAATTGTCCCAGCACCATTTGTTGAAAAAACTATTATTTTCCCCATTATCATAATCCTAATACAAACTTTTAAAAAACCACTAAGTGGTATCAATATATTTCACAAAGTAGAATGAAGTGAACGATAGAAAGTTAAAATACAAGGGAAAGTTAAAATGCAGAAAAAGGGGATGTCAGAGAGAAATTTATAGCTTTAAATGCTTATATTAGAAAACAAAAATTTATAATCAATAATCTAAGTTTCTCCTTAAAGAAACTAGAAAGGAAAGTGTGAATTAAACTCGAAACAAGCATAAGGAAGGAAATAAAGAGCAGAAATCAATGAAACTGAAGTCAGAAAAACAATAGAGAAAACCTATGAAACCAAAAGCTGTTTCTTTGAAAAGATCAATGAAATTGATAAACCATTAACTGGACTGGTCAGCAAAACAAGAGATACAAAACAAGAGAGGTACAATACCAGAAATGAAAGAGCTATAGACCTAACAGACATTAAAAGGACAGCAAACGAATACTATAAATAATTTTATGCCAATAAAATGATAACTTAGATGAAATGGACACATCTCTTCAAAGACAAAACAAGCTTACTCAAGAAGAAAGGGATACTTTTATTAGAGATAACTTTCTTAAGAAATTAAATTCGTGGGCAGCCAGGTGGCTCAGTTGGTTAGAGCGCAAGCTCTCAACAACAAGGTTGCCGGTTCAATTCCGGCATGGGATGGTGGGCTGTGCCCCCTGCAACTAAAGATTGAAAACGGCAACTGGACTTGGAGCTGAGCTGCGCCCTCCACAACTGGATTGAAGGACAACGACTTGGATCTGATGGGCCCTGGAGAAACACACTGTTCCCCAATATTCACCAATAAAAATTTTTTAAGAAGTGTTTCCTAACAAAAAAGAGAAGAAATTAAATTTGTAGTTAAAAATTGTCCAACAAAGAAAACTGCAAGCACAGGTGGCTTCAATGGTGAATTCTACCAAACATTTAAGAAAGAAGTAATATCAAAACTATTACAAAATCTACCAGAAAACAGAAGAGTGAACACTTCCCAACTCTATTTTATGAAGCCAACACCACCCTGATTAAACTGTCGTTACAAGAAAACTACTTACTATTATCTCTCATGAACATGAACACATGAAACCATGCAAAAACACTCAACAAAATATGAGCAATTTGAATCCACCATGCAAAGTTATTTCAACATTCAAAAAATCAGTGAATAGTCACGGAGATGGAAAGTACAGCATAGGGAATATAGTTAATATTGTAATAACTATGTCTGGTGTCAAGGGAGTACTAGACTTTTTTGAGGGAATCACTTCATAAGTTATATGAATGTCTAAACACTGTGCTGTACACCTGAAACTAATGTAATATTGAATGGCAACTGTAATGGAAAAAAAGAAAAGCTAAACAAAAAAAAACCAATCAATGCAATTCAACACTATCAACAAACTAAAGAGAAAAACTATAAGATCATTTCAATAGATGCAGTAAAAGAGCACCTTATAAAATTCAACATCCATTCACAACATAAACTTTCAGTAAACTAGGAATAGAAGGGAATGCCCTGATAAAGGGCATTTCTGAAAAACAAAACTACAGGCTGAATGCTTTCCCCCTAAGATCAGGAAGAAGGCAAAAATGTACATTCTCACCACTCATTTAACACTGAACTTACAGCTAGTGCCATAAGGCAAGAGAAAGAAATAGAAGAAATACAGATTGAAAAGGAAGAAAACTGTCTTTTATTTGCAAAAGATATGATGACCTATATAGACAATCCCAAAGAATCTGCTAAAAAACTACTAGAACTAATATGTGAGTTTCGCAAAGCCACAAGATACAACGTCATCACATAAAAACCAATCTTATGTCTGTGCACTAGTAATAAGAAACGAGCATTTTTTTTTTTTTTAAGGAGAGCGCAGCTCACAGTGGCCCATGCGGGTTTGAACCGACAACCTTGGTGTTATTAGCACCACGCTCTAACAACTGAGTTAACCAGCCACCCAGAAATGGGCATTTTTTAAAAGTATCTCTTACAATAGCATTCCAAAACATGAAAAATCTAACAAAGGATGTGCAATAATTATATGCTGAAAATTACAAAATTTTGGTAAGAGAAATTAAAGACTTACATAAATGGAGAACTATAACATTTTCATGAATTAGAATCATGTCAAAATATTAATTATCCTCAATTTGATCTATACATGTAACATAATCACAATAATAATCCCAGCAGACATTTTTTATAGAAATTGACAAGTTGATTATAAAATTTATAGGGACAAGCGAAGCACTTGGAATATCCAAAACAATTTTTTTAAAGATTCTAGAAATAGACCCATATGTATATGGTCATCTGATTTTTTAAAAATAACTTTGTTGACATATTTTGCATATAATTCACCCTTTTCAAGTATATAATTCAGTCAATTGATTTTTTTTTTTTTTTAGATTTTATTGGGGAAGGGGAACAGGACTTTATTGGGGAACAGTGTGTACTTCCAGGACTTTTCCAAATCAAGCTGTTGTCCTTTCAATCTTAGTTGTGGAGGGCACAGCTCAGCTCTAGGTCCAGTTGCCGTTGTTAGTTGCAGGGGGCACAGCCCACCATCCCTCCCGGGAGCCGAACCAGCAACCCTGTGGTTTAGAGGACGCGCTCAAACCAACTGAGCCATCTGGTCACCCGGGAGCTGAGCGGAAGTTCATTGACTTCATTCTACCTGCAGAGGGTGCAGCTGGCTGGCCCATGTGGGAATCGAACCTGCAGCCCCGTTGCCCAGAGCTCCCACTCTAACCAACTGAGCCACCCATCCACCCGGTCAATTGATGTTTGAAAAAAATATCAAAGTAATTCAATGGATAAAGTATAGCCTTTTAAACAAATGGTTCTGGAACAACTGGACATCCATACATAAAAAAAAAAAAAAAATCTTGACTTATAACTTACAACATATTAAAAAATCAACTTGAAATGCATCATAAACCTAAACATAAAACCTAAAATTATAAAACTCCTAGAAGAAAACAGAAGAAAAAATTTCTGACTTTGGATTAGGCGAAGATTTTTTGATAGGACACAAAAAGTATAAATCATAAAAGAAAAAAACTGTTAAGTTGGTTATCAAAATTAGAAACCTCTGCTCTTCAAAGATGCTGTTAAAAGAATGAACGGAAAAGTTACAAACTGGGAGAAAATATTTGCAAAACACTTATCCAATAACTGATATGTGCTCAGAATACATAAAGAACTCTCAAAACTCAAAACAATTCAAACCAATTTGAAAATGGGGGATAGAAAAGATAGCAAATAAGCACATTAAAAGAGTCTCAATATCATTAGTTATTAAGGAAATGCAAATTAAAACCACTATGAAATAGTATTATAAACCTATTACAATGGTTTTAAAACAGAAACATACTACCAAGTGCTGCCAAGGATACAGAGCAACTGAAACTCTAATACAGTGCTATACAAATACAAAATGGCCCAGCCACTTGAAAATGGTTTGGAAGTTTCTTAGAAAGATAAGTATATACTTACCATATGACTCAGCAATCCCACTCCCAGGTATTTACCAAAGAGAAGTAAAAACATATGTCTACACAAAGACCTATACACAAATGTTTTTAGTGGCTTTATTTATAGTAGCCAAAAACTGAAAAAAAACACCAAATGTCCTTCATTGGTTATGGAGTTTAAAAAATGTGATACATACAACAGAATGCCACTCAGCCATAAAAAGGAATGAACTTCTACAGTAATACATGCAATCAGATAGATGAATCCCAAAAGCATCAGGCTAAAACAAAAACTGGCAATTTTTTTCTGTAAAGCAGCAACATGGTAACATTTTAGGTTTTGCAAATCATGAAGCCTCTGTCACAGCTATTCAACTCACCATTGTAGTGTGAAACAGCCATAGATAATACGTAAATATGAGTGCAGCTGTGTTCAGATAAAACTTTATATACGACAAGCAATGGGCCTCATATGGCCCGTAGGCAATAATTAGCCAACCCCTGTGTAAATCAAAGGAGCAAGACACAAAAGGTTACACTATATAATTCCATTTATATGGTGATAGGAAAAAGGCAAACATATAGAAATAAATCAAATCCATGATTGTGAAGGTCTGGGGGTAAGAGTAAGGGATTAATTAGAAAGGGGCACAAGGCAACTTTTTTGAATGAAATATTCTTCATCTCGATTGTGGTGGTCGTCACATGACTGAATATATTTGTCAAAATTTATATACCTTTATACCTACAAGTGAATTTTACTGTACGCTAATTATGCTTTAATAATCCTGTCTTAGAAAAGGAAGGAAGGGAGGGAGAAAGCCATCCTTTGGTCCCTGATTTAAAAAAAACAAAACAATTTTTTGAGATAATTAAAAAAAATCAAGGAAATTTAAACATTGACTGGATATTTGGTGACATTTGAAAAATTATTGTTCATATTTTTTAAATATGAGAATGGTATCGTGGTTATTTTTTAAAAATAAAAATATATATACATACTGAAGTTCTTTACAGATGATATTATATTATGTCTGGGATTTATTTTAAAATAGTGTAGTTGAGATGGGGTAGAAATGTACTGATAATTGTTGAAGCTGGTTGGTGGGTAGATAGGGGCTTATTATATATTATTCTTGTTACTTTTATATATGCTTGAACAGTTCTATTATAGCCAAGTTGGAAAGGGTAAGAATGAAAAAAAGTGAGGAAGAGATAAAAACCATAAAATAGAGATTAAGCACTTAATGTCTACTGAGGTCCAGTAGGTGAAGAAGGGACACAAGCCAGAGTGATAAAGTCTGAGGCCAAAAGCATTCACATAAAATTTTTGAAAAAATACATGAGTACCAAACACACACACCAGTATCTTCTCTTTTAAGACCTTAAAACTATGCAGATATAGTTATATACTCACACATATCTTTACAAACAATGCACAGACAATGTGAAAACAAGTTAAATGTAAAATGAGCTGTAATAATCACAGCCAAAGCATAACAATAACAAAATACTATCTTATCTGGTTCTGGGATAGTCACCAGCCTTACAACCAGATTTGCTTCTCATTTCACAATTTGTCTTTAGCTGTTAAGGCTCATATACTTGGAAAGACAGCTTCTTCAATAAATGGTGCTAGGAGAATTGGATAGCCATGTGCAAAAGAATGAAACTAGACTGCTATCTGTCACCATGTACCAAAATTAATTCAAAATGGATCAAATACTTAAGCATAAGACCTGACACAATAAACTGCATAGAAGAAAACATAGGTACTAAACTTATGGACCTTGGGTTCAAAGAACATTTTATGAATTTGACTCCAAAGGCAAAGGAAGTAAAAGCTAAAATAAACAAATGGTACTATAGGAAACTTAAAAGCTTCTGCACAGCAAAAGAAACCATCGACAAAATAAAGAGGCAGCCGACTGAATGGGAGAAGATTTTTGCAAACAGCACCTCTGATAAGGGGCTAATATCCAAAATATACAAGGAACTCACGAAACTCAAAAACAAAAAAACAAACAACTCAATTGAAAAATGGGCAGAGGACCTGAAGAGACATTTCTCCAAAGAGGACATACAAATGGCAAATAGACATATGAAAAAATGCTAAACATCACTAATCATCAGAGAAATGCAAATAAAAACAACAATGGGATATCACCTCACCCCAGTCAGAATGGCTATCATCAACAAGACAAATAGTAACAAGTGTTGGAGAGACTGTGAAGGAAAAGGAATCCCTGGTGGGAATGCAGACTGGTACAGCCTTTATGGAAGGCAGTGTGGAGGTTCCTCAAAAAATTACAAATAGAATGACCATATGACCCAGCAATCCCTCTCCTGGGTATCGACCCAAAAAATCCGAAAACATTTACACATAAAGACACGTGTGCTCCAATGTTCATTGCAGCTTTGTTTACGATGGCCAAGACATGAAAACAACCAAAATGTCCTTCGATAGATGACTGGATAAAGAAGTTGTGGTATATATACACAATGGAGTACTATTCGGCGGTAAGAAAAGATGATATAGGAACATTTGTGACAACATGGATGGACCTTGAGAGTATAATGCTAAGTGAAATAAGTCAGACAGAGAAAGCAGAGAACCCTATGATTTCACTGACATGTGGTATATAAACCAAAAACAACAAAAGAACAAGACAAACAAATGAGAAAGAAAAACTGACAGACACAGACAATAGTTTAGTGGTTACCAGAGGGTAAAGGGGGTGGGGGGAGGGAGATGAGGGTAAGGGGGTCAAATATATGGTGATGGAAGGAGAACTGACTCTGGGTGGTGAACACACAATGGGATATATAGATGATGTATTACAGAATTGTACACCTGAAATCTATGTAATTTTACTAACAAATGTCACCCCAGTAAATCAAAACAAAAAAAACTCATACGTAATGTAAATGAGGAAATAGGAGCAAAAAAGTGATAGGATATTTTTAGTAATATTACAGCAGAAAACAGCTGATCATTATCAGGACAATCCATTTTAACTAGGTAAACTGCTAACAAAGAATATATACCTACAATTAACATTGGAAATAGTTTTAGAAGAATACTATCTGAACTTTCTTAATCTTATAACAGCTGGAATGAAGATATTATCTAAGAATAAAATCAGAAATTAACTATACCCATGGTTTTCTTCATAATATTGTAGAATACGCCACCCGGCTGGAACAGGTGAGGAAGCCCTTTTGCATAAGACCATACATCTTCTCCTATAAAATAAAAACAGATTCAGTATTAGCAGCAAACAAGAGTTCAACCGAAGGTTGCTTTTATATGGATTAGCCTCTTACACAGATTGCAAGGCAGACCTCCTAAATGAGCGATGCAGACGGACACAGCACAGGGAGACGACATAGAGTGACGGGGTTATGGCACACTGGAAGACGCATGGCCCATCGAAGGCGGCAGCCACTGGCAAGTGTTATCATGGAAGAGTGTAGGCCCAATGTTTGAAGATCATATGGTTTCTCAAGAGAATCCAGAAATCTGGGGTTTTAATGTGAATTCTCCCAATTTTTAAATGTAGGCACTAATTCAGAAATATCTTTAAAACTACACAAGTCAATACGGGTGATATTAAACAAAATAGATCTGAAAACTCAATACAGCTCAGAGGAAACTATTTGCAACCTTGGACTAGACCAACAGAAAAGGTTACAGAAAGATAATTTTTAAAAGTATAAAATTGTATTTTCTATATTTATGTTAAAACCAAATAAAACCAGATGGAAGGGCTAGGGAGAAAAATAAATAGGAAGGCTGAAGATAAGTAATTATATTGTATTTTGTTGTTCCAAAGTGGTCTTTTCAAAATAGAAAATTTGGGGGAAAATAACTTGTTGAAGATTTAGAATAACCTTTAGAAGTCCACAAAATATCCACAAACAAACCACCATTTCACAAAAACATTTTTTCAAGAACATTCTTTGACAGTGCTTATTTCAATAAGAAGTTTCAAATGAAAATTTAAGAATGATAATCACTGTTCAAGAAGTTAATAACAACTGGAAAGAACATGAAAGTTACTTTTAGTTTGTGGAATGTGGCTGTTTGGTTTCTTTATACTTTCATTATTTTCTAATCTGATAATGTGCAGTACTACTATTCTAATCCAGACTATTTTCAGTTAATTTTAACAAAGAAAAGTTAACTTTTATCTTTCCTACTAGTAGATTATACTATCAGAGCTGGGCTTTGAATGGAGGTTATTGGTGATGCGAAGTAATTACTACATACCTACAATCTCACAGCACTCCAGCCCCTTTCCACATTTATAAACAGGAATATGAATTTTCACGGCAGTTGGCTGAAGATGCTCAGTTTATCAGTTTAAAGTATATAAATTTTAAAAGCCTGACAAAGTTTCAGTTAACTAGAATATTTACTTACACACTTATTTCATTCACTAATGATACAGTGCCATTAGAATATGGCTATATTTAAGTTGAAGGAACTTATTATTAAACTTCATTTGGATAAATTATTTCTGTGGTGATGACCTTTCATTTAGTTATTAATGTTATCTTAAATGTACTTAGTATTTTATAAAATACTCTAGGATATCATTTACTTGGAAAATACATTTTAAAATTATATGGTAGCACTTAATTATTGTGGTAAAAAACTAAACAGGTACCAAAATAGTGAATTCCTCAGAACTGACTACCTAAATACTTCAGTAAGGAAAATGACATTTTTCAGTACTTTATATACCCAACTATTTCTTGCTTAAGCAGGCATAACTCTAAGAAATAAGAACTCTTATTCGAGTGTTTATCAACCTTGTTTTCATAATCTCCCCCTAAGGATCCTTTTTAAACATGTTCCTAACCCACCTCCCCCATGATATTTGAATACTAGAGATATACTGTTTCTCTATTTATGTACTATATATCTGCGCTGTATTCATTAAATAGGTAAGATTTTTTTATCCTCCCGCTCCCCCAAGAACCAGTTTTCACCCTCTTCAGGGCAATACGGCCTCACTGAGTACGCGTGCTCTATTGCTTTAAGGGAGGCTTTGAGAGAGGGATAAATACCATCTAAACCGCTATCCATTATCTACCCAGCTCTGAGCAGCCACTTTACATGGTTTCATTTTCTCATCACAACTAAGCCCTATTTTACAGACAAGGAAACAAGCCCAGAGAGCTTAACTAATTCTCTCAAGATCAAACAGCTAGTAAATAGCGGAGCCAGGATTTGAACCCTGTGTTGTTCCAAAGCTTATATACCCTTTCCATTGATATTAAACCTATACTAGAGGCCAAATTGTGTTACAACACATTTGACAGAACTACCTATGTCTTTTCTTATAGAAATCCATGACATCAACAACTGGTTGGGAGAGAAAAAAAATAGGCAAATTATTTCCTATGATAATCAAACGCTTCCCTGAAGTCACTTCTACTGGTAACAGAACCAAGGAAAGGGATTAGAGATTAAGAAACCGGGATTGTGACACCGCAATCCCCCCATCAGTCTCTCAGGGCTCTGTACTGCACTTCTCTCCATCCCTTGTGCAAGCCCTGGTTCAGTTTCGTCTCCTGCCTGAACTACTGCTACTACCTCATAACTGGGTTTCCCTCTGATCTTGTTCCCCCCCAATCCCAATCCCCCAAACACAGCCTTCAGAGTTAAACCTTTAATGCTTTCCCAAAACCATATGGTAAAGTCTAAGCTCCTTTTTCACAGCATGAAAGGCACTCTTGAGAGAGTCCTTGCCCTCTCACCTAGCTCACATCTCTCACCATATGCTAACTTGATTTTTATAAAGCAATACCACCAAACTGCTCTGGTTCCCCAAAGGCCACTAACTGCAGCATTATTTACAGTAGCCAAGATATGAAAACAACCTAAGTGTCCATCAACATATGACTGGATAAAGAAGATGTGGTGTATACACACAGTGGAATACTACTCAGCCATCAAAAAGATGACATATTGCCATTTGCGACAACATGGATGGATCTTGAGGGTATTATGCTAAGTGAAATAAGTCAGATGGAAAAGGAAAAACACCATGATTTCACTTGTATGAGGAATATAAAACAAAAAAGAAACGTGAACAAACAAAAGTTATAGTTACATACAGCAGAATGGTGGTTACCAAAGGGAAACGGGGGAGGAGGAGGGTGAATTAGGTAAAGGGAAATCAAATATATGGTAACCAAAGGAAACTAGTCTTTTGGTGGTGAGCACGCAATAGAATACACAGACATCGAATTATAATGTTGTATACCTGAAAATTACATAATGTTATTAACCAGTGTTACCTCAATAAAGTTTAAATAAATAAATTTTAAAAAACCTCAATTTAGGTGTCACTTCCTCCCTAGAGTGGTGGTCAGGCAGCAACCGCCCTTGCTGTTCCTATATATGAATACCATACCCCTTATCACACTGCAGGTTAATTTAATTTACTTTTTCTGTTCCCCTTCAAGACTACAAGTTTTTCAGAGTCAGGAAACGGTCAGTGACCTATCTGACTTTCTATTCCCAGGGCCTGGCACAGTGCTGCCAGTAACACTCCTAGCCTTTGTTGAATAAAATGTATATAAATGAATAATATAAGTAAAGTTTTTCCTTTTAACAACGTTAAACAACGTCTAAAAGAAGTTCTAAAAAAACTTAACTGAAGTAGCTAAATGATAACTGTTCTTCAACGTTATGGATAAAATATAACTAATGGTACCATCTGTACCTCTTCATGAATTTAGTAAAACAAAATCATAGCAAAAACAAAGGGAAAGACTTTTAGGTACAACATTCCAGTTATAAAATATATAAGTCATAGCAATGTACAGCATAGTGACTATAGTTAACAATATTGTATTACAAATTTGAAAGTTGCTAAGAAACTAGATCTTAAAAATGGGGTGGGGTAGAATTATTTTTCTACCATTTCATTAGAATGGGAACAGTTTGGTAAAGCATCTAGCAAATACTAAATTAATTCACATTTTTGTTAGTTTCCAATTAATTTTACTTTATAATTCAACTGTTCATTCACAGTGCAACAGAATACTTATATTCAACATATTGTGTGTGTGTATAAATGTAGAAAAAGTCTACAGTGCCACCATAGACAAAACTGTGTTCACGTCTTATCTTCTTCAAATCCTTCCTCCTAATAGTTTTCAGTTCTCCTACCTGAACAGCAGTTACATATGGCAGTGGTATTAGGAACGATTTTCCTTTTGGTTTATCTGATGTTTTTTTCCTCTTCAATAAGAAGTAATTTTCTGAATTTAAAGAAGTATATTAAAATGAAACATTTTTAAAAATATTGTTATATTTTTCTAACTTTTACTACTAATAATACAATCATGGGGTTAAAAGTGAGTTTAAAAAGTCATCATTCCAATTTTCTAACTTTAGATAAGCAAAAAGGCTATTTGAAGTTTCTACTTTGCAATTTATGAAGTGAGTAAATTTTAAAATCTAGTATCCAGATGAAATACATTTTTAAAAATCTACCTAAAAATACCTAAAATTAACTCTGAACTGAAGTATCTAAGACCACAAAATAAAACGACCAAAATAAAATGCACATTTAAACCAGGAACATGGGACTGTTTCCACTAGAAAGAATCCTAAAGATATTCATTAGCTGAAAGAATTGCTGCCATTTTTCCATCCTTCCTACAGATCCTCCCATCTAAAAATGTATCTATCTTACCAATAGTCAAAACCGTTTCTAAGAATGGCATGCCTGTTTCTCTTTTACTCAGTCCCTTAAGTGTACCCAGCCTGTACAGCTTTTAGTGTTATCATCAGCATTAAAAGATGTATTTATCATACACATACGTGCACAGAAAGTTGTGTGTAAATGTGTACACACACATACAGAATCTGATTCTCTCTGCAGTGTGCAAATGTTAAAGAAAACTTATGTTTTATTGTATACATACTTCAATTCTTTGAATTTTTAAAAATAATATTATCTTGTAATGGAAAAATATGAAGGGAAATAAAAGGTATCAAAGTAGCTGAATATGGAAAGGAACAGAATCAACATTTAACTTAATCTTCAAAGTGTGATAGTATAAAATCACCATTTATAACATATACATTTATCTTAAGATATATCTATATGAGTTATTTTTAATCAACTTTATCAACTGCTCCATTAGAAATCAATTGTTCCATTAGAAATATGTTCTATGTAAATCAATCAGAAGGGCTATCAGATGGCATGTAAAGAATAATAATAATATGCATTAAGTACTAGATTTGAAGCTGTCCTTCATCCAACATTTGAACAAAAAAAATCAAGACGCACTAATGATACTCAGACTAATATCACCTAAAACATAAGTGTTTTAATCCAATATATAATTCTGGAAAATTCTAAGGCAGTTATAACATCAAGAGGTACTATGAAATTACAAAATACTGTGCACTTTAAAAAATGTGTATCAAAAATTCATAGTTTTTTTCAGGAAGATAGAAAGTATATAAAAATCAAACAAGTTTCTCAACTCCTGAAAGGTCACTAAACTTTGTAGTGAATGAGGTAAATATCACAACTTGCTTCATTCCATTGAAACAACTTTAAACTCACAAATTCTATTTTTCACAAATCTGTCTTTATATCTTGAAAAAGAAAATTAAGTAGAAAGTTAGAATATATTGCTAAGAAAAAAAATAAATTAGCCTAGTGTTTATGGTGGATGATGTACCATCCACCATACCTACCACAAAAGAAGATCCACAAAAAACTGTTCTACAAGAAAATTTAATAACATGTTTTGAAATACCAGAGTTAGTCACTCCAATACTATATAAATAATGAAGATTACAGTCTGAAAATCTTGTTCAATAATCTTCAGTGGTCTGGATAAAGTAGATTAAAACATGTCAAAAATTACAGGAAGAGGGCAGTCGGTTGGCTTAGTTGGTTAGAGTGCAGTGCTCAAAACACCAAGGTCACAGGTTCGATTCCCACATGGGCCAGTGAGCTGTGCCCTCCACTAGATTGAAAATGACTTGACTTGGAGCTGATGGGTCCTGGAAAAATACACTGTTCCCCAATATTCCTCAATAAAATTAAAAAAAAAAAAATAGAGGAAGAACACTTACATTTTAAAACTATCATCTTAAAATTCAAAGTGACTAGTTCCATGAATGGTTCATACTGAGAAAAAGACTGATGTACTTAATGTCTTGTTGATATAAATAAATAATAGTATAAATTCCACTTAATAAATATTCTATTTACAAACAGTGAAAGAAAAAGCACATGTCCCTGACTATCAAGCAGTCAATCTATTTAATGAAGATATACAATCCTATATTTATACACGTTTTTTATAATTTTTATGTATAAAGAAGAGAAAGCTAAAGATATGCTGATGCAAGCTTTAAAAGTATGGGATGTCCTCAGTTGGAATCCTGCAGGTAAGCTTATGGAGAACAAGGACTGTGTCTCATTCATCTTTGTACCTCCAGCACAGTCTAATTCATAGCAGACATTCATTTTGCTGAAATAATCTGCATTCATTCATTCAACAAACAGTTACTTGGCACCTAATAAGTGTCAGGCCCTGTACTAGGTGTTAGGGTTTTCATCAGTGAATAAAACAGGCTCTTGTCTCTGTGTTTGTGGAGTTTAAAATACAGTGGGGAAGGCAAATGAATAAGTAAACCAACAAATAAGATAATGAAATCTTGCAATAGGTGCTGTGAGAGGAATGAAGAGGATACAATGATAGAGGGGACCTATTCAAGAGTGCTTAGCAAGGGCCTCTCAAACCCTTAGATGAGGTGATCAGGAGGAGAAAGCCTCTCGTAAGAAAATGGTATTTAATTAAGCCTAAACCTAAATGAGAAGGAGCCAGCTATTTGAACAGCATAAAGCTTAATGAGCTATTTTCTAAATTAATATATCAGCAGCTTAGCTCACAAAGTAATTCACAAAGCAATTTCTGCACTTTGAAACTTGCAATTTTTCAAATAAGCCATCGTTTCTCATTTTCTAGCCCACTTCAACCTAAACATCAATAGTTTCCCAGAACTCTTTACATAAGGTTGTGTGTATATAACTATTTCCAAGCTGACATTTTACAAACACACCACTTTTTATTAAGAATATCATCTATATAATTCAAATACAGTTATAAGAGAATTAGAGGTAGGAAACTAATATTTATGGAGGGACTAATACAGGCCAAGCACTGTCTTAGTCCTTTAAAGCAGAAAGTTTCTCAAGGGCTACCACTATAAAATTAACATAACACTTTTTTTATGCTCAAATTTTGGGCCTGGAGTGGAAGATTTAAAGAAATTTGTTGTTTGTAAGGGCAGCGACATAAATGTTGGAGGTGAAGAGGAGGGATCATAACAGGAAGACATTATCTTGGTGAACTCACTGCAGTCCACAGTCCACAGTACTCAGATATTCAGGTCCAGAAACCTCAAACCAAAAGTAAAAGTGACTAATTATAAATCAGAATTATATTGTACTAAATTTTGTTATGAAATACATCGTGATGCTGATCAGACTTTTAGATTAATGATCATAATCTCACCCATGCCAATGTATTAACCTACACTGGAGAACACAGCCTTCCAAGGGGACATAATCCTCATTCGCACTGTCACCAGTACATCAATGTTGGTATTAACATCGGGAAGTTAAATGAGTGATCAGAATAGATGTTTGATGAATATGGAATCAGTCAAGGGATACAGATCTTTCTGCCAGGCCATGGTGAGGACTGATCACATATTCCTGCCCCCAACAGATTACCTTCCTAGTTACCAGAATTTTCATGAACCCCAGATGATGTATCTTTTCCCTTTGTACAGCAGTGTACAAACAGTGCCAAATTCTGCTTTTCAACTCTTTTTCAATGTTCAATGCTGAGCATCCATTCCCTTTCTGCTGACATAGCCTTTGTGCAGACATGTTAATGTCATCTATTTAATTCAATGAAAACCATTTCGAAGCGCCTACTACCTGCTGAGCACAATACTAGGTGCTGAGAATCCAAGGTTATTTATGATACAGGCCACACTCTCGAATTCATCTTCTATTGAGGAAGACCTTCTCTTTCCTACTTTTGACCTGGGACACCTACCAATATATTTTTTTAAGTGCCTTCTGCATATATCTAATTTTATCCATTTTGTGCTGATGTTATTCAATTTTCAGAGTTCTAGGAATATTATACTGCTGCCTCATATACCAGCTACAAGGTATTTTATATAAAGGAGGCTGGGGGGTTAAGTAGCTTACCTGAAATCACTAAGTTAATAAGTAGTGGAGCCAAGATTCAAATTCTAGGTCTTTCTTACTCCAAAGATCACACAATCTTTCTTCCATTCTATGCAGTCTCTAAGACACTAAAAACTGAGATACGTAACACATAAAGTGCCCACTAGTACATTTCTTGATATATTCCCCAAATTCAATGACTATGTCTGCCAAAATAAAATCAGCAATGTCAACTTATAAATTTGTACGGGTCATTTAGATCTCTTGCTAACTACTAGGTCCCCAAACTTAATAAGCCAGGAATAAATAATCTTCATTTTGGAAGGTCAAGGCCCAATCCACTGATATTTATTACTCTTAGAAAACAGAATCAAAACCCAGAACACTTTTGTAGTTGAGAGCTCTAATTTCAGCAAAAAACACAGCCTTTCTATTATGTTAATATATTTAAATTTTACTTCTACTTTGAGCTTTGTTATGTAAAGTATGTTAACACTGATTTTAAAACATAGATTAAACAAATAAAAATAACGTAAAAAGTGCACCATTGGATCATATCTCAAATCATCTAAGTTTTAAATTACATATTCTGCTGATAATATAGTTTCCTTTAATTTATACTGTTATGAAAAAAAGAAATGCTTCTTAAGCAACCCCATTAAAATCTACCTCTGTTCTTCATATTTCTCAGGAGTTACAATAGTTCATTACAATTGATGACAAAGAGTCACTGAGCAAGGAAATTACTTGAACACAAATCCTAATGTACAAGTAAGAAAAATGTGATGAACTTGGAAAGGGAGAAGAGAAGAAATGGAGGAGATTATTTGGTGGGAGTGCAGTGAGAACATAAACACCAGAAACTGCAATTCATCAAACAGGAAGTCCTGAAATCACATGACATGCAGGAAAATAAAACTTAAAAATGAAAAGGGGAAAGGTGGGCACACTCAATAAAGGCAAAGGAGGGGCTAATGAAAAAGGCTTTAAATGGATCTATTAAATACCTATTTAAAAAAATGTAGAAGGATAAATTATATTTAAATAATCTGGGGACAGTTAAGGGACTACTTTCACTTTCTTACGTTTTCCTAATATTTACTCAATAGAGAATCACACCAATATCTACCCAAAAACTGTCAAAAAGCTAAAGAAAATTTTGTCCAAAAATATATAATCAAATAGTTTTTATGATCACAGATTTTTTTTCACAAACAGAAAAACTCAGCACATTATATTCACAATTAAGAAATACCATCTGAGTTAAATTGATCTTACCCATTAATGTTGCTAAAAGACACAAGGTGTACATTTCTTTGTCAGCTTGCTCCTGAAGTTCCTTAGATGACAGTTTACCAGTAACAGCAATCTCTTCTTGTTTCACAGTGTGGGCCGAGTGTGCTGCAGCAGACTGACCACCTTCTGCTTTACTTTTTAGAATCTCAATTGTAATTCTGTCACCATGCTGTAAAGGAACTGGCTCCTTTTCCATTCCTGCCTGGGGTGGCATTAACTCTTTAGGAGGAAAGCCATAGCGAATACACTGTAAATATGGAGGAATGTTGAATTCTCTGGCTATGCTTTCCTGCAGTTCAAAAAAGGTTGTTGAAGACTTAAGAGTAACCATGGACTGTCGTCCATCATTAGTTGTTATTCGGATCTTCTTTTCCTTCGAAGTTGTTGGTGAATAGGGAGCCTTGGTTGGGGTAGCAGGTGCAGAGGATGGACCATCACGAATGGCACTGGGAGAAACAGTCCTGGCCTGTCCTTTGTGTTCTTGTTTTAACTTCTCTGTTTTCCGTTTCTGCATTGCAGAAGCCTGTTCCGTAATATTATGTTGAATAGTTCTTTCAGTTTTACTCATGTTTAACTCTTCCTTGTGCAAAGTTTTTGTTTTCTGTCCAGTAAGAATGATTTTGGTTGGGAGCTGAGACTCCGACTCTTGTCCTTGTACATCTCCAACTCTTTGGGCATGAGCACCATCTATATTTACAGGAGTGTAATCATCAGGATTCTTTTTGGCAGTCTGATGCAATATAGTGTGGACAACTTTCTGAACTAGGATTTCACTCCCAAATTCACCTGGAAAGTGCTTGGTAACAAGTTTCATTGCAACATCATAAACATTACTATTCAAAGATGAATCACTTTCATACTGAAACCAATATACTGTTTCTCTGACCACTCTGCCACCCCATTCCAAAGTAATAGGAAAAGCTTCTGGTAGATTGTCATATTCTTTGCCATCCCAAAAATGTTTGAATCCACAACCACATTTGCCACCAGTGGACCTAGAATTAGTTCTGTCTCCATCCAAATACACAATAGACCCATCTCCTCTTACCCTTCTCACAGATGTGCCATGGCACCAATTACAAGCAGTTAGGTTACTCAATCCGTAGTCAGGTATCAGAATATCTTTCACTGAATCATATGAACAAACCAAATTGTTTAAGGGAAAGCTGTAATTTTTGTCAGGCCTCAGCTGTCCATGAGTACCTTTTGCCAAGTTATACAGTTTCCCTCCTGGAGCCAACCACTCTGGAGGAACATGAAGTTCAGAAAGGGCACCGCAGAGCAAACATTTGTGAAGGCGATTATCCATTACTGCTTTTTTAGCAGCTGCTGTGACTTCTTCAGGCTGAACTCCTATCACCCCAGTCCTCCTGTAGAAATACTGATGGACATCAGCAACCAAACTAGGATGGATACCGTGTTTGTCCATAAACACTTCTTCCATAGCAGCAACAAGCCTAAGTAAGTATTTATCATGCAGGCTTCGATCTCCTCCAATAACACAACCACCATCCTCTTCAAGTTTGATGTACTTTTTAATAAGGTCCTGAGGCACACCCCACGCTTTAGGAAGCAAATTCATAGGCAGTTTGGGCAAAGCAGCCCCTTTGATGCCTACCAAAGGTATATAATGGTTTCTACCAGAGCTACTCCATGCAATACAGATTGGTTTGTTCAAATGACCATCTCTCCCAGTGCACTTCTCTGCAGGGATGAGCCCAGGCAGAAAGGTGGCTGAATAATCACCAGAGCTTCTCATCCCACTGAGAGAATCTAACAGAATAATGGGGCGATGCAACACATTGGCAAGGCCAAATATGTGGATGTTCCTCAGGCCCAATGGAACACCCTCAGGTGGTACAAAGAGAGGGTCACACTCATTGATAATGTCCTCCCACTCAGCGGCATCAATGAAGTCATGGAACAGGGCTTGATATCGAGCCAGGTGCTGCTGAAAGTGCTGTTTCAGATTCTCTCTCAAGGCATGCCAGAAGAGCTCCCGGCCCACGAGAGCCCGGGACACCGCATGGACCAGGCAGTGTCCATCGCCGTCCACATGCACTGGAATGAGGCATTCCTGACTTTTATTGGCCCGCTTGATGTCTTCAAGAGTGTCATGCAAATACAGGAGGCTTCCGGAGCGGTCCTTGCCATAGCCCACCGTGTTGACGTGCTCGGGTTCGATGAGGAAGGCGCGGTCTCCCAGTAAAGCACAATCGAACAGCTCGCCCTGGTTCATGTCCCGGAGAAGCTTAGCTCGGCCTGTCTGTTTGTCCATTCCATAGCGAGCTAATATGGGCGACAACAATTTGCAGTGGTAGTTGGAAAGGCCCATCACCTTCACCAGTTCCGTGTTCTTCTTGGGGGCCCCTGTCACCCCCAGCAGCGCGTTCCGCAGCAGGTTGTGCAGCACTACGTCCGGGTCCGTCACCTCCTCCACCCCCAGCAGCTGTTGCTGCTCGTGCCGCTGTCCGCACTCGGTACACTCGATGCTGACAGAACCGGAGGCCGGGAAGAACAGACGCGCCTGGCACTTCGGATCCGGGCAGCTCCCGGAAAGGATTCTCCGGTCTCTCCGCTTCGAGAGGCCCCCCGGAGCAGCCGCCGCAGCCGCCGCCAGGGACGGCGGAGTCTGCGGAGCCTCAGGGGGAGGAGGTGGCGGCGGCAGCGGAGGCGGCGGCGGCGGCTGAGACATAGCTCTCGGCTCTCGTGTCTCGCTCCGCGTCCCAAGCGACCCTCAAAGGCTCATAGCCCAGACCCCCACCGGCCCGACTCGGTCTAGTCCAGGCCCAGGGCGAATCAGTTTCCTTTCCCTACCAGCTCCTCCTCCTCCTAAGCGAAGGCGGAAGCGCCGGACGTTGTTGCTCTTCTTACTTCTCCACCGCCTTAGCCGTTGCCCCGAACGTAACGGCCACCACCCTAACCCGCACTCACACTCACTGACTCTCGCTCTCTCTCCCTCAGACACACGGACATACACGCCCTCACTGAGAGTGCGCAGGCGCAACTTCAGCTCTGCCTTCTGGGAGTTAGAGTCTTCGAGCCTCCTTATTGGCCATCGACTGCTAGGATCTTAGGTACGTAAAGAACTACAAATACCGTGAGGCCAGGTGGTTCCGCGCCCGCGGAGGGGAGGAAGAGGAAGGCGGTAGGAAGGAGGGGCAGAAAGGAAGCTAGTCACTCAAGTTGCCCGCCGGGAGTTGTAGTTTTAACTGGGTCGGCTTTGCCGTCTTCCCCATTCTGGGGCCCAAGCAAAACAGTGTGAGAGACCATCTTTCCTAGGATGCACTGCGGTGCGTCAAGCTTCACTTCCCCTTAGGCTGAGGGAAGGATACGGGGAAGCTTGGAAAGAAGCAGTTAAAGGGAATGGGGGTCGGAAGCAGATGGTCCGAACTTCGCGACTTCTAGAAGGGGAGGGAAATGAAAGGCTCTCTGAAGAAGGTACAGTAAATACATGTCCAGAGATATGGCGGGCTGGGAAGTTGAGAGAAATGGTCTTTAGGCTGGTGGTCGTAAGAACAGGGGGAAAACAGTGAATTGATTATCGGAGTGTTTGTTAAGGTCTTTTTTTCTGCCACACTTTTCTATTTTCATTCCCTCCCGCTTTTTAAAGTCGCTGAGGTGCCTGAGCCCCGTTTTCTGCCTTATTTCCCTCTCTACTGAGGGTCGCTGAGGCGCCATTTGTTTCCTTGTCCCCTGTACTTTTTTGCAGTTCACAACATAATACCGCCTCCCCTCAGAGAGTAATAGCAGTCATTCATTTCTTAAGTTCTTAATGTATGTTTGTCACGGAGTTTATATACAGGGTGTCATCATTTGTTCTTCGTAATAACCTTGTTAGGAAACACGGTCAGAAAGGAAATGACTTGCTTAAGCTCAGGCAGTCATTAAGTGGCTGGATAGGCATTCAGACCTAGATCTATACCCATTTTACAGATTAGGGGCGTAGGCAGGAAAGGTTAGCTGGTATTAATAAATTCGTAACTACCTTCTGGTTACTATTATAGTTGACGAAAGAATGTCCTAAGAAAATGACTTATAAGACTTTATTTGAGCCAAGCTGATAACAACTGCCGGGAAGCAAAAATCTCAGTGGATTGAGATCATGCTCCAGAAAATGGCAGTTTTGCAGATTATTTTATACATTAGACTCAAAAGAGGAGATGTAAGGAGGGTGACATGAAATTCATTGGTGGTAGATTAAGGGGGCAGGAGAAAGCAAAGAGGGGAAATCTCTGAGATTGAATAAAAAGTAAAACAGACACATGCTTCTTTTACACTGGTGGGTACAGTATAGTTAACGTTTACAGCACGTAGAGATGGTATGTGGGCAACAAAATAACAATGTGGTTTTGTGTTCTGGTGCTGGTGGTTGTGCCTTGGAGGGGTCTGGAAAAGAAAATTACTCGGACATTTCAAAGGTATATTATCTTCGATGCACAAAGATAATAAGCAATTTCAAAGGTAAGGATTGACTTTTGTCAAATGAAGCTACAGGCCTACGACGAGACTACCCACCATGACCCGCTTTTAGTGAGGAATTTTTGTGTTCAAACCACCCTGTGTGATTACCTTGGTCTCTGGTTTGTCAGGTTTAGTATGTAGCCCCTTTTTTCCTCCCCATAGTTGTACATTATATGTTCCCATATATCGTCTGATCCTCACACCAGTCCTGTGATGCCTTTACCAGGTATGGTTAACTCCATTTACAGTTGTAGAAACAGACTAAAAGGAATTAAGTGACTTGTTCAAGGCAAATCACAGGTGTATCTCAGACTCAGTGAGTGCTTTTTACACTATTTCCTCTACAAAAAAAAAAAAAAGCTATTAAGATCAGACCTTTTGTTAGGCCTCTGGATCTCGTAGTGACTCGGGTTGTAAGAATGTGTACCCTTAAAAGAGCTTTATTTTATTACTTATATGCTGGGAAACTGCCTTTTCATGCAAAACACATTCATACGTTAAATGGAAACTAGTATTATTTTAATTATTATTATACAGTCAACCCCTTTCACTTATTCTGGAAATTCTTGCTTTCAAATCTTAGATAAGTGAACTTCCTCAAAATTTCTGAAACATTTGGCACAAGATAGATCCATCAGTGCAATCCATGAGATCATGTGTCTTCTGTAGCTGCCAAGGGAAATATTTACCTGGTTAGATTTTTTGAGTAAATAGAATTTGATGCTTGAAATGAACCATCTGTAAGATAGACACCCCTAAAGAGTATTAGTACAGACTTTCACCTAATTGTTACTTATAATGGTCTTCAAAATAAATGCTGTTTGGAAGAGATGTTTTGAAATACGCTTGGGAAGAAAAAAAAAAGAAATACGCTTGGAAATCCTTCAAATGTTAATTATTTTCTCGCCCAATTCTACTTGGCCCATGTAAAAATAATGTTACCTTCAAACAAGATAGGTAATGTTACTTATCTTGAAGGGGCTAATTTTTAAGAAAGTTTTTCTTAAAGAATTAATTCATGCAGCAAAAGTTGTTTATTTCTGTTTTGGTAATAGTTTGGTGGTAACTGCATATGTGGTCTTGGAACTGATTTTTTTAATTGAGTGTTTATATGTTGAGAAACTGCCCTTTAAGTTTAAATATGCCCTTTAAGTGGAAATTATTTTTTACCGTAACTGAGAAGTTGCATCTGCAGTGAAATTTTATTTTTCTCATACAGAACCCAAAGAATTGAATTATGAAAGCTGATAGCAAGCGGTGTGCAATTCTAACACTGTCTGCACCTTTATGTCTTAACATCACCAAGCCAAATTTTCTTTAGTAGTGATACATATGAACAGTGAAATAGATTTTTAAATTGCACCTGAATCTGTCATTCTGAATCATACCTTGACAAAATAACCATTCCCCACACTACTGAAACAATGGGCAGCATTTCTCTGGCTTGTCAAGTAAGTATAATCCACTTGACTGATCCAGTGCTCATTTCCCCATATGGAACCTTGATTAGTTAGAAACATTCTTCCCAAACTAAATTTGATATTTAAACCCATTTATTACTATAGTTCTAGTTTTAAGGATTCTACTTTTGAGGGAAAAAATAGAAATACCCTGATATGAGCATTGTTAATAGAGGCAGGAGGAAAAGGTAAATTTTCAAGCAATTCTAGAGTTAAATAAGATGATTTTACCTGAAAGGCACTAATTTAATGAATCTGTAGGTGCAGTCAAAATTCAGAAAATAAGAAAGCTAACATAAAGAAAGGGACAATAATATTAACCATGCCAAGTTCAATATGTGAATGAGTTCTTTACAGGTACTTAGAAGGTATGCATACCTGTAAAGTAAGAAAACGAAATTTTGTTAGGACAAAATAGAACATACTGTTTCTTATAGGACATAGGAGTGCTAAAAGCTTCTAACCTAACTTATAAGAGATATGCATGCTTCCTTCCTCTTCCCCCAAAATTACATGATCTTAATTGCTTCATAACTTTCACAAGATCTTTGTGGAATACATAATAGTTCTTGTTCTTATCTCAGTATTCCAGATGGGAAATATGAGCTGGGCACCTACTATGTTAGCTGCTCCGATATATAACTCTTCTACCACCATCATCCTTGTATACGAATTGCCAAAATTCAATTAAAACTGAAGCCTGTTTTGCTTTTTTTCCATAATTTCTAGTATGGCACTTCTAAATTTCCTGTATTGCTTTTAACAAACCTGGTAAATGCTAAAAGCTAAAGGCATATACTTAATGTAAATGCAAAAGTCATCCACTTCACAACAGAGCAACCGTCATTGTTTTTTCTCTTTTACATTAGAAAAGGAAGGGAATCATAACTTTGGGGATTGTTTTAAGTAAGCCACGTACTTTCTCCCATGAAGTGTACATCCGTACTAAGAGTTGACTATGTTACTCCAGATATCTATCCTGGATGATGAGATGTCGAGTCACAAGCTTATTTTGAAGCTTGGGAATGGGTGTGGGAGGGACTTAATTACTAAAATAAATATAGGAATTTAAAGGGATGCAGAAGGCCATCCCTATCCCAGAGGAGCTCAGAGTCTAATAGAAGAAATAGGCTAATCTAAACTGTTCGTAAATACAAGTTGAGTAAAGCATATAGTCCATCAAAACAATTCAGGAAAATAAATATCAAATACTATGAAAAATGTATGGAGGGGTTTATTATAGGGCAGGTGCTTTTAGGTATATTATCTTAATCTTTAAAACAATGCTGTGAGGTAGGTAGTATTGTCCTTATACAGATGAGAAGATGTAACTCTGAAAGGTTAACATTATTATTATTAGCAGGTAGCAGAGCTGGGCTTCAAAGCAGGGTTTTCTTCCACGTTCAGCCCTCACTCTTTCTACCTCACAACTGCTTAGTGATTTGAGAGACAATTAGCCCAAAAGTGAGTGCAAACTGGTGGCCAATGGCCAAAGTTGGCTTACATGTATTTTTGTTTGGCCAGCAGCAATTTAACTGTTTTTTTAATGTGAATATCTTTGGGCAGTGGCCAGCACTTCACTCTTTAAGTTTGTACACCAGGCCCCTTTGACACAAATTACCTGCCTGGCTCTAGAAAGCATTTGCGTTTTCTATGTCAGGCAGTAACTGGGGACTGAGAGGAACTATTCTCAAAAGGCTCATAGAGAAGATATAACGAAGGGTGGAAGAGGACTTCATGAACGAAAATTGCAGAGTGTTTGAGGAAGAATGATTGGCAGTATTTATCATTATATAAAGGTGAGAAAAGTCAAGTACAAGAGCTAGAAGTTATGCCGTAGCACAGTAGTTCTTCACCTTCAGTAAGCCTCAGAATCAAATGTAAGGCCAAAAGAGATTTCTGGGCTCCACCCCAGAATGAGTGCATCTGAAGGGAAGCCTGAGAATTTGCATTTCTAGCAAGTTCTCGGTACTGCTAGCTGGTGCTGGTCCAAGGATCACACTTTGAAAAATCATTGCTTACCAGGCTATAGGGCACTTTGGGGGAAGGGCTTAAGCCAAGGTTTTGTTTCTGTGTTTCTCTTGTTTTAAGTACAAAAGGAATTGCTTAACGTAGAATGTTTAGAAAATAAGTGAAAAGAAAATTAAAATTAGTCTGTTACCAATTAGAGGTTACGGTTAACATTTTTGATGGTTCTTAGAATTTTTTCCCTAAAAATAGTATAGTTTTTAAAGAAACCAAAATTGTATCATCGTCATCATCATCATCATAACTATTAACACTTATTGAGCATCTGTGCACCAGGGTCTTTACATGTATTTACTTAATCCTTATAATATCCTTATGAGCCAGGTACTATTATTATCATTCTTATTTTACAGATGAGAAAACTGAGGTACAGCGAGGTTTAAGTTGCTGAGTGTTTCATTGCCAGTAAATGGCATAATTAGGATTAAAAACCCAAGCAACCTGACTCCGGAGCCTATACACTTAACCTTTTGCTACTGACTCTTTTGCCGTCCTGACCGTTACGCAGTACTATACTGCACACTGTCTTTAAGCTGTATTGTTTAATCACATCAAGAACAGTCTTGATATTAAACATTTTTGTCCAACTTTGAAAATGAAAGCCTATTTTTTTATTTTACAATCAGACCTCGTTTTATTGCCTTTCGCTTTATTGTGCTTCGCAGATACTGAGTTTTTTACAAATTGAAGGTTTGTGGCAACCCTGCGTGGAGCAATTCTATTGATGCCGTTTTTGTAACAGCATGGGCTCACTTTGTGTCTCTGTGTTTACTTCCAGTGAAAATGCTGTGAAGATTGTTGAAATGACAACAAAAGATTTAGAATATTACACACACTTAGTTGATAAAGCAGCAGCACTGTTTAAAAGGATTGACTCCAATTTTGAAAGAAGTTCTGTGGGTAAAATGCGGTCAAACAGTATTGCGTGCTACAGAGAAATCCCTCGTGGGGGGAAGAGTCAACTGATGTAACAAACTTCATTGTTGTCTTATTTTAAGAAATTGCCACAGCCACCCCAACCTTCCACAGTCACAATCCTGATCAGTCAGCAGGCATCAACATCAAGGCTGGACCCTTCACCAGCAAAAAGATTACAGTTCACCAGAGCTCAGGGGATGGTTAGCATTTTTAAGTAATAAAGTATTTTTAAATTAAGGTATGTATATTTTTTAGACATAATGCTATTGCACACTTAATAGACAACAGTATAGTATAAACATAACTTCTGTATGCACTGGAAAACCAAAAAATTTGTGTGACTTGCTTCATTGTGATACTTGCTTTCTTGTGATGGTCTGGAAAGAAACTTACAATATCTCTGAGATATGCCTGTAAAATATTTCAAATGCTCAAAAGTGTACGGAAAAATAATATAAAAATATTCACGCACCCAGTACTAGGTTTAACAGATATTAATATGTTAGCATATTTGCTTTAGAATCCCCCTTTCTGAAAAGGAAAAACGTATCATAGATTTAGTAAGACTATGATTTATATTTTACTTAAAATTGTGCTTTGTGATTTATAAGGGAAATTACCATTTCCCTAAATAAAAGTAGGATATCCTTTAAAGTTAGTAATGGAGAAAGGATTTCTATGTAGTGAACAACTCCATAGTTACTGTTGCCATTATCATAGTACCCCAGTGAACACTCCTCCCCCTTCCACACCGATGGGCTTTATTAATTACTTGGTGGTAAAGGTAATAAGCACAGATAGTAATGTAAAGCTAGGTAATGAGACTTGTATGGCTTACTCAGTTTCCATGCTGCGTGGCCTACCTCCATGTGGTGAAGGTCAAATTCCACTAAGGTAACATCTCAGCATTGCCCAATAGAACTGTCTGCGGTGATGGAAGAGCCCTATGCATGTCCTGTCCAATACGACAGCCACGAGCCACATCTTGCTACTGGGCACTTGAAATGTGGATAGTGCAACTGAGAAACTGAATTGTTCATTTTACTTAAATTTTAGTAGCCACATATGGCTGGTGGCTACCATGTTGGACAGCACAGATCTAGGTCCTCAAAGTGCACATTAAAAATAGTAAGTCCCCAAATTCCAGTGAGTCCTGACTCGTGGTGGGTCAGGGGATGGACACTGACTGCAAAAGGTAACAATGGAACTTTTGGGGATGATGAAAATATTCTTTATCTTGATTATAATGGTGACATGGATATATACATTTGCCAAAATCATCTGACTGTCCTTTTAAAATGGGTATGTTTCTTGTATGTTAATAATACCTCAATAAAGTTGATTTTAAAAGAAAAAAAAAAGAGTTGAGTTTTAGAGACAGTACTTCCATCTCACATCTGTCTAAAGCAGGCCTTCTGCAATCCCATTTTTTCCCGAAGAACCACCAAAGTCATGACTGCATTACAGGAGCCTGTGTGATCTGGGCCCTGACTACTTCTCTGACATTATTTTCCTGGCTCATGTTTCAGCCACAGTAACCCGGACGGTCCTCAAACATTCCAAGTACATTCCTGTCTCAGGGCCTTTGCACTTACTCTTCTGCCTGGAAAACTCTTCCACAAATAATATTCATTTAGGTGTCTGCTCATATGTCAGACATGATGCCATTGCGGCCAGCCTTTCTAAAACAATACCTTTGTTCTTTTCAACTTCCATTCCCTTATCCTGCTCACTTTCCTTACTGCACTAATCCCTGTCTGAAATTATATCATTACTTATCTGTTGTCCTCCTCCATTAGACTGTAAGGCTGTTCATAAGGCAGGCAGTTTGTTGA
Organism: Rhinolophus hipposideros; assembly: GCF_964194185.1. Lineage (NCBI taxonomy): Eukaryota > Metazoa > Chordata > Mammalia > Chiroptera > Rhinolophidae > Rhinolophus > Rhinolophus hipposideros. The sequence goes on from NC_138059.1 coordinate 62,084,793, forward strand.
TTATTGCATTTCCTCTGCCAGGCACACAGTAGCCTCAATAAATATTGTTGAATGAAAGAATGAATGGCTATCATCCATGGCAGTGTTTCTCAGCCTGAGATCCAAGCATATATTCATAGAAAATCCACAAACAAAAATATATGGATCAAGATTTCACGGTAACTTTGATAGAGAGTTGAGTCATCTCGTCACACAGTATCCTGGACATGCCAAACTCGTAAGTACCAGCACTTCAGCTGTGTCACATTCCAGTTAGAAACGGAAATTGCACAAGACATTATATATATATATATATATATATTTCACAACAAATTAATAGTTGTATGTGGACTAATAAATGCATAGTGTGAAATTGTTTTTTGGTTCCCAGAACCAGATTAGATACTATTTAATTCAGATTTCAAATACTCAAAAATACCGTGTCTTATAGTGAATAAGACTGCTTTATAGAGTTATCAAGTGATACTCAAAATTGACTTTCCAGGATTTTGTAGCACCAGAAGTTTTTACTAAAATATAAGATCTGATTATTTCAAACTAGCAGCAAAAAATGTGGGTTATTAATACAATGTATTTGTGCAAACAGATAACATTTCCACTGACATTATTAAACATATAGAGGCATACTTAACATAGATCAGAAGTTGAATCTTAATGCTCATAAACCTAACATTTTACAATTCAAATTAACATTAATTTTAAATGGCTGAACCGAATAGCCACTGTCCTTGGAGCAAGAGAATGCTTATTACCGCAATTGTATTACCTTTGTCTTTTCCTTCTTTTCCCCCATTATTTAGAGCCCAAGAGGTACTTTCAGGGTAAAAGAAAGTTCAAGAATTAACTAAAAGAAATTAGTTAATTCTTAAAATAACACCTGTTGTATTTTTATTCCAGTAACAATTTTGAGTTTCTGTACAACAGTCCGACCTCTCTTTGAACCATCTAGCTCTATCCCAAATACAGTCTAATTCAGTTCCTTTCATGTGTGTGACATAAACAAGTCAGAACAATTAGCACTTGACACATTTTTCCCATGTCGTTTCATCAGACATTTTAACAGGTGAGAGAAGAGAAAAATTACATGCAGCATACTTCTTTATCCCTGTGGATCATTTACACAAACGTTTCATAGTATTCCAAGATATAAATGCATCATGATGATGTACGGGGTGTGATCAAACAATACAGTGAATGTTAAAAAATATTACAGTAAAAGACATTAATCCCTCTCAAATTACTCCCCCTCGCTTCGAAACACTTATCCCATCTTGCCACTTTCTGAAGCAGTTCTGTAAGTCCTCTTTCGTGAGTGTCTTTAGTTGCGCTGTCTTTGTTGCCTCAATGTCCTGAATCAATTCAAAACATTTTCCTTTCGTGGTCATTTTGACTTTGGGGAAGAGCCAGAAGTCACATGGTGCCAGATCCAGTGAATTAGGTGGATAAGGACACACGGTAATTTTTTATTTGACAGGGATTGCCGTGTATCCGAAGCGAGGGGTGATATGGAGTGTTGTCATGATGGAGGATGATTTACGGCACACTTTCAACCACACCTCTCAACCGTAGCTTACACCTGACTGGTTGCACCAAACAAGTTGAAACTTGTCACACAAGTTCGACACGCCTCTTCCCATATTGAAGATCCCTGTCTTTCCATTGGATGGCACTGGGCAGCAGCATTCACCACATTTTGTGATCATAATGGAAAGGCTCCATGTCACACTTCACTTCTGGTATGGCAATTTCTGTCAAATAAAAACATTACGGTGTGTCCTTATCTACCTTATTCACCAGATCTGGCACGGTGTGAGCCCTGTGTGACTTCTGACTCTTCCCCCAAAGTCACAAATGACCATGAAAGGGAAATGTTTTGAATCGATTCAGGTCATCGCGGCAGCCATAACAGCGCAACTAAATGGAAGAGGACTTCCAGAACTGCTTCAGTAAGTGGCAAGAACAATGGGATAAGCATGTTCGAAGTGAAGGGGCGTATTTTGAGGGGGATTAAGGGCAATGTGTCTTTTAATGTAATAATTTTTTTTTAATTAAACATTCATTGTATTTTTTTTTAATCACTTCGTACAGGAATTTAAATTCAAGGCAGTCTGCAAGCAGGAGTTTTTATTTAAGTGGGCCGCAATATATTGTAGGGAATTATGTGTTTGTGCTAAATTAACACATTGGCACTAGGTGTCAGCAGATCACGTTGGAGAGTGCCTCAAGTTGAGCATTGGCAAAATAGTGGTAAATGGACAGGACACCTTTCATCCAGCATTTTCCTATTCAAATACTAATTTTCATATATCCTGGTATTTGCTATGTTGTGCTCCATGAATTCTACGGATATTAATAGGTATCATTGAGGGAAGGATTCAATGGTCAAATTAGGAAATGATGAGTAAGTTAGTTTTCTTCTTTGTCTCCAGCAGGACTTCTCAGAGCCTTTCTATGCTGATGACATTGTGACTTTGCAGAGAGCAGCAGTGACGACTCCAGAATGTCTAGGGAAAGCAAGGGCTTAGTCTCAAGCATCTGCTTGCAGCATAAGATACTAGGATATGTCCCTCAGTTACATTTGTTTTGTACAGTTTTATTTAGAGTATGTATTTTGGGGTGGTCAGGGGATGCTAATAGATACAATGTGGATGTGTAGAGCCCTAACTACCTCTTGGTTCTATTATTGATATGTAGCATTTCCACACTTCTTTGGCCACAAAAACATTTTGAATCTGTGTCAGAGGCACATATTTTAGGAAAAAAACAACTCAAACAAATAGTGTCTCATTATGATCTCTAGTTTTATCAGTGTGCTTGAATTAATGCATGCCCATATTTTCTGGTAGTTTAGGGAGGTGGTTTTTTTTTCCTTTTAATGTTTAAATCCAGCTGATATATATATATATTTTTATGTGATGGGACGGAGAGATTCAACTTATTTATTTTGTATTGCAAAATACCAGTTGTCCCAAAGCCTTGCATCAAATGTGGCTTTGGTTTTGTTTTCAGGTCCAGAACCCTTCAGATCAACCCACCAAAAGTTCAATATGTAAAACAGGTAATTGTGGATGAGAGTTATTTCTACCTGCCAGCATCCCTTGCCCCTATTCCCACCCTCCCCACAGGAGATGCTCCAGAGAGTACTTTGAAAACCTTTGGGAAAATTAATCCCCACATAAATGAGTTGACGTACCACATCTGTAATATGCTACATTAAAATTTTTACCAGTTCCAATTATTTTTCTATTTTTCTGTCAATCTCCTATTTTAATTTATGGAGTCTAACAGCTTTATAATAAGCTTTATAATATAACAAAAAAAGTGGAAACATCTCATAAGTAAAATAGCAACATGGGGTGTTTGGGGGCCTGTAAAATTAGCTTATTTCTTTAGAATAATGTCCATTATTGGCAAGAGTTAACTAAATGCCTTCAATGTAGAGAAGATTAACTTGGTAAAACTACTTAGTATTGGTCAATAATTTGTTAATGTGTGTCACAAGTTTACAATGTTGATATTCTTTGATCCCCTGAAACACTTTTAGGATTTAACCCTAAAGAAATAACAAGAAATGCATGAAAAAATGTATATTGATAGTATTGAAAATGATCCAAATGTTTAACGATGTGGGGCTAGTTAAATGAATCCTTGGCACAGCCATAAGACAGGATACTCTTCAGCTATTACAGTGATGTTGTGAAAAGAAAAAATGTACCACGTCACATACCTTAATTATATTGTCTTGTTTTAAGTCTAACAATATCCCTAGATGCTAGGTGTCATTATTCCCATTTATAGATGAGAAAACATAGGAGAAAAGTTCAAACAGCTAGTAAAGCCGCGTTGCTGGAATTCAGCCTATGTTTGCTCTTAATCCTTGTTCTTCATCACTGTCCTAATCATATGGGAAAATATTCACTGTTTACTGATAAGTTATTGTTTTAAACAATTTAACTGACAACAAACGGAAAACTCCCTCCCATAGGCAATCTCTTCCTTTTCAAAGTTGCTTGTGCTTGGTCATTTTTTTCCCCCCAAGTGAATCTGCCTTTATACATTCTTAAATTGATTTTGGAAGTATTAAATGCCTGCTCTGAGAATTCAAACAATACTGAAGATTATAAAGTAGCTGCACCTTTAATTCTAAATTATATTTCTGTGTATGATTAGATATACTTGTTCCCTCAATTCTATCTCTTGCTCTAATGTCAACTTACAGGCCCTGGATGGAGTTGGAGACGGATCAGAAAGACAGCCTGAGTGGAGGGATGTAGGTCTGGATGGCTGCCTTTCAGCACAGAAGCGTCCATTTTGTAGGTGGTGTGGCAAGGTGGCCAGAAGCGCTGGTTCTGGAGCCCCACTGGCTAGATTGAGTCCCAGCTTTTGAACTTGGGTGACTTGTTTGTCCTCTTGGTGCCTCATTGTCTTCATAAAATGAAAGTCATTGTACTTACTTCATAAGATTGTGGTGGTGATGATTAAATTAGTTAATACATACAGAACAGTGGCTGGGACATACTATAGTTAAGTGCTTAATTATTAGTTCTAATTGTCAGGATGATGATGTACTAATTCCGAGACGAGGAAAGAGGAGAAAAATAAGAGCGCTTACTATGTGCTGTCATCTCCCCATTTGATCTCTGTGAGTTAGATATTTTTATTCCCTTTTTGTACAGATGAGGAATCTAAAATTTGGGGAGGTTACATATGGAAGCAGTGGAAGGAATCATTAGACCCATTTTTAGGACTAAGGACAAGATAAATATTGAAAGCCATCTGGCCACGAGATAGCAAAATGCTGAGGAATGAGATAAGAAACAGGCCTGCAGAGTCATGCCACCCTTTAGGACCAAAGGACAGTGTTTTAACATTCAGGATTGGGTGGGTGACCAAGCCGGTATCAGAAAACTGCTTTGGAAACCCAGCTGTTTTTATGCTGATTGTATTTTCTGTAAATATTTCCTGTTTTGTTTTCCCTTAGTATGTACTAAAATTATTTCTGAATTGTCAGACTATCTGATTTGTGTGTTGAGGGAGCAAAACGGGAAAAGGGATCTTTGGCTGTCTTCTGCTGGTGTTTTAGGGGGAGAGTGTCTGTTAGACACCAGGTGTGCTGGGCTTCGAATGCCAAAAGTCCAAGGGGGAAAAGAAATGCAGGGAGGAAAAGCTGCTTCTCCAGAGGCTTTTGGAGTATTCTCTAAACTTGGAAGGTTTTGAACAATGTTTCCTAGAGGATAGCCTTTCACTTACTCGTCTGCCCAGCATGAGTCATACCCAAGAGTGTTGAGTAAGTGGAATTTTATGGTATTTATGTTTTTGTGACTTTTACAAATATGGTGATGTGGAAAGAGCATGGACTTTGGAGTCAGACAAACTGAGACAAACTGGCTTTATCACTTAGTAGTTGTGTCATCATGGGCTAGTTAATAGCTTCTCTGGGCTTCTTCATCTATAAAATAGCAATAATGAATGCTATTTCACAGAATTGGTATGAAAATGAGATGAGGCAGCAAAAATGAAAGTGGATGGTAAAACCTCTGGTACAGATACCGGTAGGCAATCGTACCTTTCCTTTCTCTGTCAGATTGTGAGTTTGGGTGAGCATTTGGCCATGCCTTATATTTATTGTTATATTTTTCTACTATACCCAGTGCTGCAGTACTTTGTTTACAGTGTGCACCCTATAAATACCAACTGAATGACGTTAGCATACTTGCATAGAAACTGAATAATGGATAAACAATTGTATGTGTTTAAAATTTTTTTTTTCATATTTCAATTACAGTTGACATTCATTACATTAGTTTCAGGGGTACAGCATAGTGGTTAGACATTTATATAACTAACGAAGTGATCCCCCCCTAGGTCTAGTAGGACCCACCTGGCACCATGCATAATTATTAAGCTATCATTGACCATATTCCCTAGGCTGTGTTTCACATCCCCATGGCTGTTTTATAACTGCCACTTTGTACTTCCTAATCCCTTCACCATTTTTACCCAGCCCACCTCCTTTTATGTGAGTTTTAATGTTTATTAATCTATTTATCTTGTCTTAGAGAAAAACTGCCAAATGTAGATAAATAAGATGCAGAGTCAGGGCTGAAAAGTTGGGCAGGTCATTTCCTGCACAGGGCCACCTGCTCCAGGGCCAGTGAGGACCGAGCTCTAGACGCCCTCTGCTTGCAGAGGTCCTGCGAGCACTTTGTTTCAGTTCGCTGAAAGGCAGGCTTCTGTGGGTGAACAAACAACAGTCTCCGCTCTTCTGACACTAGAGGTTACCCTTATAAAATCGTTTGCTGTGCTTGATTGCAAGTTTTTCTTTTTAATCTTTTAATTATGAAATGGTTAAAATGTAAAGAAGATCATGTGACGCTCGTTTACCCATAAATTGAGATTGCCATAATTGCTGTAACTTTAAAAAATGTTTAACTTAATTTCAGACTTTTAGAAAAATTGAAAAAAATGTTACAAAGAATTCCACTCTTCACAGTTTCCCAAATGTCAGTATTTTACTATATTTGTTTATCCTTGTCTCTCTATATTACATACGCAGATTATTTTTTTCTGGACCATTTAAGAGAAATTTCCCTTTCTTCTTTCCTTCCTCCCTCCCTTTCTTCCTTCCTCTCAAAAAAGAAAAAAATAGGTATAGCTAAAACTTCCTCACTTCATCCATTCCCTTCTCTCCCTCCCTGCTTCTCCTGGCCTTTTTCAGGGAACTTGCTGTTTTATGTGGCTTTTTTTTTTTTAAAGATTTTATTGGGGAAGGGGAACAGGACTTTATTGGGGAACAGTGTGTACTTCCAGGACTTTTTTCCAAGTCAAGTTGTTGTCCTTTCAATCTTAGTTGTGGAGGGCACAGCTCAGCTCCAGGTCCAGTTGCCGTTGCTAATTGCAGGGGGTGCAGCCCACCATCCCTTGCGGGAGTCGAACCGGCAACCTTGTGTTTGAGAGGACCAAGGTTGTGTTTGAGAGGACCACAAGGTTGCACTCCAACTAACTGAGTCATCCGGGAGCTCAGCGGCAGGTCAGCTCAAGGTGCCATGTTCAATCTTTGTTGCAGGGGGCGCTGTCCACCATCCCTTGCTGGACTCAAGGAATGAACTGGCAACCTCGTGATTAAGAGCCCAAGCTCCAACCAAATGAGCCATCCGGGAGGTAGCTCAGCTCAAGGTGCCGTGTTCAATCTTAGTTGCAGGGGGCAGAGCCCACCATCTCTTGTGGGACTCGAGGAGTTGAACTGGCAACCTTGTGGTTGAGAGCCCACTGGCCCATGTGGGAATCGAACGGACAGCCTTCGGAGTTAGCATGGAGCTCCGCCTGAGCCACTGGGCCGGCCCTGTTTTACGTGTTTTTGTCCTTTTACTACATATGATTAGATCTATAGTTATTGAATTTTCATTATTTGTTGAGATTTGCTTTGCGACTCAGTACGTGGTCACTTTTACAAATGTTCCATATAGCCTGAGAAAAAATGTGTTCTCTTTTAATTCTTCAAATAAGCCAATAGTTGTAAAGCACTCACAATAGTAACACTATAAGCACCATATAGAGTTAAATTTTAAAAATAATCACATGGTGTACAGTTATATATAAGTCCACTAGCTCAAATTTAACTCTCTTGTTCAAATTCTGTATATTTGAGCTCTCGATTTTTAGACAAGTGCGTTAAAAGCTCCCTGTGATTGTGTGGATCTGTACTTATTTGCATGTATTCTGCCAGCTCACTCCCTGGCATGCGAGTGAGAAATCCTGGTCGTTTGTCTGGATCTCATCCCCTGATGCTTCTTGTTAGTGAGCGCTGTGTTTCACTGCACAGCGGAAAACTAGGACGGAAGTCAGGGCACTGACAGAGCGGAAAAGGCATCACAGAAATGGAAGTTCATGAATTCAAACACACTGAGAATCCCAAGGGGTTGACAGCTCCCTTTTGTAAGGTTTTGCTCTGCAACCTAATTATCACTTGCTACACTCTGATATTTCTCCTCTTAAATGCCCCCTGCTCCCTCAACCGTAATTCTCTGACGTATAAGCCAACTTTTTGAATAATGTTCACCTACTTCCTTCTTTCCATTATTTCAAAATGAGATTTCAATGTTCATATGATTCTTAAGAGACTGGAAGTTTGGGAGGAAATGTTTCTTAACTGATTCAATGAAAATTGGATATTGTTGACTGTACAGTGGTAGATAGAAGGCATGGAGAAACGGGGTGGGGGGAATAGACATGGAACAAACCCAAATAAATTGCTGAAAGGGAAAAGAACTGCTTCTGTACGGGAGAAAACAATGCATGGGGGAGTGTTCTGTGAAGAAGCGCTGGGGAGGCTGTTCCAAGAGCAGTGACCAGCTCGGGGAAGGTCATGGGCCAGGACAGACCTTGGCCCCTGAAGGGTTGAAAGAAGCCACCGAGGTGGGAGCATAGTGAGTGGCCAAGAGGAGGCGAGAGACCCGGGGGGCTAGCTCACAGAGGGCTGTATGAGCCACGTTAGAGCTTTTGATTTTAGTCTAGGAATTGGAATCTATTGAGGGTTTTAAGCAGAGATTAACAGAATCTATCGTTTTAAATGTGACTCCAGCTAGGTAGAGAATGACTAGAGAAGATCAAGAGTGAAAGCAGGGATACCATTCAGAGCCACTTTGGCAAATGAAGGTTTTTGATGACCTCAGAGTGTTTCCCGCTTTTCAAAGAGTTTACTAAAACCACAGTGGCAAATAAATCAGGCTTAAACTAACTTCATCTGTAAAGAATTGTTGAGATAGTTCATGGTGACCATCACAGACTCTTCACAGGTCTGAAAGATCTGGAGTTATAACCATAACCCCACCCCAATTTAAATTTTGTGGGAATTTTGTAAAAACTTTATTTTGAAAAATTTAAAGTTCCGTAAAAGGAGAAGAGTACACTAAATTCCCATTATCTTGGGAATTACTCAGTCAGTGATTGTTAAGTTTGCTGACATTTACTTCCTGTGTCATTTTTTTTCTTCCTTTGCTGAAATGTTTAAAAGCAAATCCCAAATATGCAGTTTTGTCCCTTCATATAGTAAGGATCCATCTTTAAAATACGAACATTTTCTTACATATCACAAAACCATACTTATTGCCAGCAGCTAGTACCAATTCCATAGCCAAATTTCCTTGATGTCTCAAAAACGTCTTTTAATAGTTGGTTTGTTCAAATCAGGATCTAAATAAGGTCCACAGAATGCCTTTAGTTGTTAGGTGCTTTAAGTCTTTTAATCCAGGGCACTGCTTTTTTCTCTTTTTTCCCTGTTTTTCTTTTTTTTTTATTGATTAAAGAAAATGTATGTCATTGAGTTGTGGAAACTGGATTAGTTTTCCTGTAAAATGTCTAAATATTTCATAATAAAAAGTTTTTAAAAAAACAAAACAGAACAAAACAGAAAAACACCAGGACAAAATAAGGGGTTTGAGTCTTTAAACTTCCAGTAAGTCAGGCCATCTCTCTGGAATGTTCTTTGAAGTGTCTGGCATAAGCACAGTCCAGTGAACCATAAACATTCACCACACTTGGCATGCAGATGCAAGCTGTTAAATAAAAGTCCTTGTGCCTAATGTTTTAATTTTGTCATTCAGTCTTCTCAGGTTCTTGACATGCTTACTCACTGTTATTAAATTAACAGAATCTGAAAACAGCAGTTTCTGAAACGTTTTTAAAAACAAGACAATGCTTTGGTTTGCTAACCTCAGACTTCGTCACCTCAGACATTAGAAAATTAAAAATAGTTAAACTGGAGGTAGTCAGTTCAGTAACAGCCAAGTTTGGTTCCACTTGGATGCTCTGGAGCCGTGTTTTCCTCACCTCGATGACTGTCTCCCAGAAGGAATGACTTTGATTTCTTTGCTATCGTGAGCTTCTGTTACTAGTGGAGAAGAGAGTCTTATTACCTGCAGTAGCTGGAATTAGATCACCAGTGCTTTTGGCTTTGTTGTTTCAACAGCTTGTAAGGCATGCTTTATTGCCAATTTAAAGCAAAAGGACTTTTAACTATTCATCTAATGTTAATCATTTTGAATTGTTTATAAGTTTGATGATTCAAAGCAAGGGTACAATTCCAAATCAAGCAGAAACCATATTTACCGAAAACTGGACATTTAATGTTATTTCACTTCTACAAAACAAAAGGCAGTATCTTCATTGAAGCTGTGCTCCCCCATTCTGGGCTTAATCCTGGCTCTCTCACTTACAAGCTAGAGAAACCATTTAACTTTTCTGAGCCATAGTTTTCTCTTGTAAAATGGACATACCCTACTTAATTTATAGGGACTTAGGGATAATAAATGAGACTGAATTTAAAGTGTAGCTTGAGTAAATCTGGGTGTGTCTGTTGGATCAGGCCCTGAAGTAGGAGGCGTTTGAAAGAGATACATAGTAAGTATTAGTTTTTTTGAGATGAAAAACACAGGATTGGGAGCCAGGATCCTTGAATTCTCGATCAGTTACCTACTGTGGCTTCAGCTGCCCTCTCTTGGTCCTTGTAACAGATTAGTGTATGGAGGACCAGGCCAGACCGACACTAGCCAAAGATACTGGAGCCTTTAGGTAATGTTTGGAATGAACTGGGCCTAAAATTGGAAGAGTAGGAAGAGATCTGATGAGTTACCTAATCCAATCTCCCAACCATTCGAGGGAATTCTGCCATGTACCATAATATATTTACCCACTCTCCTAGTGGTTGACAGTTAGGTTGTACCCCATATTGTCCCCTTCACAAAGTTTATGTGACTTTTTTGGTACGAATATCTTTGGGCACATTTAGGAATATTTCAGGTCTCTAGATTTCAAGAAGTGGAATTACTGGGTCAAAAGAAACACACATTTAAAATGTTGATTAAGGCTTTCCAATTTGCCAGCCCCAAAAGCTGTAGATTTCCACCAACAGTGTATGGGCATACTCTTACACTAACACAAGATGCTATTAATCTTTTACAGTTTTCTATTCTGATAGGCAGGGGCCTGCTGAGGTGGGGCAGTGGGAGCAGCCTGCCCCTGTAGAGAAGAATATTTTACCAGTGACATATTTTGGAATCACTGGAGTATGATGAAATGTTTTATTATTATTTTTAAAATTCTCTACAGACAATGCACACTTTTAGTGCCTGCCCTCCTTCTTGCCGACGACTCACATTGAGCACCCCGTCTTGGTATACCACTGCTGATAAGTAAAAAAGCCATCTTGCTTTAATTTGCATTTCTCTGATTATTGTGAGGTTGAACATATGCTTATTTGTTTATTGGAAATTTGTATTTATTTCTCGCTGAATTGCCTATTCATATCTTTGGACTGTCTTGTGGGTTTTTTTTGGCTATTTTCTTTTTCTTATTGTTTTAAAAGAACTCTTTATAATTTGAATATAACCCTTTGTTGCCCATGTTGCAAATATTTTCTCTCTGTCACTCATCTTTTAACATTATGGTCTCTTGCTATTTGGAAGTTATGTTGGTGTTTGGGGGAGGGTACCAATGAGTTTTTATGTCATCTAAATTCATTTAAAATTAGGAATACTAGGAACTAGGAATACGTTCCAAAAACTTATAAAAATACTAAGTGGGAAATCCACTGTGCTTATTTGAGCAGGGAGCAATGCCCAGGACCAAAGAGAAGCATAGCAAAAGACTCCAGGGTGCCCTTTCCTGACTCCCTCTACTGGCCTCCCAATGCCTTTCTCCCACCCTATGTGACTGCTCCCCTGGGATTCCTAGGGGAGAAGGAAGAACATAAGGAAAGGCAGGACTCTATACAAGTGTTTAATCTTTACATAATCTAAACAACTCATCATGGCTTTTAGGGTTTGTGTCAGGCTAAAGAAGTTGTTTCCTACTTAAAGTTTGTAAAGATATTTTTCTATATTTTTTTTACGAATAGTTTTATTGTTTTGGTTTTGTGCGTTTAGAGCTTCAAATCGCCCATAATTTATGAGTAATTATGCCTTGTATTATTTATATTGAATAATCTTGTCTTCCCCCACCTATTTGAGATGCTAAGTGAGCACATGTGAACGCCTATAAATATGAATGTGGGTTATTTTCTGGACTCTCTTTCACTGCATTGATTTAATTATCTTTTCCTCTTCACTACCACGCTACCCTGTTTACTATATAGCTTTATTATTCCTTTTACTGTCTTGCAGGCTAAGTCTTATTGTGTTACAATTGTTTTATAAAACTGTCTTGACTATTTTCAAACCTTTACTCTTCCAGATAAGCTAGACAATTAACTTTTAAATTTAAAAAATTCCATTGGGATTTTTATAAAAATTGCATTTAATTTACAGATCAATATGAGGGAGAACTGGCTTTAAAACATATTGAGGCTTCTTATCTTGGTGTGACTCTCCACTTAAAAAGATCTTTGTATGTCCTTCAGTAAGATATTATAGTTTGTTTTAATGGGTTTTTAACATTTCTATTGATTTTGTTTCTAGGTATTTTATAGTTGTGTTTATAATGGATGGGATATTGTTCCATTATACTTTTGAACTGGTTCTTCCTTATTCATAGAAAAATTATGACTTTTGTATATTCCTTCTGTATTTAACATTTTGTATTACTATACTTTGTTTACTTAACCTCTCCCTCATTTCTGGGCAATAAGTTGTTCCCAAAATTTGAAGTGCGTAATTAGCATTGCTATAAACATATTTAATCAGGTAATATTTTCCCTTTAAATTTCTTGCCACAAATGGGAAAAACAGATTAAAGTGTACATGTAACCTTATAACTTTATTACATCTTGCTCTGAGGAATCTCCTGAACTCCTAGCCCCCTTTCTAATTCTGCTTGTAATAACATCAGCACGTAAATAACAATGATGAAGATAATGATGACGAGGATGGTGAGACCTTTTGTTGAGTCGGGTGTTGTGCTCTGGGAAAATGTCTTTTCTCATTTAATCCTCACAATGAGTCTATCAGATGCAGTTACTGTCTTGTATGTACAAATAAGGAAACTGAGGTGCAGAGATAGAGGGTAACGTATTTGCACTCACAGCTGGTAAGAGGCAAAGTCAGGTGTGTTGTGTTCCATGGTCAATACTTTTCCTGGGTCATCTCCAGTACCCATTCTTTTCATTTTTCATTTGAAACCTTGAAAGGTATATGAGACCTGAAAGTTATTTTATCTTGCATTTATTAACTAATAAGTAGGCTGTTCGATAACATACTTGTTAAACTGCTTTTTCATCTTTTTTCACTTATCTAATAGACTGGTGATGTTAATTCTATATTTGTAACAACTCTATGTATTAGATAGAAAGTTTTTAAAGATTATGTTTTTCCCATACCTTCACAAATATTCTTGGGTTTTCTTGCCCAGTGAGTCTTTCCTCTATTTATTCTAATTTATGTCTTCTGTAAATTCTTCTCATCTGAAAATTCAGATATCAGTATGTAGAATAGTATATTAAGTAGTTGTGGTTACATAGGACACATTTATCTTATTAACATAGTAGTAGTAATAGTAGTAGTAGCAGTAATAGTTAATATTAATAACAGCTTTCAAATACTGAGTGTTTACCAAGTGCTAAGGACATTATATACGTAATCTCATTAAATCCTCACTATAATCCAATGAGATATTATCTTTGTTTTACAGATGAAGAAATAAACTAAGATTTATCAACTTGCCCAGTGATACAGTTAACAAAAGAAGAGCCTGTCATATTCCACAACCTATGTTCTGAACAACAGTATTGTCTCGCCCTCTGTCATGTATAAAGTTGATTCTCTCTGGGGAAAAAACAAAAAAGAAAAACGAGAAAACTATTGTGTTAAGGAAAAAAAATACTTCCATACAAATTTCTTTCCTTTATATTTATTTAGGATGAATGGCTGCTTAAAAAATTGACATATAATTAACCTATGACATTATATTTCAGGTGTACAACATAATGATTTGATATTTGTATATATTGCAAAATGATCACAATAAGTCTAGTGAAAATCCATCACCACGCATAGTTACAGAATTTTCATACCAATTTCTTAAAGGCTTTCAGTCAAAGATATTTTTGATTTTATCTTTTCTTTTTTTAACATCTATAAAGAACCGTGCCATCTCCCTTGTGTATCCTAGCTTCTCCTACCTCTTGGTGGGGTGGGAGTGGGAGGCATCTCTGGGTATTGCCACTCTGGTCTCTAGGGGGCACTGTTTCCCTTTTAATATTGTGGCTCAAGCATTTGACCCATAATTCCCTTGAGTACAGATAAGACCAGGGAAAATATTTAAACAAAAGTTTACAAAAGGCTCCAGATGAACAGAAGGCAAATGAGTACAGGGAGTAATATACAACTATATAATTCGGTTCACTAAATGCATTGTAGGCATTTCAGCATTTGACACTGTGAAAGGATTTTTTCCTACCTTGCTTCCCACTGCATAACAAAGCACCAGCCAGTTTTTTTCTATCCTGCATTATGTCCTCAAGCAAGAAAAATTCTTCAAAAACTAGCCCCAAGGCTAGTTCCAGCTAAGGGCTTCCTCCCCAATTCTAGTTTCCAGTTTTAGTGTCTGCCTCTTCCCTAGATACTAGACGCTAAGTATGTCAGCCCTCTTGGAAGATGACACTGCCTATCCCTTTTACAGGGGTTGTAGCTTTACCCTGTTGTTGTAGGATAGTAATCTATGCCCCTGCATGTCTTGCTTAGTATGCCAACAATGCAAGGCTCTGACTGCTTGTATTAATTATCTATTGCATAACAGATTACTCCAAAACAGAGACTTAAACCAACAAATATTTATTTTCTGACAGTGACTGTGGATTAGTAATCTGGGTGCAGCTTTGCTGGGTCCCTGGCTTAGGGTCTGTGACAAGGCTACAGTCGAGGTTTTGGCCAGGGCTGAGGTCATTTCCAGACTCCAATGAGGGAAACTCTGCTCTTAAGCTCACACACGTGGATATTGGAGGCCTTACATCTTTTCTGACTGTTGGCCAAAGACTTCCTTTCCTTTCCAAGCAAGTCTCTCTATAAGGCAGCTTATAATATGACAGCTGTCTTCCCTCAAAGTGAGTGAGAGGAGACGCAAGATGGAAGCCACAGTCTTTTTATAACCTAATCTTGGAGGCAATATCCCGTCATTTGTGCTATATTCAGTTACTTAGAAGTAAGTGAGGGCCAGCCCGTGACTCAGGTGGTTGGAGTGCTGTGCTCCTAACACCGAAGTCGCCAGTTCAATTCCCACATGGGCCAGTGAGCTGTGCTTTCTACAGCTAAGGTTGTGAACAACGGCTCTCCCTAGAGCTGGTGGTGCCGTAGGCTGCCAGGAGTGGCTGGTGGCTAGTGTGAGTGACCGGCAGCCATCATGAGCAGCCAGCAGCCAGCGAGAGCTGCTGTGAGTGGCCAACTTACAACTGGTGACCAACTGCCTCAGCTGGGGAGAGTGCAAGGCTCAGAATACCAGCCTGGGCCAGGGAGCTGTGCCCTACACAACTAGACTGAGAAACAACGGCTTGAACCGGAGTGGGGGCGGGGTGGAAGAAGGGGGTGAAAAAGGAGAAAAGAAGTAAATGAATAAGTCCAGCCCACAGTCACCTGGAGGGGATTACACAAAGGAGTGAATGCCAGGAGGCAAGAACCATTATGGACCATCTTAGAGACTTTCTCCCACACCACTCTTTACCCAAGCCATTTCCCATGGCTGTATTTGCAGCAGTCTTGGGGGATAAAGTGAGATCTCCCTCTAGGACAAAGAGCAGGCTTAGTTTACTGCCTGCTAGGAAAGCATTGGGTTCCCCAAGCTCATTGTTCCCCCCACTGCATGTGCAGTATCTATCGGCCCGTTCCCATCACCCCTGGGGAACTTGAGGGCAAAAGGGATTGATGCAAATATTCTGGTGTTCATGTTTTTTATGCTGTGCTGTGAGTAAAAAAGTTCTTTTTCTCTGATTCAGACGTCTCGTGTTTCTTTCAGCATCTAGGAAACAGTTACAGGCTAACTTGTTGACTTATAAATAAGTAGGAAAAAAATCAAATCATAGACCTGAAAGTCTGTCTCAACAGGAAGACCTGATCAGAATTGTGTCCAGGCCTGTGAGACCAGCATTCACACAAGAGATCCACGTAAACATTATTCATTTTATATGACAAACACTTATGTGCCAGGTATTACTGGAGGAGTTTATGGACATAAACTCTTTTAATCCATGAGGTAATCACTATTAAAAATCCTTATTTTACAGATGAGGCCTCGAGAAGAGACACAAAGATATTAATTTGCTTCAAGTCATGCAGTGTGTAAGTGTCAGAGCCCCATATTCAACCAGAAACAAACACAAACAGCCTGGCTACAGCGTCCATGATCCACTGTATCGTGTTAACGGTGTTAAGAGTTGAGGAGGGGTGGGTCCGAACAAAGATAGGGAGAAATGACAAAATAGAGAGTTAATTCCTCAAAACATTTGTTGAAATCATCATTTAGAGAGTTTTATTCCTCCCATTGTAATGTTATAGTTTGTATTGTGTTATTTGTGGTAGAAAAATAAATACTGCCAGTCCTATGGATAAATGCTTTGATTTGGTGTGCTATATTTCGCTTGTTAGGATTTGATTTAGAAAATGTGCTCTATATTCAGAGTCTGAAGGTAAAAATGCATTGTCTACACAAAAACCTGTACATGGATTTTATAGCAGCTTTATTCAAATGGCCCAAACTTGGAAGCAACCAAGACATCCTTCAGCAGGTGAATGGATAAACTGTGGCACATCCATGGGTTGGAAGATTATTCCGTGCTAAAAAGAAACGAGCTATTAAGACACAAAAAGTTGGGAGGAGGGGCTTAAATGCGTATTACCAGGTAAAATAAGTCAATTTGAAAAGCTTATATACTGTGTGATTCCAACTATGTAACAATCTGGAAAAGGCAAAACTATGGAAACAGTAAAAAGGTCAGTGGCTGCCAGGAATTAGCGGGATGGAAGGGATGACTAGAGGGAGCACAGAGGATTTTTAGGGCAGTGAAACTATTCTGTATGATGCTACAATGGTGGATACATGTCATTAGACGTTTGTCCAAACCCACAGAATGTACAACACCAAGAGTGAACCCTAATGTAAACTGTCTTTGGGTGATAATGATGTGTCAGTGTAGGTTCGTTGATTGTAACAAATATACCACTATGATGGGAGATGCCAGTGGTGGCCAAGGTTGTGCATGTGTGGGGACAGGAGTATATGGGAACTCTGTACTTTTTAGTCAGTTTTGCTATGAACCTAACCCTGCTCTAAAAAACAAAGTATACTTTTTTAAATGCTTTGAAAATTACAGTGTACTTTAACATGTAAAATATTAATAGTGTGTGTAGTAAGTTTTTGTTAACCTCACTCTGTAACTGTTCAAGTAACCCAAGCCCTTGGCCTCACCTTTCTGCCTATGACTGCCTCCTTTCCTTAGCAAATGTAAATGGCATGACCTTCACTTGGGCTCTCTTCCTCTGCTCCACTGTCATTGTCTTGAACCTCCCCCAACCCAGGTCCAATCCAGCTGTCTGCCTCCTCCATGGCTGCAGAGCTCTGCCCGGGGAAAGTCAAATGCTCAAGACGATGTCTACCGTGGAACTTGCCATCTCCTACATCAGCTCAGTCCTCAGTGTTCCCTGCAACTGTGTTTCTCAAATCAGCTTTCTACTTCAAATGTGTATCAGTAAGTGTTAGCGTTAGTTTTATTGTTTTGATATTGCACTATTTTGAATAAATACATTAGAAGTTTTATGCCATTTCTTACTCTACAGACACAGTCACGTGCCGCTTAACACAAGGATATGTTCTGAGAAATATGTTGGTAGGTGATTTTGTTGTGAGGACATCATGGAGTGCACTCACACAAGCCTAGATGGTTTTGCCCACTACTATAATTGTATGTGCTATACTTTTATATGATTGACAGAGCAGTAGGTTTGTTTACACCAGTATCACCACAAACACATGAGTAATGTTACAATGGCTACAGTGTCACTAGGTGATAATTATGGACGTTAGCTCCATTATAATCTTAATGGGACCACCATGGTGTATGTGGTCCATCACTGACTGAAACATTATTTGGTGCATAACTGTATTATGTCAACTTGTCACACATATGTAAAATTGGATTCATGTTATTAAGCTGTATTCTATTAAAGTAACATATAATCTGACTACTAATCATAACATGTAGAAATATGGCAGATAAGCATATCTATCAATGAAGATTCATCCAAGAGTGCTTATACATTAGCAAAGAGGAGAGGGAAAAATAACATGTGGGTTAATATGTTTAGAATTGCTTTAATTATTGGTTAGACTGCTCTGTTTACGAAGATTCTGTGGAAAGTTGAGTCATACCCCCTTCTCTGTTGTGCCTCAATGCCCTAGAATAAGTATCCCTTGTTCTTAGATTAGGGCACCTCTTCACTCAAGGAGCGCAATCTAAATCCAGTCCAACCCATCTACAACTTTTCTTTTAGCGTGACTATGGACCAATCCCTAGCTCAGTAATGATCCTTGGGGTCTCAAATTGGCAGCCCAGGGGGGCAGATTTACTTGATAGATGTGTCTTATTTGGCCTGCACAGTGTTTTAAGAAAATCTGAATTCATCTCTAGCATTTTGAAATTATGCCATTTCACATTACAATGTATATTGCTAGGTTTTATGGCAAAATTAATAGATCTGATAGCAGCTGTCAGTTTCTCACTTTAGAGAGGGCATGCTCCTCTTGCCACTCAAGAAGACTGTCAGTTGCTATTTATCATCTCACTTTCCCTTCTGACATTCAGCATCCGTGTCAGATGCTTTTGGCATTTGAGTTTATAAACTCTTCTATGCCTGGTCCGTGATGCCTCTCACCCAGCACCACCCACTGACATTGGAGGTTCTGTGGTGTTCTAGAAGGATCAAATGAAATGGACTCAGCTCTGCCACTGTCCTCCTGTGTGATCTGGGTGCGACTATTTCACCTCTTTGAACTTCTTTATCTGTAAAATGGGGATAGTGATGGTGAGGATTAAAGGCAGCAATATGCATAATGTGCTTCTGGTGACACTGAGAAGAGGCAGGATCGCTCAGTGAGTGTGGTCTGCCTCCATGGACAGCCTCTTTGCTGTCACTCCTGTTAGTCTCAGGCATCATTAACTCAAAATTAATTTGTATGATATTCTTAGGTGTCTAGACACAAATAAGAAAATCATAAGAAAATGAATAGTATGAACTATTTATTTCCTATAATTTTCAGCTGCTGCCATCATCAAGGAACCATAATGGGCTGAACTGTTAGCCAGTAGCACCCCTATTGCTTGGAGGATAATCTTATGGTGTGGTAAGTCAAATTCTTGCAATTAATTATATAAAGAAAACAAAAATAAAAATGTTTGTGAGTTAGCATGGTTTCTAAAACTGGAAGGAAAAAAAAAGACAATTCTCCATATGCCCATACTTACCCAAGTTTTGTAGGGCTCCTTATTTATCTATATACCTAATTTGTTTTCCACCTACTACTGTAACACATTACCACAACCTTAGGGACTTAAACCAGCACAAATGTATTCTCTTACAGCTCCATAGGTTAGAAGTCAGCCATGGTTGTCATGGAGCTAAACTCGGTGTGTCAGCAGGGCTGCCCTCTTTTATTGGAGGCACGAGGAGTGAATCTGTTCCCTTGCCTTTTCCAGCTTCTAGGTGCTGCCCACATTCCTTGGCACATGGCCCCCTTCTTCAGCTTCAGAGCCAGCAATGTTACATCTCTCTGACCATTCCTCCATAGTCACGTCTCTTTCTCTGACTCTGTTTTATTGCCTCCATCTTCCACATTTAAGGACCTTGGGCCAGCCCAGAAAATCCAGGGTCTTCTTCCCATCTTAAGGTTAGCTGATTAGCAACCTTAATTCCATCTGCAACTTTAATTCTTTTTTAAAATTAATTTTTAATTGAGGTATAATTGACATAACATTATATTAGTTTCAGGTGTACAACATAATGATTCAACATATCTATATATTGCAAAATGATTACCATAGTACGTCTAGTTAACATCCATCACTACACAGTTACAAATTTTTTCTTGTGATGAGAAAGCTTAAGATCTACTCTCCTAGCAAGCTTCAAATATACAATACGGTATTATTAAGTACAGTCACCATGCTGAACATTACATCTCATGACATTTATTTTATAAGTGGAGTTTGCACCTTTTGACCCCTTCACCCATTGCCTCCCCCCAAACCTCCCCCCAACCCCTGCCTGTCAATCACTAATTTGTTCTCTGTATGTATGAGTTATTTTTGTTTTGATTTTTTTTTTTAGATTCCACATATAAATGAGATCATAATGGTATTTGCCTTTCTCTGTCCAACTTATTTGACTTAGCATAATGTCTTCAAGGTTCATCTGTGTTGTCTATGCAACCTTCATTCTTTGCCATACCATGTACCATATTCACAGGTTCTGTGGACTAGGATGTGGATTTCTTTTGGGGGGGGGGGCAGCGGCATCATTGTGCCTCTCATAATGAGTATGTGTTTTATATATGTAATATATATGTAATTTATATATATTATATATATGTAATTTACAATTTTAACCATATATTGTGTTCTTACTGTGTGATTATCTCATTTAATCCTCACATCAGCCCTGTGAAATAAGAACTACTTTCATGAATGAGAAAACTGAGGCCGGGGAGTTAGGAATTATGCCTCAGTCCAGAGCTGGTCAGCAGCAGAGTGAGATTCAAACCCAGGGCTGTTGTCCTTTAACGCCATGTCCTTAATCACTACATTATACTGAAATTTGTTCAAGTTGGATTTTTCTTTTCATTTTCTAAGGAAATAATTATTATAGTGAAAATTGGATTTTTCTGTGGGAGGGATAGCCCAAGGAGTATGTATCAATTAAAATTCGAATGAAGATATTATCTCTTTATTGCCTTAATGTGCTGCTTATTTTTCTAAAATTTTATGTCATCACAGACTTTTGTAACTAATTTTGACTTTTCATACCATGCCCCAAATTTCTGAACTGTTAGTACACTTTTAAAAAGTCAAGTGTATATAGGTTCTTCCCAAGGCTGTGAGATTTGACTTTGCTTATCTGCAGAGTTTAAAAGTAAACGAGACCCCAGGAGGTCATGTGGTCCCGTTTCTGGCCTTAAATACCTCAAATCATCACGTTTTCTTGCTATTTAGGGAAATGATGGTATAGAATTCCATTTAGGCATACAGGGAATTTTAATTTCTATGATCTTAATTTCCAGCAGTATTTTCCTCTACCTGTTTTTCATGATTGTTCTTCAGTGCAAATAAGTAGCAATTAAAAGTAATTTATCCCAGTCATGGGTTGAAATTATAAGTCATGAAATGAAATTTGAAAGAGGTGGTTGAAGCCAAATGACATGCTTATAAAACTTTCAAACAGTATATTACTAGGCTTGAAGAAACACCGCACAAGGCAAACGGGGTAAGATGGTTAAAAAGACAATGTATTGAAGAATACATTCAATAGTATAAGGACAAAATAAGGTGTTTTTCTCAGTTCTCATTTTATCATGTTCTAGCATGGATATAAAATCCTTTTGTTGAAAGCACAGTACATCTTTGTACCTTGAACCTTCCCTCTGTCTAAATTCAGTGCTTTGCATAGGACATGTTTGTTGAATCAGAAATATTTATGTTCCCACATGATTGCATTAAAAGCACTTTGCAGATATCTAGAAAGGAAAATAAGTAATAAATGGTTTATTTAAACGACATGAAAAACGAAGTGGGTGTTAAAATGACCAGTTTCAAATTCAAAGCCCAATCCACAGCAGATCATTATCTGTGGAAAGGCCTGGGAGTGGAGGTAGGGGAAGGAGCTGAGAAGCAGGTGATTCTGTGGAATTTAGTTGTGAGAATAGTTCCTTATTATATGTTTCATAAGTGATTTAAACTCCTTTTCATGGATGGGGATTATATTTTTAATTTCTACCTCTCTGAGCCTAGCACAATACCTGGCACACACTAGGTAATCAACAAATACTTACTGAAAGAAGAAGGAAGATGACAAAAGACATTAAGTTCTTAGATGACACCAAACCACGGAACGGAGATGGTAGAAGGTAACTAATATCTTGCTTTTTGAATATGCACTTCATCTTTTAAAATGTTTCAGCATTTATAGATGATGTAATACAGAATTGTACACCTGAAATTGTGTAATTTCATTGACAATTGTCACCCCAATAAATAAATAAATAAAATAAATTTAAAAAATAAAATGAAATAATCCTACAGTCATAAAAAAAAGAAAAAAGAAAAAAATGTTTCAGCATACACATGCACATACAAATTACATATTTGTAACCTCCTATACGAATGTATTGTATACATTGTAAAATAGAAACCCCAAATAAAAAAACATGAAATAATCAACATTTTAAAAATAATTTAGTGGTATTTTATTAATAGTATAAGAGCCTTTTTAGTTTCACTTGATGCTTTACTGCTTTATTACCTGGTATTTTATTACATTTTTAAAATCTTGGTTTAACACATGTGGCATAGTGATTCAAAGATGTAGTTCTAAGTTTAGTTTATTCTAATACTATATTTTAATAGCTGTCATAGCTGGAAAAGATATTTCAAACAGATGCTTAGATTGATATTGATGAAAGGCATTGTTGTTGGTTATATCTATTAAGGTACTTATTTCCATTTTCTATCCCATCAACCTGTCCTACAAAGGTTTTTGTTGAAATTTGACTAGTAAACATCCATTTTCTCTGCTATCAATCAAAAATTCCTGAAAACTAACTTAAAGACATTGCATTTTTTTACCTTTTCAACAGATTAGTTTAAGACCAACAGAAATTCATTATTTGGAAAAAATATATATATATTTCAAAAAATTTTTTATTGGGCAACAGTGTGTCTCCAGGACCCATCAGCTCCAAGTCATTGTCCTTCAATCTAGTTGTGGAGGGCGCAGCTCAGCTCCAAGTCCAGTCACCATTTCCAATCTTAGTTGCAGGGGGTGCAGCCCGCCATCCCATGTGGGAATTGAACCGGCAGCCTTGTTGTTAAGGGCTCACGCTCTAACCAACTGAGCCATCTGACCGCCCGTGGAAAATATTTAAACAAATACAAAATTGTATTTCCAAAATTCTTTAGTGTGCATATATTAGAGTTTTAAGAGAGTGCTCGCACACACACACACAGTTTTTTTTGCAATGAAATTACATACTGATGGGACTATTTCCAAACATCCTTTTCAAAACTTTCTCCCCAAAGCATTTCTTTCAAAACATATGTACAGTTAAAGGGGAGAGTGGATGGAGTTACTTTCTCATTCATTGCTAAAGCTTTACCTTAAAAAAAAGAGTACTATTCTCTTTCTAAGAGAAATTTTGATCCCTTGTATTTTTGTGAAAGGAAAATGTTTCATTCTTGATATTTAAGTATTATTTTTAAGTAATAATAACTAGTGCTTTTGTAGTGCTGATTTCAGTGGTGGGTTTACTTATATTGACTCACTTAACCTTCAGAACAAACTGAGCCCCAGAGACGTTAAATAACTTGTCCTGGGTTACATGGTGGTGGTGATGGCGTCACTAGTCAGTACAAGGCAGAGGCAGCGTGTATCCAGGAGCAATGCTTTTTAACCCTAAAGATCTTGAATACTTTATAGAAGATAAAGAGTTCCACAACTGCTCCCCATTTCAGTAGAGTGTTGCATAGATTCTATAGAAAGGATTTGTTTTCACAAAACTAACCACGTCAGTGACCCGCTATACCACATAAAACTGACCTTGGATGCACACGAGTTTCCCTTCCAGTGGAAAGCCCAGCCTTCTTAGCAAGTGGATGACTGACAAAGGACTGTATGGGCGTGCCAGCTTCAATATGTATGTTAAATAATAGAGCTTGATTTCTTTCTTTTCAGATGAAAAACAAGTGGACATTGGGTATTTTCTTTTTGAACTGCAGCAGATTGTCTTGAGTACCCCGACGATGTGCACCTTCCATTGTGGATGACTTTTGTCTTTAACAAATATGATGAAATTCAAAATCACCCAGGAAAAATACAGTTTTGGTAAAGTAGGTGCAGAGGCAATAGGATAATCAAAAAAACCTCTTACATTTAACTCAAGAAATATAAGTAGGCCCAACAAGTGTTTAGGGTTCAGATTTTAATATCTAATAATAATGACATGCAATTTTAAATGTAAGAATAATTCTAAATTGTGTTGTGAGAGTGCAAATTGAAGAGCTGCGAGAGAATGCTCTCACTACACTAAGACTTACCTGATCCTTTTTAGACTTCCATATCTTATACTGAGCATCTCATCTAAAGAAAAATGAGGAGAATTTGGAAAGAATTTGTATGAGAGTCATAAAACATTAAAAAAAAGAGGTGTGAGAAAAATTTAAAGAACTGAGGTTGTTTATTCTAGAAAACCTAGAGAATTTAAGGGTCTTCCGGTATATAAAGACTTATAATACCTTAAAGTCTGTTTAAATCTTTGACACATCTGGTTGAGCCAGACACAGATTCCTTAGAGATTTAGCTGAGGAAATAACAGCAATGAACTTAGGCCAGAGGCTATTAAGCCTTTGCATTTGAAATTGGTTCAATCATTAATTGCACATAATTGACAGTAAATAACTGAGTCACCAAATGACTAGTGTTTAAGAAAAGCTATTATTCCCTACTGATAAGCAACTAAAATAATTATTATCTTCAAAGTCTACCTTGTAGGTTTGAGCTCAGAGGCCTAATATGATTCTCTGAGGAACATAGTCACTGCTGACACGACGTATGTAAATAAGCTTTGTCAACTATTAACAGATATAGCTTATGTACATAATAGACTATCCAAATGAGAGAGAGAGAGAGAGAGAGAGAGAGAGAGAGAGAGAGAGAGAGAGAGAGAGAGAGAGAGAGAATGGGGCGATTTATATTTTGTTCTTAATACTCTTAATAACTAGATTGGTAGACCATGAGATTTCCTTACTAGGGAAGGATAATAGTTTTACTTCATATAACTAATGGTCTTAGCAAACCTTAAAGGAATTTCTAGCAACCTTTTATCGAAAAGCTGATGCTAGCTGTTTAAGGATTCTGATCTCCTAACACTTCCCCTTGGTTTTTCTCATGAGTCTAATATAGAAAGTGAGAAAGGCCTGTGATCTGAAAAGCCTTATGTAGTTTTGCTTTAAAATGAGTTTTCCCTTTATTACAAAACACACTTGAACTTCAGGCATTTCAGTTTTGAATTTGAACATGGCTAACTTGACTCAAGAAAGATGTTGAACTTTGGGCTACTCCCATCCCCAGCACATAAAATGAGCACTCTCTGAACCATTTTCTAGACCAAGGAAACAAGTTAATTCTGCTCTGTGCTAAAGCAGTATAAACCGATCTCAATTTCAGTTCCCGTGAGTATCTGAGTTTTTCTAACTATACCTTGGGTTGCTTTGTGTTTTATTAAATTGTTTTGTTTAGGAAATTCAGTAAGTTAGTGGGTCACTTTAATTCTCCTTTTCGTACTTATTTTTACAGCACGCTTTTCCTCGTTAATTATTTTCTAAGCCAATTCATGGCTAGCACTATACCTTAAAGAACCTTTGTAATAAAAATGTTGTTTTTTTTGAAGTTGTGGGATGCTGTGATTGTTGTCTCAACGGATAAACATAACTGGAAACTATAGCAACAACTCATAATGTCTGACCCACTTACGTAGATGAGTCTATAGTAGAATGAAGGAAAAGGTGCTGTAAAAGCAGAGCAAATAATATGAATCAAAAACATCTTTGCTTTTGTAATCATGTAGTTGGTAGCATTATTCTTATCTCTCTAGTCTTGGTGGTTTAGCTGCTATAAAACAAATATTCTATGGATACTGGCCATTACTTCCATTAACAGCTGACTTACGAATAAATCATTCAGATCCTGTGATTGCCATTTTATCAATTTTTCTCCCTAAAGGAAGTGATACTTCTTGTATTGTAATGCTTCTCAACTCTTTCAAAGTTACAACAAAAGAACTACAAATAACAAAGGACTTTAATATGATATAAAAAGCCCTGATGATTCCATATGAGGCACCATTTTAGAGAAAAGATTTTCCATTTTGAAAACAGGATGAAAACCAAGCACTCATCTCATTGGAATATATTATCTAAAAAAAAAATACTGCAGTATCTAGTTAAGCAGGTTTTTTTTTTTTTTTTTCATGTTTGGGTCAACAGTTTATTACAGTATTGCCAGTTCAATTTTCTAAAATTCTGAACATAACTATATCTTAGTATTTCTTTTATGACTTTTTTTCCTGTTACTTTTAGGATGTCTATAAAACCACCAAAACTCTAAAATTTGACCATTATTTATACTAGTACAAATAAAATAAAAGTATTGGCATTTGTATATCTGTGTTAGAGTTAATAATAATGATGATGACAATAGCAGTTAACTGATATTATGTTCCATGTATTCTACTGAGTTCATTTGATCCTCATAGCAATTTCACAAGATAAGTACTATATTCTGTTTTGCTGAGGAAAAAAAAGTACTATTATCATCCTCATGTTACTGATAAAATAAATGCTCAGAGGTGAAATAATTTACCCAACGTAGAAGGTGGCAGAGCTAGAACATAAACCTGACTCTGTCCGATTCCAAAGCTTGTGCTTATAATCTCTACATTATAGATAAAACAGATGAACAAAATATGTGCTCCATCTGCATGAACAGAATTGTATTTCTAAACAAAATATTGGAACCCATGGTCTAACAAAAAACTTGCTCTATTTTAAAATTTTATTTACGTAAAAACTTATGAAAGCATAAACATCAACTAGACATTTAGCTGAACATTCAACAACATTTCTTTTACAGTATAAACTTAAAAGAAATTGGAAACATAATGGGAAATAGAGATATAACCTATATCTATAGCTGACTATGATTAATCAAAGTGATCAGCCTTAAAGTGTGCCCTGAAAATGAATTTAAAGTGTAAATGCCCTTCAATAGTTTTTTAATATATTTACCTCCTCTAGTATTCTGAGAAATCAAGCTATTAAATTGCAGCTCTCAGATTATAAAGGCAAAACACCCAACCTCTTATCAGCTCATCACCTTCCTGTCTTAAAGTATTTGTGGGAGGTGGTAGTGGTGGTTTTGTGTGTGTGTGTGTGTGTGTGTGTGCACACTTCACAACAGGAGGACAAATTTATCCTGGAAATGTAATTGTTCCCAGATGTTTGTATTTCAAAAAGAAATAAAGGATGAAGAAAAGGAAGTTGAAATGTGGCCAGAGCCAGGTATTTGTCTCTCAAACAAGAATGGTGTCATTCCTCTTGGAGTTTATTGACACAAAACTTCCTTTTGGCTGAGAAATTTTTCAGCACTGTGAATATGGCTTTGAGAGATACACTGATCATTTGTTGATTTTATTATAAGGGAGGAACTTCTTTAAGCTTCTCTGTGCCTTATTGTGTGGATTGCTTTGTGTATAGATCACAGTGAAAATGTGTAAAAGACCATTGGAGATGTGTTGATTTGTATGTACTGTACTTTATATCTGTTTCTGTATGCCAGTGAACATCATAAAGTTCTGTTAGGATTATGATATTTCAAAATATAAAAATGTTGGACTCACATCCTTTTTTTAGAAAAAAAGAGAAGGCCATGTGGTGGTGACTGACATTAAAAATATTCTAACCTTTACCTGTGGAGCTAAATTTTTAAACATCATTTTAAAATATAAGGAAATGTTCCCTGAATTTAGGGAAGCCACACATAAATTGCATTTTCTCTACCTTTGGAAGTTTATTTGTTCATAGCTTTGTGGCAAATTGTCAAGACTCATCTGATATGAAGTATATAGATGATTGTCTCAAAATCTGAAGCATGATATATGCACATGGGAATCTTTAAATAGGGAAGTCTATCTTCAAGTGATACCTGATAAAACTTAAATTAGTGTTGTGGGGCAAAAAAAAAAACCACCCAAACCCACTCTACTTCAAAATGCTGACCTCTTTACTTCACACCCACTGAATTATGTAATTCTTAGTTCTCCGTTCACGTTCTGTACCTCTCTTTATCTTATCCGGAAAAAAGAGGCAAATAAGTGGGCCTAAAATGCAACTTCTACATTTGAAGAATAAGAAAGAGTAATAAATTGTAAAAGTGTGCCCTCAGCTGACTTGGAGATTAACGGGAATGAAAAAACAGTAGTTAGTAGATCTACAAAGACATGTAGAAAGGAAATTTCTTTGTACGCTGGATCTGCCAATTTGTGACCGCTCTCCCCGTCTTAATAAACACAAAGGCCAAAACTTTGTTGATGAGAAAGAACTTCAAGTAATGCTAAATGAAGCATAGTAATCGCCTAGATTATTTGGATGTTTTTTGACTTTGCAGTTTACCCCAAGCCACAGGCCCGCCAAGCCATTCCTGGGGTGGCTCTGACCCTCTGGCCGTCCGGCGGTCCTGCTCCCGGGACACACCGGTGTCATCTTCAGCAGCCGGGCCCGGGCGTGCTGGCCCAGGCCGCTCTTGGGCCCCGGAGCAGCGGTCACGATCAGCTGAGCGGCGGGAAACATCCAAGAGTCTGGGCCTCTAGACGGGATCACTGGTGTCCCCTGAACTTTGCGCACAAGGCGGGCCGGGGGCCCGGGCTTTCGCGGGGGGTCCTCGGAAAAGAGAGCGCCTACGGAGCTGGTTTCCGCGGCGGGTGTCAGCAGGGGCCGCCCCGCCTGCGGCTCCTGCCCGGCGCCCCTCGGCTCGGAGCGGGCGCCCTCCCGGCGCGCTGCCCGCCGCCCACCCGGCTTGCCCCGGCCGCCCCGCGCGCTCCGCGGGAGGAGCCGCCGGCCGCCGTGACGCGTCAGGGAGGAAACGCCGGCGCCCGGCGGCCCTGCGGGGAAGGAGGAAGCGCGAGTGCGCTCGGCTCCGCGCCCGCCGCGCGGGGAGGCAGCACAGTGGAGCGGGGTAGGTGCGGGGCTGGAGGGACCCGAGGCGGGTGGGCGGGCGTTAGGGTCCGCGCGCGTCCGGGCCGCCGTGGGAGCCCCCGGGCGCGTGGGGCGGGGCGGGGCGAGGGGTGTCCGGGCCTCGACTGCTGCCTCTCCTCCAAGCAACCGTGCCCTTCCCGGGTCCCCTGGCAGCGCCCCCACCCTCAGCCCGACTCGGAGAGTTTGTGCTCTTTGTTTCCTCGGGGTGAATCAGTTTCTGCTGTTTGATTCCTAAACTCCCCAGTGGTCTCGGTGGATGGACATAGTTAATTAACTGGTGCGCAGCTTCGGAGCGCCGGGCGGCCGAGCACCCGGGGGGTGGGAGACCCCCACCTGTGCTGGAAAGTAGTGGCGGGTCCCCTGCGAGAGTCGGGGACAGAGGAGGCCTGGGGAGTGGAGGGCACGGGAATCAGCAACCTGTTGTCAGTGGACCTGGAGTCGTCATGACACGTTGAATATCTTGCTGCCCTCTAAGTTCTCTGTGATTTGAACCCTCTCCGTCACTTTTCAAGTGAATTTGGCGCTGTCGATGCCCACAGTGTTAGCCTTGGTATGTGCTATCTAGAAGTGCTTGGATATTTTTAGATTTTGCCATTTTTCGTGGTGGCTATTTGGAAAGAGAAAAGAAAGAATTCATCCCTTGAGACTTAAACTCTTCCATTACTTAGTTTTTGCACAGTGATTTCTGAACCAAGAGTAGAATTTCAGTCCTGCACAAAAGACTATACAGGGTATACTTGAGATGCGGAAATAAATTTAGAGCACTACAGTTTCTAAAATTTTATCAAGGTGAAAAATATTAGACTGTTGTGTGTTTTTGATTATCTAGATCTCTGTCACTAGGTTGAGGTGTCAACCAGCCAGTCTGGAAAGTGCTTTATTTATTTAACAAACACTTAGTTAGCTCTTACTACGTCCTGGGCTCTTTCTAAGAGTTTTATAAATATTAACTCAAATTGTTAAGATATCATAGCGGTTCTAGCAATGAAGAGGCTCTGTGTACTTCAGTTCCCCAATGTCATTGCAAGAGCTAGAAACATGAGAGGAAGTTTCAGGCATATTTTAGGACTGAGTGTGTCTTCTGGACCCTTTGGCTACCCCTCCTGTAAGACAAGCTGCCACCCCTCCTCTTCCTGGGGGAAGGGAGTCTAGGGCTACCCCCTCTTCTGCACCTCTTCCCTGCAGCTCTCATCCCTACCATCTTTTATAAGATGGTCTTTCCTATCTGCCATCGTGCCCATATTAGCTAACACTGGAGAGACCAGAACTTCCCCCTTTCTTCAACTGCCACTGCGTGGAGCCTAATTTTGTTTTTAGAAGCAATTTTGTTCCCAATCTGTTTGACTATTGATGTACGGTAGCTTAGATTTAAGTGTCAGATTGAATGTGGAAATGTACTATAAAGTAAAACATTTTTATACTTGTAGGTGTCCATTTTGTGATTTGCAGTTATATAGAGAGAATATTTTTCCAGAATTAAAATGCCCTCTTTTAAAGGAGTGCCTTGGCCTAATGACCAGATTAGTGAATAACATAGACATGGTTCTTGTCATTATGGTGATTACGAATCTAATGTCAAAATCTACACGTCATACTGACTTTCTTTCTCTCTGTTGTATATCCAAATTTCCAGGGAGATGATTAAATGAGACTCTAAAGCCTTATTTAATAGGATTATGAAGTGTCTCCTGGAAGCAGGAGGGCTCCCTTTTTCTGATATAATTTATAGCACAACAGACGTTAGTGGTTTTAATTCAGCCAAATGACAACACTTTCATGGTTTACAAAGTGCTTCCAGACATACTTATTTGCTCTTCAGAGAGACTCTGTGAGGTTGGTAGCCATTTTTTATTCCTGTTTTTAATAAATGAGGAAACTGAGGCATAGAAATGTTAAAAAGCTTTAGCCAGGATTGCACAGCTGATAAGAGGTAGAGCTTGAATAAAGAGCAGGTATGTGGACAGTACCTGGCACGTGCCAGTCTGTAATAAACCTTTGTGGAATGAATGACTCCAAATGACTTCGTAGTTCTTGCTCTTTCAAAACATATGCCTCTCCAATAACATGTTTCCCCCGAAATAAGACTGGGTCTTATATTAATTTTTGCTCCAAAAGACGCATCAGGGCTTATGTTCAGGGAATGTCATCCCGAAAAATCACGCTAGGGCTTATTTTCCTGTGAGGTCTTATTTTTCGGGGAAACATGGTACCATCATCAATTTGTGCCTAAAAGATTTCCAGGCCTAATCCGATGTCTCTCTCTTATTTCCAACAGCATATGATACACATATTTTCTCCAAAAGGGATGAGAATGCTCTTTGGACTCCTTTGTTAGGATTTATCATCTCTGGTTTTTGAAAAAGGAAATAGGTTGGTTATTTTTTTCTCTATCTCAAACACTTTACTTGTTTCGTATGATTTGGAGAGAGTTTAGAGTAGACACATCAGTTAAGTGTTTGTGTTGACGGCTTTCTTGTTCTCTCCCTGCTCAGTTAAGGTCATTTTTAAGGACTACAGATCACTATAGATTTTCAATGTCAGTGAACTCAACTAAGCTACTTGGAATTATGATCAAATTTAAACACAGCGATCCTAGGTATTGTAATTTTTTTCATGCGTCTAACATCACTACTGTGATTTTTGAAATGTTGCAATTATTTAAGTATAAGGGTCTTTTTAAAAAAAAAAACAAAAAGCAAAAAACAAAAAAATACTCAACCATTTATATCCTTTAAGGATAAACTCTGTATTCTAAAGTATGTGACCTCCAGATGGAAAACCTTCGATTAGAGAGGAAAATATGGCCATTACCTGGTGGGAGAAATTGAGAAGGGAAGAAAAATGACATGGGATGGCTTTTCCCGTGAGGAGTATAAAGTGGTAAGAAACCCAAAATGAAGCCAGACTGAGTCATCTGCCTGTCAACATTCTTCTGTGTGGGGGTGGAATAAAATACTTTTGAAACCTGTCTTGTTTCAGAAACTACTTTACCTTTTCCAATTCTCATGTTTTCTCTCTCTCTCACTGGCTCTTTTTTAAAATTCATGTAAATTACTGACTAAACTGCTGATTCATGAAACTCAAATTATGTAACATGTTATTCCTGACAGAAACAGCTCGCGCATTATTTTAAGGGCCTCAATGTCTCTTTTCCTTTACCTGTTCCATTCCTTATGGTGCCGTCTTTGTTCTCATTTAACCTTTTCTTTTTCTATTTCATGGAGAAATGTGGTAAATCTAAGAGGTGCCGATTCCACATCTTGTAGTTCATGTCAAAATAATTTTAACTCAGTAATAACTTGGGAGTTAATTGTCACTGCAGAGGGAAACACCATGGAAATCAGATGTTGAAGGCTGACTCAAAACATCAACCAGTAACATTTTTTTGTCTGAAGGTGAGCCAGGGAGGTTTCAAAGGGAATTAGGGCAGTGTACCATCTCCTTGGCTTTGTTCAATTCTCAGGGCCTTTCCTAGTTCCCACAGGTCCCTGAAAACCTGCCTTAGTTATCTCCGTGGAGCCACCATTTCTTCTATTATTCAGAACCCAAATCTGCCTTGGGTGGGGGTGGTGAGTGAGTGAAAAAAGGGTGGTTATCTTAGAGCAATTGTAGTGTGAGAAATTGATAATACGTAAGATGGAAGATAGAAGATGTGTGGGTGAAGTAAGAGATGTTAGAGCTCGTGGTGAAAGATTCATGCAGAGTGCTGCTCTGCCTCTCCGAATGGGACCATAATACAGGGAAAACTTATATGAAAATCAAAGAAAGTCTGGGAAGAATAAGAAACATACTATTGGCATATGATATTGGCAGGCAGAGTTCCTTCGTGCCACCAAGTGCAAAAGTGTCATTATAGGTAGCTGGTTTTTTCAGGCCACAAAATAATATGCAGAAAATGTTTGCAGATAATTAAAATGTAGAGAGCTGGTTTCCTGGCATTTAACTTGAGAGTAAGGATGATTTGACAGGCTTTGGTTGAGTAAAGGCCTGGATTTTGTACCTTTTTAAAGGCTTGCTCTTTTTGGAGAGTGTCTATACGTTGAGATAATGTCATTCTTTTCACTGTTTCATGATTTTAAATAAATGACGTTGTGTTTGCATAGCATACTGTGATGAATATGACTCAAGTTAATTGCTTCCATTCAGGAATCCTTTTGCTGTACCAGTCAATACCAAACATCTTTTTTCCATTTTCAATACCAAACATCATGCTTCCATTCAGAAATACTATTTGCTATACCAGTCAATACCAAACATCTTTTTTCCTCTAGGTAAAAGGGACTTTGTATGTAGTATGTTCATATACAAAATTGGACTGACTCACTGATGGGCTAGCCAGTATGCAGACTGCTGGATGAAATGTCCTCAAGTACCGTGGGGCTTCAATAGGACATGACTAATTGCTTCAGTTCAGAATGAGAAGGAACTTGATTGTTCTGGTTATTTACCTCCCTGTTTTTAAGATAAAAATAGATTCAAGTTAACCTTAAAATGATCTGGTTTCCAACTCAGCATCCACACAAGCAAATGTGTGTGTGTGTGTGTGTGTATGTGTGTGTGACTATATAATCTAATGCATATGTATATTATATATATGACCAGGTAAAAGACTATAGGGATTATATCTTTAGTTGATGAAGAAAACACTGTGTGTATTTTTTTTCCCCATTTTTAGTTTTGTTTCTTATATTTTCTAAATATCATTTTTAATTACAAAGGAATATGTAGGCCCTTAAATTTAACTATAAAACCTTATATTTAATAAATTATCCATTTTCTATTTCTATTATGTGTTCATTCTTTTGTCTTTTTAAAAATGTTTAAATCACCAAAGTAATACATTTTTAAAATACATTTTTAAGAAAAATTAAAAGAGAATAATAATCACCAGTAAACCTACTACTCATTCATAATCACTATTATTATTTTAGAGTATATCTTTCTAAACTTGTGTGTCTGCATATCCATATTTTCAATGCCACTTAAAATAATTTCTCATATAAAAGCTTGCTTTGTTTGTTGGAGAATCATGCTTATGTAGCCAACAACAAACGTCATTGATTCCATGCACTTTTAAACCAGTTATTTTACTGTGTTTCCTGGCCACCTGCCATACCCCAAACCTGGATAATGCTCTTGGAAATTTATACTACTGCTCATAAAAGGGATGAGGTGTGTGGATGGACCGATAGATCTATCCAAATCAGCATAAAGCAGGTATCCTTCCAATAGAGGTCAGTCAACATTTGTATTTTAAGTACATCTAAAATATAAGATATTTAAGAAAAGAAATAACAGAATATTCACATGAAATTGACTGTGGTCACTAAAGGAAATGCAGAAATAATGGACTTGAGCCAAGGAAACACTGTTGAATTTAGTTAAAAATGAAAACAGCTGAAGTTTACATGTTTTGAAATAGTTTCCCAATGATAAGTACGTTTTTTTGAAATAATTGGTTTAACAAAGCTCCCACCAATGGTAGGAATAGGTGACCTTGACATTTCTGGTAATCCTATTATATTATAGGCTGTCTCAGAGTTAGTAACCATTGACTTAGTATAATTTCATGCATACAACTGCCTAGTCATTAACACCACCAGTTTTTCCAGCCACCCTCTGTCTGGGGTAATATCTCTCCACCCCCCCTTTTCTTCTCCCACTGCGCATGTGCACAAACTATCACCGACACTTTCCTCCTGTATCCTTTTGCGGCCTTACCCCTTTTCTGAGAGTTTAGTACCACGTTTAACCTTGTTCTGTTTTCTTCTTCTTCCAGCTTTTGCTTTAAGAAAATCTCCCCCTGTCCTTTCTCCATTTTGATCTTAAGCAAAAAAGATACTAATCATGGTGGTACAGTTAAGAACAAGCCTTTAATAAAGAAAAGGAAAGCATTTAGTTTGGAAGGAAAGGTAGATATTATAAAGAACTAGCGGTTTCAACCTTCAAAGCCCTTGAGAATACCCAGTAATTCCTTTCAAAATTTCCACAGTCTCCACCCACCTCCTCTTCTCTAAATATGTTGTTTTGTTTTCTTAAGCGTTGGAATGTACAATAAAATTTAAAACTATAAGTTTTTGTTCATGTCATTGCAATAGCATTGTTTTGTGATTTTTTCCCCCCTGTTGAAGATGTTAGCCATATTATGGATTGACTTGAGAATGTTTTGGTCTTAAAGCTAACTCCTAGGTAAGACCACTGTTCCCTTCAGAAAATACACCCAAAGTTCTAAATATCTGGTTTAAAAACAACCTCTTTGTTTTGCAGTTGAAGACTAATAAGTCTATCTTAAACCAAAGATTAGCCATCTTTGAGAAATGGTGTGCCAAGATTCCAAACGCTTCCTTTGATGCAGATTTTCATCAGCAGAGACATGCATTGAGAAGCAGGGATCAGCCTTCCACTCTTGGGAGGTAGAGAAGAAGCAGTACTAGTCGAAGGAAATGTTTGGTTTCCCCGTAGACTCTCTCACGAGGTGGGGGTGGAGGATGGATCAGGCCCAGGTAGCTGACTTCATTCCAACTTCAGCTCACCTGTAAAGGTGCTTCGGCCAGACGTGAGCTCCGCTTCAAGACAATAGCTTCTTAAGCTGCATGAAATTAAAGACCTATTTTTTCATAAACGTTATTGAAAAAGATTTTGAAATCACATGTTTATTCATCCTCCAAACAACAACACGGTGCTACAGTTCATGGTGGCTTAACCATGAAAATTCCATATTATTTGCTGATTTGAACTGGGACCATTGTTAATAAACATTCAGAAGTTAAGACTTTGCTATGGTTTGAAAAAATCGTTCTTAGTTTTGTGGTGCTAAGTGTACATAGTTGTACACAGTTCACATTTTAGTCCATTCCCAACACAAGTCCCTTTCTCTTTTTGCTAATTGTTCTCCTTTTACCAACTCTTCTCATGAATATTTTGTTGAATTATTTTTGTCTGTAAGGAAATGATTTTTTTTATTAATGAAAAGTAAGACATATCAATGATTTAGCAGAGAAGAATTTTTACGAGATTTATAAGACTGTATCCTTTTCCCCTTGAATAGTGTGTCATCCTTTAGATTTCCTTTATTTCTGATTTCCACCAACATTAACGTCATTTATTTCTATTCCTCCTTTTAAAAATCCACTCAAGTACGAACAAAAGTCGCCATTCCACTGAATTTTTTTTTATTAGTTTCAGGTGTACAAAACTTAGTGATTAGACATTTATGTACCTCACAAAGTGATAACCCCAATGAGTCTATCACCTATCTGACACTGTACTAGTTATTACAATATTATTGACTATATTCCCTATGCTGTACTTTATATCCCCGTGACTATTTTTTTAATTGACATTGAATATTAGTTTATATTAGTTTCAGTTGTGCAGTGTTGTGATTAGACATTTATATAACTTACGAAATGATCCTCCCCGATAAGTCTGGTACCCATCTGACACCATACATAGTTTTTACAATATTCCCCATACTGTGCTTTACATTTCCATGACTATTTTGTAGCTACCAATTTGTACTTCTTCATTCCACTGAATTTGTTGCTTTTGTTGCACATTTCAGGATTAGAAGTTTGCCTTTGAGTTGTAGAACAATGTGTATGAAACGCCACCTCTGTGTAGAAAAACAAGGAAGAAATAAGAATATATTTTTGCTTTGTATCTCTAAGCAGAAAGAGACTCTAGAAGAAAACATAAGAAATTAAGTGTATATCTATTTGCGATTGGGTTATGCATTAAGTGTATATTTGCGATTGGGTTATGCGATTGGGAAGCAGACTTTTCACCGTATCTCTTTTATAATTTCTTGGTTTTTGAACTATGTGAATATGTAACCCATTGTAAAAGCAGTTTTAAAAATCGTGTGTGGTTTCCTTGACTTAAAAAAAATATCTATATATTCCTGTTGTCCCTTTTCCCTATGTCTTTAGCAAAATTGTTGTTTCATATTATTTTTTTAAGAATGTGTATGTATTCTAGCCTCAAAGGACTAGTAGTATTTCTCAGGCATCTTGACCTGACTTTCGTCTCCTCAAGTGCTGGGACTAAGATTCATTATGAAGACTTCCCTTAGGAAATTCTGATACTGCAAATAGGGCCAAACCTTAAGTTATTGTTGGCTGAGTTGAAGAACCATTCAACTGAAATTACTTGCAGTACTTTGCCAACTGGATACTCAGCTGTTTCCTAATAAAACTATTAGACAATACCAACCTAATTGGTGCAAAGTTACTTGATTTCCCCCGCCCCCATGGTATCTGTTATCTTGTCAACATGGTTATAATTGATCTACTTAATATCATATGGGGTTGGTGCTTTTAGAAAATAAAGGTTGGTTTTCTTTTAATTAGATAATTCTGCTCTTTTCAGTACACACTAAGCTAAATAGTTTTTCACCAGGATTTTTGTGGTTTTTGTCATTTGGATCAGTATTTTACCCCGAGGAGAGCAAAGAGAAAGGAATTTATATTGAATATGTACCATGTGCTGGGTGCTTTAGAGACATTATTTCATTAAATACTCATAATAACTCTACAGGGCTAAGTGTGTAGTTTCATTTTACAGATGAGGAAGTTGGGGCTTAGTGAGGTTTTGAAGGTAGCCATGCGTGTGTAACACAGGGCAAAACTGATTTGAACAGGTCTACCTGACTTTACCAGGAGGTCCCCTGAGCCTTTGAAAAGGGGGTAAAGGCTAACTCCTCTCAAAGCCCTCACCAGAAAGAATAGGCAAAATTGATGTACAGATAACTCAGATTACCATTTGCTGAAGTGGGTCAATGAGTATGAAAACTGGCTTTTCATTTTTACTTTATTATTCTGAGATTGTTTTAATGTTGTAATCTAGAAACTGCTGCCAGACTTCAGGAGAAAAGCTGACTGAACATGTTTTAAATATTATATATATATCTTACCTAATAGAAAAGGGCTTAAAATTCTAAATTGCTGAATGTGTTCAATTTTGAACTGACTGAATTTAAATGTCTTATGCTGTTATCTACAGAGCTGTCACACACTCCTGTTAGCAACCAATGGCCAGTGAACTTTGTCAACTCTGACAAATGCTGTTGTCAGATTCTAAAATCCCTTAACAATGAAAAGCAGCAGCATTTACATTAATCCCTGGAAATAGAGCAACCAGCAGGTGCAAATACTGGGATGAGCTCCTGCTAACCAAGTAAGAATGAAAGAACATTTTAGGTCGGAATTCCTGTTTTTATTACCTAATAAAATGTATTTATGTTCTGGGAAAAGATGGTGAAAAAGATACTGAGGAAATCCAAGTGATTAGAAAGCTAAAAAGGGTCACAGTGAGTAGAGAAGACAGAAGAAACCCGCAGCATACACTGGAGTATCTTACACTTAACACTTCAAACAAACACAAACAGCTTTATTAAGACAATTCACATGCCACTAAATTCACCCTTTTAAAGTGTACATTTCAGTGGTTTAGTCACAGAGGTATGCAGCCACCATTACTATCTAATTCCAGAACATTTTCCTCATTCCCAAAAGGAACCCTGGACCCATTAGCAGTAATTCCTACATACATTCCCTCCCTCACTCCCTCCCCCCAGCCCCTGGCAATTAGGAATCTACATATCTCGCTCTCTAGATTTGCTTATTTTGGACACTTGATTAAAAATGGAATCATGCCTTTTGTGACTGGTTTATTTCATTTAGCATACTGTTTTGAAGTTTCATCCATGCTGTAGCACATAGTACTTCATTTCTTTTTATTGCTGAAAAATATTCATTTGTACCAGTGTTCCATATTTTGCTTATTCATTCATCTGTTAATGGACATTTGGGTTGTTTCCATTTTTTGGCAATTATGAATAATGCTGCTGTGAATACTCATGTGTAAGTTTTTGTGTGGACATACGCATATTTTTTCATTTGTGTATATGTAGGAGCAGAATTGCTGGGTCACATGGTAATTCTTCTTAACTTTTTAAGGCATTGCCAAACTGTGTTCCAGTGTCTGCACGACTTTACAATCCAGCCAATAATGTATGAGAGTTCAGATTTGTCCACATCCTCACCAACGCTTGTCTTTTTGATTTTAGTCATTTTAGTGGGTGTGAAGTGGTTTCTCATTGAGGTTTTGATTTACATTTCCCTAATGACTACTGATGTTGGGCATCTTTCATGTGCTTATTAACTATTTGTATATTTTATTTGGAGAAATGTCTTCTTAGATTCTTTGCCCATTTTTAAATGGAGTTATTTGTCTTTTTTGTTGAATTGTAAGCGTTCTTTATATAGTGTGGATGCATGCTATTTATCACATATGTGATTTACAAACATTTCTTCCATTCTGTGGGTTTTCTTTTTTAATTTTCTTTATGGTTTGCATTGAAACACAGAAGATTTTAACTTTGATGAAGTCCAATTTATCTCTTTTTTCTTTTGTCACTTGTGCTTTTGGTGTCACGTCATCTAAGAAATCATTGCCTAATTCAAGGTCACAGAGATTGACTACGGTGTTTTCTTCTCAGGTTATAGTTTTAGCTTTTACTTTTAGATCTATAATCTATTCTGAGTCAATTTTTGTTTATGGTATGAGGGAGGGCTCCAACTTTATTCTGTTGCATGTGGATATATAATTGTCCCAGGATTGTTTGTTGAAAAAACTATTCTTTCCCCATTGAATTATCTTGGCATCCATTGTCAAAAATCAGTTGACCATAAATGTAAAGTACTCTCAATGCTAGTCTATTAATCTATCTGTCTTAATTAGCTTAGAGATCAGACTGTGCTCTGTGCCCTCTGTCCCATTGTTCAAGATGGCCCAGCTAAATGATATTTGTTTACCAAACATTTGCTTTTCCATCTCGATGTGAATTACCTTTTTCCCTTTTGAAGTTCCAACCCAATACCCCCTTCTCCTTAGCTCCAGATGGCATATAAGCCTCAACTGCCTACCTTGAGCTCCATATTCTTATGGAACCCCCCTATTCTTATGGAACCATTGTAAGTACATACATAATTAATTTGGCTGTTTTTTTCTTGTTAATCTGCCCCATGTCACTTTAGTTCTTAGACCAACCAGAAGAACCTAGAAGGGTAGAGGAAAATTTCTTCCTCCCCAACAGTATGAATACCAGTAAAATTATTTTCCTCAACTAAAAATACTTAGACATTTTAGCGCCTTGGGTTTATGAAGACTATAATTTGACTTTTCCTTGCATTACATATAGAAATTATTTGGCATTTTAAAAATAAATTATTGTTTTGAAAATATAAAAAGTAAAATACCCACGTTTCAGTGTTTTCTTTTTATTTTAAACTATTTGTAGTTAAAGTGATCTCTCATTAAATGAATCCTATCATGTAACAATGACCATTTTGGAAGGCCATTTGGCCTAGGTAGATAAAGGTTATGAGTCAGGATGTAGAGGAGAAATTCGATCTCATTTCTAGATTATCCAGATTTCTAGATTATTGCAGGGGACCCCAGTTCAGAAGACAGCATAGACTGAAGAACAAACAGCAGCTGCAGAAAGATCAAAAAGAATGCAATAGTGGAAAAAGTGTAGAAGTGGATGAAGAAGGAGGAGGTAGCTGCAGAAGTCTTTATAGGTCTTGGCAAAGAGGCTCGTACCCACACATGCATTCTTAAGCCTTCTAAAGCTATATCTCCTTCTGGGAGGGAAATTTCTGAGCGTGGAGTGTGTTGTTGGAACACATCCTCTTAAGTAGTGTGGTTACTGCAATAATTGAATTACCTCTTACCATTTGGATCATATGGCAATATTTTCTGTTGGCAACACTGAGTCTCCAAAGGAGTGAATGTGATTGGTTTATTAAGTCTTTTTAAATCTTATGAGCTGACTTAGGGAAGAGTTGATAGATGTGAAAATGCTTGGCACGGTGAAGGGCACAAAGTAGGCAACGAGAAATGTTGGCTGATATTAACCTGTCCATAATATTCTACAATATTTAATAGCTTTGGCTAGGGAACTCAGCAGACCCAGGTTAAGTGGCCTCCCACTAACTTAAGTGATCCCAAGCAAGTGACTTGATTTTCTTTAAATTACTCAAAGTTCCTTTCACTTCTGAAATTCTGCAGTTCTATTGCATTCATTTAGGGGGAAAAAAAGTTTTAAATAAAGATTGTTCTCTTAATAGATGTGGAAGCTTGTGTTGTTGTTCTCAACTTTTACAATTTCAACTAGGGCACACTACATGAATAAGATTCTTTATTGCATTATCTAAAGCCAACCACTGATTTATTTGAAAACAAAGGGTTTCTTTGCAGTGTCATTTAGCCTGGCATTGCCATGAATCCAAGAATTATTCTACACTAATCGGAGAACAGTAACACAGTTGTACTTACATTTAGAGATCCACGCAAGCCATCCAGCAGAGATGAGTTGAGGTGAACAAGAACTTCTAACTTAATTTGCAAAAGTTCTAAAATGTACAGGTGGAATTTACTGCAGGAATCAGTGTAAAGCAGGTTGGAAGTGTGGCTCGGATCCTGCAAAGCTGTCGGAGAAATTATGGCTACTTTTTGTTCTATTTGTTTTCTGGATCTGTGGTATTTCTGGTAAAAATTTAATGATAACGTAAAATTTAGGAGCATTTCTACCATTTTGAAATGTTGAGGTATGGTGTGACTGTTAGAGAATGCATCACTGTGGTGGATCATCTTTGTTTTGAAAAGATGCCATTGCCTGGCTTCAAATAAGGCTGTGTGGAATCCTATTCATGTCGTTGTAAAGGAAAAAAATTTTCTTTTTTTCCCTTTATACTACACGCAACACTCTGAACATTTCTGTACTCTTGTCATCGAATCTGTGGTAGTTTTCCCCACACCAGCCAATTCTGAGACAGTCAGCTGGGTGTCCTACAATTTAACTCAATTCTGATACTGTCTACCTGTAGATTCCACAGGTTAAGGGCTTAGTTCTATACACCTGCCCTCCCCCACCTTCAGCCACAA
Organism: Rhinolophus hipposideros; assembly: GCF_964194185.1. Lineage (NCBI taxonomy): Eukaryota > Metazoa > Chordata > Mammalia > Chiroptera > Rhinolophidae > Rhinolophus > Rhinolophus hipposideros. The sequence continues at coordinate 62,126,734 of NC_138059.1, forward strand.
ACCAGCAGTCAAGGTTGTTACCTGTTCTGACCAACAGGCGATAAATCAGTTTCCCACCACTCCAATTAATTCGCTAGAGAAGCTCACCAAACTTGGGGAAACTGTTTACTTACTAGATTACTGGTTTAATATAAAAGGGTATATAACTCGGGAGTTTCCATGCGCTGTCAGAGCATGGATCTCCCCACATCTCCATGTGCACCAACTCAGAAGCTCTTCCAACTGCATCCTTTTGGGATTTTATGGAGGCTTCATTACATAGGCATGGTTGGTTAAATCATTGGCCATTGGTGATTGATTCAGCCTCCAGCCCCTCTGTTCCCCAGAGAAGAGAAAATTCCAACCTTCTAATCTAATCAGATCAGTTCCCTGGCAGCCAGTACCCATCCTTAAGTTACCTAGGGGCTTTCCAGAAACTCATTAATATAAACTCAGGTGTGATTGAAAGAGGCTTGTTATATGAATAACAGAAGCCACCTACCCTGTTTCACCTTCATCAGTCTTATCTCTTAGGAAATTCCAAGGATTTTAGGAGCTCTTTGCCATAAATGGACAAAGACCAAATATATATATACATATACATGTATGTATACATATATGTGTGTATATATATATATATTTATTATTAATATAAATCACTATATCACAGTAGTATATCTTGTTTAAAAATTGTTAAAATTATGAGAACCAAAACATTTTTTTCCACCTCTATTAAAAGAATACACTTTAAATATCTGTTTGAGGTTTTATGAAAAAAATCAGGAGGCAAGCCATCCAAATGTATGGTGGATTTTTCTTTTTTTTTTAATTTTAATCTTTTACTATTGAAGTTCATTTATCATAATTCTATGTACATTGCCTTAAGTCCAGTTTTAGAAGGAGGAAAACGTGGAAAACAAGTTGCGAAATACTAACTTAGGTAATGGAGGGTGGTTATGAGTCATTATGGTTTATTGTGTAAGTATGTACAGAAGTAGAAGGAGCTCTCTTAAAATGACAGATTTTCCAAATCCTTATTGAAAAGGATAGTATATAAGTTTAATGAAGTCTCTTCTCATGCACTTCCTAATCATTAAAATATAAAGCTTGGGTCAAGTGGAGAAGGTTTCTGGGTAAGTGATTGTGTTGAAGACTATATGTTTATTGGGTAATTCTATACTACCCTGATTAGCATTTGCTCTTAAGCATTTCTAGGACCCACTAGGTCTAACGCTGCCCCAGTAGATAGTATTGACTTTTAGACTTATTTTTACAGGTGAAAAGCAAGGAGCACTTTCTCATTTCATCTGAGGTATTCTGCTATAACATTCTGAGCTTAAAAAGCAGTTTTCTTTTACTTTAATGTCTATTATCAACGTTTACCACTGAGGTTTCTTTTTGTTTTGTTTGTTTGCTTTTGTCTTGTTTACCTTTTTTTTCTTTTACCACTCAGGTGTCAATTATAATGTTTCTCTCTTATAATCTGAGCAGAATAAGTCTTTGAACTATAGCATTTAATAGAACCTTTATTCAAATTTAGTATAATCATATGTAAAAACCAGAATACTACTTCTTTAAAATTTATATATTATAAAATGGTCACAAATGGAATGAATGTTATTGACAGGCATTGGTACGTGTTGAAGTAACAGGTTGCCTCTGGTGACTCATTATCTGTTTTCAGCTCCTGTGAGAGATTATACCAACAGTGGTTAAGATTCGGGGTCTGGACTTAGCCAGACCATAATTCAAATAGTGGTTCATCCATCACTTCCGGTTTCCTCGCCTGTAGAATAGGCATAGTCATAGGACATAACTCATAGGGTTGTTACTAAGTTTAAAATAAATAATACTTGTAAAACACTTAACACAGTGCTTAGGATATAGTAGGTGCTCAATAAATGTCACTAATTAATAATAGTCTTAATGAATAAAATGTTAGGGCCTTAAATTTGTTTCTCTTTTGTTAAGTACTTCAAAGAAAGACATATACCACAACTTTTCCTACATTGAGTCCTAAGAAGCTGTAAGGGAGGAGATCTGGAGAATAGCACAGAAAGAAAAATAGCAAAGAAAATCGCAAAGAAAACTGTTATCTTTAGAGATGACCCTTGACCTAAGCATCAAGGCGATAATGCCATTCCTACCTCAGGTTGTGTTCTCAGGTGTCTGACTCCAGCCCATTGCATTTTGGGGGTTATACTAGCTCTCTGTCGGTGATTAAAGTTACTTTTCCTGGTTTACATGCATCTTGTACTGGTGACTCCCAAATCCATCGTTCTTATCCTGACCTTTATCCTTTGCCCTTTAGATTAATATGTCAAGTTACCCTACAGGTTGTCCGAAGTCAGCATGTATAAAACAAAATGTATTTTCTTTATCCTTTTCCTGGTACCTCACCCCCACTTTTCATCAATTTCATCTTCCTTTTATTGTCCCTATTCAATTTACAGTGTCACCATCCACCCAGAAACTTGAGAGGCATTCGGGCTTTGTCTCCCATACTATCTGCATCCTATCATTTGCAAAGTCCTGATACTGTGTTTCCCTGAAAATAAGACCTAGCCAGACAATCAGCTTTTATGCATCTTGGAGCAAAAATTAATATGAGACCCGGTATTATATTATACTACATCACATTATATTATATAAGACCTGGTCTTATAGTAAAATAAGGCATTAATTTTTGCTCCAGATGATACATTAGAGCTGATGGTCCAGCTAGGTCTTATTTTCGGGGAAACACAGTGTTACCTCCTAAATATTTCTCAAGTTTGTCCCATCTGTTCTATGTCTACTGTAGCCTCTTAAGGCTTTCATCATCATCTACTTTTTTCAGTGGCCCCTCCTAAGAGATTTTTCTACCTCCATCTTGATCTCTCCCTTTCTCCATTCATTTTCCACATTCTTTTCAAAGTGATCTAAAGCAAAGATCTGACCATTGTCATTCCTACATATAAATACATTCTTCATTCTTGCAATATCAAGTCCTAGATCCTTAGCATGGCTTATCAGGCTCTTGTGATCCTCTGATCTCTACTTGTCCTCTGCCATTTCTAGGCTCATGTTCTCAGCTCCAACAACAGTAATGACTTCCAAAGACATTATGCTATTTCACCCCTGTGTGCTTGGAATGTTGTCCCTCTACTGTTCACTAACTTGTCCAATTGCCAGCACTCAGCTCAACAGCCACCTTCTTGAGGACATCTTCCCTAACCTTCATTTTCCTTCCCACACTGCCTCCCAAAACTGAACCACTTGCCTGTCCCCTGTGCTTCCACTGTAACCTCTGGATACTTCTCTTCTAATACATTATTGTACTGGAATTACAATACAGCCCACGAGAAGTCATGGGTGCCGTAGGATACCTTCAGTTGGGCTTCTACTTATTTCCAGAGGTGAGAGTCATAGTTGTCATTGAAATTATTTATTAGTATGGGAGCACTAATAAAGTAAGAAAAGAATAATAAAAAATGCGATTTGGTTCTATGAAAATATGTTAAGTGCAGTCATTTTATGTGGACTGTTTCCCATTTATACTTAAGCACCATAGACTCCTCTTACTGTACCAGAATGCTGACATATCTGGGGCTCAGCTCTCAACAGTTTTTATCCATTTCATTACACGTCAGGTTTCAGTATATGAAGGTATTTGATTGTAATATAACACAGCTCATAGAACATAGTAGAACCTCAAAACACGTTTACATTAATGAATACTAAACTCCATCTGTGCAAACTGGGCCTTTGTGGTTGAGTGCTCACGTTAGTCTGGTCATCTGCTCACACCTTAAAAAAAGGCTGAAAATAATGGTGGAAAAAAATCCCCCCCCCCATTCTATCCTGCATACCAGAAGAGACTAATCTTCTTAAAGCTCTATTTTAATTGCATGCCTACCTTTCTTAACCTACAATAGCTCTTTATTAGTTCAAGTCCAGACTCTTCACCCTGATTGCGTATTTAACAAAGCAGTCCGCACAGTTCTTTTAGTTTACTTAATAGGCGGAGTAGGCAGGGGGTATGGATTGGTGGTTCTTACCTGGAGCAGATTTTGGCTTTTCAAATCTAGGCTTTAGCCACAGAGTATAGACTTTCAAGTTATATGTTGTTATACTAAACAAAAACTTTGTATTCATCAAATATTTTTTGAGTGCCCACTGTGGGTTAGGCATTGTACTGATGGATGACGCTTTGGTGGGAATCAAAATCAACATAACCTCAGCCTTCATGGACATCCTGGCCTAATTGTGAAGACAAATCAATAATTATAATCCAGGGAAAAAATGGTAAGGCAGGAGGCCACGGCAGGGGCACCTAATCCAGCTATGAGATCAGGGAAGACTTCTCAGGCTCAGTGACATCCAGCTTGATGGCAGTTGACGTGTATTACAGGAACAGCAAGTGCAAAAGCCCAATGGGCAGAGAGCCTGGTACACTCAAGAAAGTAAGAGAAGTTTCTTAAGGCTGGCCCTCTATCTGCATTACTGTAGTAGATCATAAAAGAAAAGAAAGGATATCTCTTTGTCTTATCCGTGACATACTTGCTCTTTCCCTCAAGGCCTAAATTGTTGAAATCAATTTATTCCTTTCTTTCTTAACAGTGTTAGGAGGAAAAAAATCAGAATGAATAAAATACGTTTCTGTTGTTTCACTGACATCCAGCTTCTAGTCAAATGTTATGTTGTTTTTAACTTATGTAAATATCATGCATGTAAAATTAGTAAGTCATGTTGAGGTGGTATTGACATCACTGCAGTTTGCTCTCACTGTCCCGCAGTACCCTCCCCCACTTCTTAGAGCACATTTCCTTCCATCCACTCCTTGGCTCTCCATTGCTGTTAGAATAACATCAGACTCCTTAGCACAGTTGTCAAGACTTTTGTGGTTAGTGTCTCCAATCTACCTCTCTATCTGTATTTTCTACTCCTCTCCTTTATCCAGACTTCCCCTTTGGTCTGCCATACCTTTAACATACCCTCTCTTTTCTTGCTTTTGGGCCTTTACTTACCTTCCTTTAACTGGAATACCATTCTTCTCTTTCACTGCCCGTCACACGATGATGCTTTCATGAAAGCTCAGTTCAGATGCTTTTATTAAGTTTCTAATTTTCTTGCTGTCCTTCCTGCCCCTGCGGTTCTCAACTCCAAGAGTGGTTTTTTTCTTTTTAATAAGACGTGCCAGTCTTTTGTAGTGTTTTTTAAAATGTGGGTTGCAACCCATTAGTGACTTGTGAAGTCAGTTTAGTGGGTTGTGATTTAAAAACTGGAATAAAATAGACCCGAATAGAAAATATTAAAATGAGTTATATGTAAAAAGAGGTAATATTTGTTCCATGTACTTTTTTTGCAGTTATAGACATAAATGAGTGTGTTGATTCATCATGTGAGAAGTATTTCTTACTGTAGGTCTTGGTCAAAAGTTTGAAAAATACTGGTTCGTATCATACTTATGGATTATCTCCCCAATTAGATTATATGCTACTTTAAGACAGAGACTTCTCACTCAGGCTCGAAATATTTCCACCCTCTCCATTTAATATAGTATCCAGGGTGCTTTGTTCATCAAAAATGTTGATTTCCTTTGAACTTATCTCTAATTCTTCTTAAATCCTGTAACAGCCTCACCATAAATTTCCTATATAGTTCAATCGAGGATTGGAATCTCTTAGCTACATTCCCCCTCTGGAAAACTTCCTCTAGGAGTCCTCCGTTCTCCAGTTCCAATCTGGACTACTGCTGCACAGTTGTCATTCTGGGAATTTTTTGTGCATCTTCCTTGGATTGGATCCCTTGCTGAAATATATATTATATATTTTATTTTTTTTTATTTTTTATTTTTTTGCTTATTCTGTTATTTTGGTAGAGCACATAGTCCAATAGCTTCCTGAGAAAGTGTACGGGGAAGGTACTTTTAAAACCTTATATTGTTTAAAAATGCCTGTATTCTATCTTCACATTTGAGTGATATTTTGGCTGGCTATAGAAATCTCAGTTGAAAATGGTTTTTCTTCTTTTAAAAGCATTGCTCCATTGTCTTCTGGTTTCCACTGTTGCAATCAAGAAGCCCTGTCATTCTTATTCCTGAACTTCAGTATGTCACCCTTTCTTCCTCTCTGGAAGTTCTTAAGTTCTCCTTTATATACATTCTATTTTGAAGTATTATAGTGATCTGCCTTGTGATGTCTCTTCAACCCCTGTGCTAGGTACTCAATGTATCCTTTCAATCTGAAATTTATATTGTTCATGTCTCAGAAAAATTCTCTGATAATTTCAACCTCACTATTTTCTCTTTCTAGATCTTTGATAAGTTGTGTGTTTGATCTTTTGGATCAGTCCTCTAATTTTCTTACTGGTTCTTCCTGTTGTCCATCTTTTGGTATTTTTGTTGTACTTTCTACAAGAATCTCTCAACTTTATCTTCCAACCTTTCTATTGAATTTTTTGTTTTAGTTGTCATTATTACTTTTCAATAGCTCTTTCTTATTCTCTGATTGTGCTTTTTTATTATCTTTTAAAAATATTTTGTTCTTGTTTTCCACATATAATGTTTTCCATCTCTTTGAAGGTACTTTTTTCTATAGGTAAAAAGCTTTTGTCTATTCCTGGTATTCTATTTCCTGTTTTTATGTATACTAGTTTGTTTCAGTTTTTTTTTTTTTTTTTTTACTTTGGTCCTTTATGTTAGAGGTTTTTCTTCAGTGCTTAATGATTATTTAAGAGCGATACACTAAAAGAATACATTAAAAACTGAATAAATGTTTTGTGTATCTGGGTGGCACTTGTTAAAGGTGAGCCATCTTTTTTGAAGGGGATCATCACAGATTTCATCATCAGCTGTTTTCTCCAGGATCATTCAGTTTTTCCAGATAACAAGCCTCTCATATTTTGCCTGTTGCACCAAATCCTGAGCCTTTTGCCACATCTGCAGGTTTGGTCAGCTCGCTCTTACCTGGTGTCCCTTTTGCAGACCCTCAGGTTTCACCTTCTTCTACTCTGCCCATTTCCTGCCCCTGCATGGCTTTTCTAGCTTCATATGGTATGGAGTTTGTGTTGTGTTTTGTGTTTTCCCTATTGTTTGAAGGTGACTTCTGAGGAAAAGGAGGGAAACATCTATGCCAACCTCTTAAAATGAGAAATCCTTTCCTGAACTTTTCAATTCACTAGTTTCTCAATATACATCATTAAAAATGGAAAGACTATGCTAATGTTTCTGCTACCCAGGGATGTTGAGACCTAATTAATCAATGTCAATGCATTTATGAAGATAGAATCCTTCTGTAAGTATTAATTAGCATGCTGTTTTCCAGAGAGCATAGAAAGAATGCAATATAGATTTTAAATCACCTTTTATGGTTTACCATTTCAAAAAAACAAAGTATTTTTTCCCTTTGTGACTTTAGATTTTGACAGGCCAATGTTTGTTGGTCTCTCATGGCCAATTCAAATTTCCAGAGTATGGCATCAGGAGATGATTCACAATACTACAAAGCATCCTGAATGTGACTTTGTGAAAGTTGTTAGTTCTCACGATACTAAGGTGTGAAGTTTACTTTTAAAATAGACTGTTTTATTCTAAAAAATAGACTCTTTTTAATGTTCTTTTTCTTTTGGAGCATGATTTTTCCATCTCAGTAACTTCAGTAAAATTTCTTACAGAGTAATTCATTGCTTACAGATAAAAGACTATCTTCAAATACTTTAAACAGCCATACCATTTTTTGAGTAAATAGTACAGAATACCTGTTTTACAAAGGCCAGGTCTAAACTAGTAAGAGAGCTGGAGCAGATGGAGATCAGGTGTGGTGCCATGTTATAAAGAATGGTACTGTATTACATGTTATTTTAAAATGCTTTGACATGTGTGCCATTTTAGTATAGAGCTAAAAAAAAACCTCTTATCTTTTAAACTTTTAGCCACTTAGCAATTTACTTTTTAAAAAAAATCCATTTAATTTCCTAAGTCTTCATGAAAAATTAACCCAGTGTATTTATAGCATAGCATGGCAGGTAGAACACAAGACTTAGTGTTGGACAAGTTAGGCTTGCATTCCAGCACTGCTGATTGCTTGGTGAATTTGAACAAGTTACCTAATCTTTCATTTTCTGCATCTGTAAAATGGAGTTAATAAGGTTTCGTATGGGGATTACATGAGAGATTGCACATGAAATCCTTAGCACAGGGCTTGGCTCCATAAACCTTAGCTCGTTCTACTGAGGTATGTAAAGCATCTAGCATATAGCGCCTTTCCCTCCTACCTTCCTCCTACATGCTTAGGAGGTTGTGCTGAGTCAAAACTACCAGTAGGAAGTTATGTAATACAGATCCTTTCTTCTAATTCTTAGAAGATTTAATTTGGAGATAGTTTTGGCAAATTCAAAAAAAAAATACTGCTATTAAAGTAGTATTTATTTATGCTCAGAGCTTTCTAAAGAGTTGATCCTGTCTGTGCTGAATTAGCAATCTATAAAAACAACAGTAAGTTGCTGGAGGGAATTCCAAATTTTTGAAATCACGTATTTGCCAAGCTCCTCAGACGTTGGGTATTACTTAGGAGAATTTATAAATATGTCAAGCCTTGATAGATTCTTCCTTTTTATGCTAATGTGCTGTAAATATGCTGGGCTCATCCTGCCTGTGGGCTGTGTTTTGTCTGGGATCTTCCTGGACCTGACTCAATGCCCACTCACGCTAGGGGCCCACAGGACCCGTACAACCCTGCCCTGACTCGCATTTCCCTCTAACACCACTGATTCTGAGATCAATAAACTGTATTCTGACAAGGAGAAGGAGCAGGCTCATCAATTTTAATTTTGAAAACTGCCTGCATACTACTGTCATCAATTTGTCTGGGTTACTTTTATGAAGATGGTGGACTCATCAATTTGAAACCCGCCATGTCAAAGTTGGTCATTAGGATCTTCTGACTTTGCTATTAAATTATTTCTGGTGAAACTCACCAGATATTCTAGTTTATATGAATTTTCATGTGAGAGAATGGTGAAGAAAATATGGAATAAGGGATAGATCCATTTTGTATTATTCAGAAAATTATTCTTTAATACACCTTCTGAAATAAACTTCCTTTGGTCCACATATAACAAAATGGGCGAAATTTGATTTGTTTTACTTGATAGAAAAATTATTATTTTATTACTGGGCTTTTTTTTTGCATTTGGAACACTTTTTCAGAATTTTGAAGGTAAATGTTATGTAGCTTTATGGATACTTTTTTTTTTTACTAAACTAAAAATCTCCATTTACATTTTTTACTTTAAAAAGTAAAAGGTTTAACGTTCTGGGGATATAGTGGACTTAGATTTGAATTGTTTAAAATGTTTTTTGTAAACTATTCACTCTCTTTTAACATTTTTGAACACATGTAAGAGAATATTCATAGCATATGTGCATAGTATAAAGAATAACAATAAACCAACACCCATGTATTTACCACCCAGTTTAAGAAATAGAATATTAGCAACACATTAGATTCCCCATGTGCTCTTCTCCAGTTCAGTTCACCTCCCTCCATCCCCCAAGTAACCATGATAAAACTTTGTATTTATTATTCCCTTGCCTTTTTGTAAAACTAGATTTTGCAGCATTTTTGTTTATCCCTAAACAATAAATTACTGATTTTTTTGTTTTTGAAACTTATAAATGGAATAATTTCCCCTGATACTTACTTATAACATAGTGTTGGTGTCATTCATCCATGTGTACAGATGTGGTTCATGTATTTTCACGTCTGTACAATATTCCATCAAACGACTACCCCACAATTTAGTGATCTATTTAGTTATCTGTTCTTCTCTTAATAGACTTTTGGGTCATTGCTAGTTTTTTGGCTAATACAAACATTGACTTTTTATACGTGTCCCTTGTTGCACGTGAGTGAAAGTGGAATTGCTAGACCAATTGAGTAATTTCTGAATTTCATGAAACATGCAATTTGCTTTTCTTTGAATTTAAGGGGGATTTGAGATTAAGGTATTTTATTTTAAATCAATGGTTTGTAATTTTGTATCAACTTTAACCAGTCTTTTCTAGGAAAAAATAGTCTGCATTTAAAATTATTTAGAGATAATGGATTTATTCCAGAAAGGTCAGGAAGTAAAGAATTCCAGATTTTTTAGATATATTAATATACAGGTGTAGAGATACAGAAATGAGATAAAGACACAGTAAATTTCAAGGATCAGAATATAATATTAATAATAATGGCTAACTTTTGTTAATTACATACAGAACAGGATGACTATCCTGGTACATGCCAATTGAATATCAGCCACTGCCTGGAAGTAATTTTGGGGATGTGTGTGTGTGTAAATCTCTGACTAAGGGAAGTGAAAAAACTGCCTTCAGATTTCTTGATTTTTGGGCAAAAACAAAAGGGGGGTTTCCTATTCATTCAGCTTGTTTTGATTCCCAGTGCAATCGAAATTGTCTGGAAGTAAGATGGACTGAAGATACGGAATTAATTTTTCACTTTGATGTTGGAAATTCTAGAAAAGATGAGCCAATATGGTTATCATGATTATTAACTTTATAATTAGTGTTTATTGCCAAAATGTTCCTTTGTGTGTATATCGGGAAATGTTTTATATATGAAATTTATGTACATTTCTGATATAATGCCCTGTTCTGAAAAATTTTTGTTTTATAACTATCTAAAATTCTCTCACCTTTTAGCTCTCCTCCCTTCATCACTTCCGCCCTACTTAAGACATTTATTTTTGCCCCTACCTGAGCCAGGCACCTATTTTTCTAAATGCTAGAGATGTAATAAGAAACAAAATACAATTCTATCTTCAACAATTTCAGTGGGAGAGAGAGATATGTAAACAGGTAATTCCTAGGCATTTTTCTTTGATAAATGTTGATTCATATTTAGTTTAAAAAAGGGGTAAGGAAAAGCCTTGACTATTAAGATATTTTAAAAAATCTGTTCTTTGGTTAAAAAGAAGTACTCAATACATTTAAATGCTTGTTTACTTATTAATTTTTATTAATCATTTTCATATATCTATTTTCAGAGCTTAAAAGAAAAAGAAAAATCATTTATTATGAGCTTCCTAAAATATCACTCTGTTTTCTTGTTTGGATTTCTTGAAAAAGGGGAACTGCTTTTCTCCTTGCTACAAGTGTTTTGTTTTTTTAATTCCATGAGTCATGACTTCTGGAAACTTCTTATTCAGAAAACATTTAGCAGTCATTGATCACATCTTGTGATTATTTTAGTGAAATCATAAGTATGGCATGATATTTAGAACTATGTAAACAACACATGGGATGGTGCCTTGAGTCCGCATATACTCACACACTTAATAAATATGGATATTTTAATACTGGCCTGCTTCACGCTAAGAAAAAATAGGTACACCATATGAATGCTCTCTGGTTATTGACTGTCATTTATTGAGAAGTCAATCTAATAGGGATTAAAAAGTGTCCAGTAGATTTGGCCATGAGGATAGCATTGTGCTATGTGCCAAAGCAGTTTGGGAAGTAAGCGGTGGCAGCTGAAGACACTGGGTTGAAGATTGAACAGTAGAGGAGGAGGAGAAGCAAGCGTGGACTCTGTTCATTCAGTAAAGCGTAGTGAGTGTATATTAGGGTGACTAACCACCCAGGACTGCAGGGTTTCCTGAGATTCAGGATGGTTAGTGTTAAAACCAGGACAATCGCAGGCAAAAAGGAGCAATTGGTTGCTCTACGAGCTAGATTCTATGTGAGATTCTGAGGTTGAAAAAATAGACATACAAAGAGAGTATTATATAACATGATAATTTGGGATGTAAATTTAAGGTGCCATGGGAACACAAAAAGGGACACTCCCCAGTTTGCAGAAGATGGTCAGAAGGAAGTTGTGAAGGAGAAGGTGAAATGAATCCAGAGAAAAAATAGTAGTTACCCCAACAAAACCTTGGGGGTGAGGGGAGAACATACTATTTCAGGCAGAGAAAGCAGGCAGCATTTGTTTTTTTTGTTTTGTTTTGTTTTTATAGTTTTATTTTATTTTATTTTATTTTATTTTATTTTATTTTATTTTATTTTATTTTATTTTTACATCCCTCACACCGTGAACCCCCCTCCCCCCATCCACCACCACCCCGACCTCACACCGAGCCATCACATTATACACATAAAATTATAGTTGAAACACAAGTCATTTTTTCCCAGAAACAGAAGGGAAAGTCGCGAAAGTCCCTGGGGCAGGGAGCCCAGGTGCTTATGCCACAGCAGTTTGGGGATGTGATGGGATGTTGATGGAGATAAAATCTGGTGGCCTCCATGTTTTCAGTGAGTCCGGGGCATTGCTGAAGGAGAGAGAGAAGAAAGGGGATCGCAGTTTCTGACAATGATCAGAAGAGGTCTGAAAACTACAAAGCATTAAAAGAAATAGCTAACACGTACTGAACGCGTCCTTTGTTTCAGGCACTAAATATGTTATAAACATTATCACATTTAATTATCACAACAGTCACAATAAATAGATACTGTTACCATCTCCATTTTACAGATGAGGAAACTGAGGCGTGAAGAAGTTAACACTAGCCCAAGGTTACACATTTTCGAAGAGGTAGAAGTCCAAATTCTGTAGGTTCTGTGGAGTCCTTCACTCTTTACTTGCAGGTAATACATTTCCACAGGTGACTTCACATGACACTAACAACCACCTCTAGGGTATTATTATCCCCAGGTGAAGGGACAGTCACCAAGGTAGAATCTTGTCCAAAGTCACATAGGTAGTCAAAATATGTGGTTAGGCAACATGTAGGAGAGAACAACTAAAGACATTGTAAAGTGCTGAGACTTCCTTTCCCCACATTACATACTTTCCCAACTTCAAAAGAAGAGAACATGATCCCACCCTGTCCATATCCAGAAGAATTCTAGCCATTCATTTGTATGTTGGTCGTTTTAATTCAAATTCTCCTACAAGTCACGGATACTACTTCTTAACTCCTAATCATGTTAGGAGTAGTGGCCCTAGACGTGAAATGTGCTTACGAACCCCTGAACTCCCTTTGCCCTCTGAGGGAGTTCACCTTTAGGAGGTGGTAGTGACTCTTTGAAGCTATGTTTGGTTAGCAGTCTCCTATTGCAGTTTGAGAGAAAACTTCAGGAGCCTATAAGTGGGACTGGACTCCCAGAGCTTCAGCAGAATTGGCTGTTAAAGGTTGGGGTTGACGTCCCACCAAAGGCAGACAAGGCCCCCGGTAGCATGGAGTGGAGTTGGTTTGTATATTTGGGATATTCACAGTTCATGGGCTTTCTTGTTTAAGTGGTGACCAGTTTTGACTTTAGATAATTTCTGCATTGCTTTAGATGAGGAAGGAGAGAGAATGCAAAGTTAAAGAATATTGCCCCATTTTTATATCGCTAGTTAATGATTAACCCAGGACTAGAGTTAAGCCCTTACCCCTCCCCACCTCATTACCTAGGACTCCAGTGGGATTAAAAGCCAGTTAGACTTTACCACCAAGATTACTGATTTGCTGGTACATCTCATGAGGATGGTGGCTGCCTCAGTATTCAGACTGCTTCCCAGGCGGGCTCATGGACTTCGAGCTTTCATTGATGAAACTCTGTAATATTGTGACACAACACAGCTTTCCCTCACTCACTCACTGAGTGAGACTAGTATGTCAAGCACTAAACCACACTAAACCCTGTGGACCCGGGGAGAACATGACAGGCAACAATGTCTGCCCTCATGATACTTAGGGTTTGGTAGGAGAGACGGTCATAAAACAATCACACTGAGTGTTTAATTCCATCTGTGGGATAAATGCTATGTAGGATAAGTACTGGATACTGTGTAAGTCTAACAAGGGCCCTTACTTAAGTCCAGGGTTAAGGAGAGCTTCCCTAAGGAAGTACAGTTCAGGGTGATTCCCAAACTGAATTGTGTAACCTCCACCCCAGTTCTTATGTTGAAGTGCTAACTTACAGCACCTCAGAATGTATATTTGAAGATACGGGCTTTAAAGTAATTGAGATTGAATAAGATTAGGGTGGATACGACTAACCCAGTACGACTGGTGACCTTCTAAGAACAGGAGATTTGACATGGAGGGCCATGTAAAGACACAGGAACAGATGGCCTTTTACAAGCCAACGAGAGAGGCCTCAGAAGAAACCAACCCTGCAGACACCTTAATGTCGGTATTTAGCCTCTAGAATTGTGAGGAAATAAATATTGTTGTTTAAGCCACCCAGTCTGTGGCACTTTGGTATGACAGCCCTAGTTGACTAATGCACCAAAGAGAAGTAGAGATATGAGTACTCCAGGTGGAGTGAATGCATGGAGACTCAGAGGGCGGTTGTGGCTGGCTAGTTTAGCATTGAAAAGGACTCACTCCATCAGCTCGGAGTACAAGGAATAAAGAGAAGAGCATGTTACCCATATTTATAAAACCAGATACCTGTTTAAGATAATGGATTTCCAAAGACTAACAGAGATTCATGAAATTGAATCATGCATCTGTTGTTTTTCAAAGATAATAATCTGGATCTGTAATATTACATGTTTATGTATTTATTGATGGCCCAGTGTTCCCTGACGTTATCATGTGTAGACCTGCTTCTAAAGTGCATTATAGATGCTCATGGGGTTCTTTTGCTTGGAAGGGCCTTTATCTGCCTTTGTGCCCCTGAAAATCCGATGCATAGTTCAAAATAAATGAAATCTTATGTACGTGGTACCTTTCTGATTACTTGTCTGTCCTCTTTTACTGATTGTGTATAACAGTGGTTCCTAAACGTTTTGGTTTCAGAACCCGTTACACTTTTAAGAAAATTATTGAGGGCCCCAAAGAGTTTGTATTTATGTATGTTATTGATATTTACTATATAAGAAGTCAAGACTGAGAAATTTTAAAAATTTTATTTAAATTAAAAATATATAACATTACATATTAACATAAAAATATATTTTTTATTAAAAAAAAGTTTTTCCCAAGACTGAACAAAAATTGTGAGATTAGCATTATTTTACGTATTTCAAATCTCTTTAATATGTGGCTTAATAGGAGACAGCTGGAACCTTATACCTGCTTCTGCATTCAAACTGTTACAATATGTTGTTTTGACTGACGTATAAAAAAGTCAGGCCTCACAATGACACATGTAGGAAAAAGTAGGGATATTTTAATAGCCTTTTTCAGAAAGTTGTGGAGATTCTTCTGTGATACTCTATCAAGATTTGACAAGTGGTGGTTTCTTAAAGATTAGATGCAATGTGGCTCTGAATCCATATCAGTACATTTTTGTACTCATTTATATTAACATCCATTGACATTGTATTAGTTCCTACGGCTGCTGTAACAAATTAACACAAACGCGGTGGCCTAAAACAATAAAAATTTATTCTCTTCACAGTTCTGGAGGCTAGCAGTCCAAAATCAAGGGAACAGCGGGGCTGCATTCTCTCCACAAACTGCAGGAGACAATTGTTCCTTATCTCTTGTAGTTTCTGGTGGTTGTCTCCGTCTTCCTATGGCCTTCTCGTCCATGTGTCTCTGTGCTTCTCCTGTTCTGTCTCTTATAGAGCCCCTTGTCATTGGATTTAGGGCTCACCTACATAATCCAAATGATCTCATCTCAGGACCCTTTCGGGGGCCACCATTTAAGTCACTACAGTCATCTTAACATTTTGAATGGATCTTTGATGCATGCACAGTTTCATAACTTCATGCATTAGTCATTTGGAAAATATTGGTTCACTCATTTATACAGCTCTTCCAAATGTTGACACATTTCATTTAACAACATTTTTAAAAATCACATTTGTTAATATCACCAACTGAGTACATCAGAAAAACCTTTCAATGGAGGGAAGCAGTCAAGCAGAGAGAAATTTTCCAAAACTCTCAATTTCACTTTCGGACTTGAATTTTGTCATTGCCAACAAATACATTGAGTTGTTTTCCTTGATGTGACAGGCTTACTTTGTTCATTTTCAAGAAAATGTCTGCCCAATATCCAAGTTTGGCAAATACCGTCATTTGTCAGTAGTCCTTTTGAGTAAAAATGGTGTTCTACGTAAAAGCAGCTACTAGTTCAAGCTTTTCACTTGACCAGTCACACAAGGAAAGGCTTTCCCTCTTGACAATTATTAGACTTTGGTATACAGCAGAAGTGCTTTAAGCATACTTCGATTTTTGTCACACAGAATCAAGGGTACTCAAGGGTCAAGATTTTTAAAAGTTAATTTTTACTGCTTTATCAAGGACGTCCTTAAGTGAACTTGGCTTCTTTCTCTTTTTAAACTGCAAGTGAGTGATGGAAGAGAATACAGTGACTACTAGCCCGGCAGTGCCACGGCCTTGGTTCATGCCAAGGCACAGCCAGTTCTAGCCACTACTGCTTTTCCCCGTCAGTGCAAATGTCAACACAGTGAAAAAGGCAAATAACATCTTCATGTTACCATGAAAATAGTTTAACCTCAGAGACCCCCTCAAAGGATCTTAGGGCCTTCTAGGGGTACATGGACTATACTTTGAAAACTGCTGTTATATACCATTCAGTTTAGAACTAAATCATCATAGACTGATTACATTTTTAACAGATGTAGATATAGATTTTATTAAAGTATTGTTGACATGCAATATTATGTTAGTTTCAGATATACAGCATAACGATTCGACATTTATATGTCTTAGAAAGTGGTCACCACAATAAGTCTAGTAGCCATCTATCACCATACAAAGTTATTATGATATTATTAACTATATTCCCTATGCTGTACGTTAAATCCCCGTGACTTATTTATTTTTATTAAGTTTGTATCTCTTTATCCCCTTCACCTTTTTCACCCTTCTCCTCACCCTACTCCTCTCTGGCCACCATCAATTTGTTCTGTCTATAACGTGTATTTCTTAACTCATTGATAGGACTATTTCCTTAGAAATGAAATATATAAAAATTTAAAAAAGCAAACAAATAGTACAGGAAGAGTTATAATAAAAAGCAGCAGTTTCCCAACTGACCATTCCTCTGAATCAAATATTGTTTTAAGGGGAAAAAAACCCCTTTTATCATAGAAAATTTCAAAGTTAAAAAATAGCCTTAATAGTATAATTAGCTTCCATAAACATATTGCCCAGTTTCAACATTTATCTTCTTATTGCTACATCTTATTCAGCTAATTACCGCCACACAGAGACAGTTTTGAAGCAAATCTGAGACAGCAGGTCATGTCATCCATAAATATTTCAGTATTATCTCTACAATATTGACTCTTTTTAAAAACAGCGTAATAACATCATCATACCAAAAAAAATCCCCAGTGATTTCTTAATGTCTTTAGATAGTGAGTCATGCTTAAATTTCTTCACTTGCCTCATAATATTTTTAATTTGTTTAGTCCAAGAATGATCCAAGTAATAGCCATATATTACAATTGTTAGTTAAAAATTATCTTTTTAAGTCTTTTAATTTATATGTTTCCTGCCTTTCTTTTTTCCATTGTAAGTTGTGTAATGAAGAAATAAGGTCATTTTTCCTGTAAAGTTTCCCATTAAATTTTGCTGATTGCATCCCTGAACTGTTGCTTACCAAGCACCTTGGACCCCTGTGTTTCTTATAAATTGAAAGTTAGAGCTAGAAACTTGATGAGATTTGGGTTCAAATTTTTGGCAAGAGTACTTCATAAGTCGTGGTGTGTTTTCCATGAGGAAGCATAAAATATCTGGTTGGCTTTCTTTTTATAAGGAGAGCAGCCATGGATGATTACTGCCTTAGATGCATTACTTCCTCAGGGGTTACAGAATGGTGGTATTCTAATTTATCCTTTGTTCATTAGCTGGAATTCTTTGGTAAAGAGAAACTTCCCTTCATCGACTATCTCGTTACCTTATATTGGAAAGGCAGGCTAGAGACTTGATTCTTTTGGTTAACTTATATAGGATAGGCAGGATAGAGACTTGATTCTTACCCTGTGTTTACCTGTTTATTTTTAAAAAATGATTCAGTTTCTTAACATCACTCAAAGGTAATCCATGAGGTTTGTTTTGTATTTTTTAGTATCTTTGTCGACTCCTGGATTTAACACTCATTGTGTTTCAGTTCACCATAGTCATTATTTTATGCTCACTTTTCCCGTCTTTGGTTAACTCTTTGAGTTGGCCTCTGAAGCCTTTGACATGACTCTAGTAATCATTAATATCATACCAGAAAGTAAGAAAGTTAAGATATCCCAGGCTCATCTTACACATTTGCTGCCGCAGATCTGCAATCAGCCAATTCTGCAAGGAGCCTGATTTATTTTAGTGGGGAGTGTTTAGAGACCACTAGCTAGATACTGGTGGTACTCATGTCACTGGGATGGTCATTGATTTTAGGTCTATTCTGTGCCAGAGTTAGGTAATACATATATTTTAAAGGTAAAATACAAAATATATTCATAATGTTATTTCCAACTGAAATTCAGTAGTATAGGTGTTTGTTTTTTCAAACTTAATCTGATTTTTATCTCTTTTCTCCCACATCAAAATTCTTGGTTCTTAAAGACACAAGATAATTACTCATTTTTTTACCCCACAACACAAACAGGTCTCAGAATAATAATATTATTACCAAAAATATGATTACCTTAATAGAGCATAAGATTTTTTTAAACAGTTCTTTTTGTCCTTAGGGCTTATCCCACAGGAGTATACTTTGTTTTGAAGTCACTTGAAATAATTCCTCTAATAAGTTTAGTTAGGCCTATTAGTTGAAGTTTGACAAGGAGTTACTTGTATTTTTAATCATTTCTGCTTTTAGTTCCTATTATATTTTCCTCCATATCTCTAAATAATATCTCTAAACTTATACCTTTACTTCTTATTTTTGTCAACTTTGTACATTATCTTTGCATATACAATTGCAATATATGAGAATTGAACTCACTTAGTATTACCCTCCTTACCTCACTGTAGTGGTCACATTTTTAGCTACTCTATTGGTCAGACTATAATTTCTAAGCTTAATTTCTATGCTTTATTTCTTCTATAAACAATAGATGATAGGATTGAAAGGTTTTTAAAATTTTTATACACTTAATGGGCTATTCATAGGGCCTAGTAGGGAGCAGTGTACATATCAGATAATCAATATTTGCTGAATTAAATTGAATTTTTATTATACTCTTTGCCAAATAAAAGGTTAGTCTTCAATTGATGGAGACATTAGTATTTTATAAATCATGATATCAGATCAAGGATTTAGAATTAGGAACAGTCATCTTTCTCTTCCATTTTTCCCTCATTCTCTGTAAATGACTTTGGATGTTGCAGCATATTTTTCTGTTTCTGTTGTTCTATTGTTAAAAGATATGTTATTGTGCTACAAATTTGGTATGACTAGAGAAAAAATACCAAGGAGAGAGCCTGAGAATGTTTTATTTAGGTAAAAGGTGAATATACAATAAAATCTTAGAAAGTAAGTTCATGTGAATGAAGCTATTAGTGCTGAGCTTTGGGACCCAAACTGGACAAATAACAAAAAAAACTTCACCTACTTATGACATAGTCTATTGAATTATGAAAATATGGTAGAAAATTATTTCCCTCCTAAGCACATAAAATAATACATAAGGGCAGGCCTGGTGGCTCAGGTGGTTGGAGTGCCGTGATCCTAACGCTGAGGTCACTGGTTTGATTCCCACATGGGCCAGTGAGCTGCACCCTCTACAGCTAAGACTGTGAACAACAGTTCTCCCTGCTCTTGGCTGCCGCGAGCAGCTGGAGGTTGGCGTGAGCTGCCGCAGGCTGCTGTGTGCTGCCGTGGGCTACCGTGTCCCGCCATGAGCAGCCAATGGCCAGCGTTAGTGGCCAGCAGCTGGTGAGAGTTGCCAGCAGCTGCTGTGAGCAGCTGACCAACAACTGGTGACCAACTGCCTCAGTAGGGCAGAGCGCAAGGCTCATTATACCAGCCTGGGCCAGGTAGCTGTGTCCTACACAACTAGACTGAGAAACAATGGCTTGGGGTTGGGGAAGTTAAAGGAGGGAGAAAATAAATAAATAAAATAAAATAAAATAAAATTGAAATGCCCGAGGAAGGGAATACATTAAAAAAAATACATAAAAATGTCCTTGTAATCTGTCTCCATTAATGGAATCTGAATTAGGCAGCATATTAAAGGAAATATGAGTAGTTAATCATGGATTAAAAGTTACTGTCCATATCATATAAATCATTTTAGACAAATTTAAACCTAAAGGCCTATTCCAAATTCCAGTGTCAAATAAAATTATTCGACACATCATTGATAAGATGATTTTCTACCCACAAGATTAATAGAAAAGAACTGACTTTTGAGAGTTGTAAAAAGGATTCAATTGGATGTCAAATTCAAAGATTTTATTTCCTCTCTAAGATGAACAGCTTCTAATTGTTGTTTACCCAATTTTATTTTCTCTGGTCTATTGCTATGTGAGGCTTGAATATCATTATATCATAGGTCACTAATGTCTTTTATAGAGTTAGTTTCCTTCACTATTACATTAATATTTATATAAACCATCATGCATTTAAGCAAAAGATTCATAGTTTTATATGAGAATTATATTGGAATTTGAGATACAGAAACTCACATTTAAAAAATTGTATCATCAGGGGCGGCAGGATGGCTCAGTTGGTTAGAGTGCAATCTCTTAACAACAAGCTTACAGGTTCAATTCCCACATGGGATGGTGGGCTGCCCCCCATGCAACTAAGATTGAAAATAGCGACTGGCCTTGGAGCTGAGCTGAGCCCTCCACAACTAGATTGAAGGACAATGACTTGGAGTTGATGGGTCCTGGAGAAACATACTGTTCCCAATATTCCCCAACTGAAAAAAAAATTATATCATCAGAAGTCTTTCTTCATAAAATTTTCAGGTCCCTTTATATTTCAGTAAGTGTACAGTCCCATTGCTGTACTTAAACTTTTATTGTGTTCCTTTAATATAGTTTCCTTATTATTGTATCTTTAGTTGTGCATTATGTTGCGTTCCTGCTTCAACTTTATTTCTTAGTCAATATCATTTCTTCAGTATAATGAAATCATACTTCAGTGTAATGAAAGTTTATTTCTAAAAGTTATTAGCGGTCTCAAAATTCCAGGCACTGAGTCTGAGAAACTGAAAGTTTCACATTAACCTGCTCTAGAATATTAGAAAATGTTTTCTTGGCAACTCATTGACCTTTCAAAGCTATTTTAATATGCAGAATTAAACTGTTGTTATGGAGAAGTGACATGATATAGTGGTTAAGAGGATGGGCTCTGGAACCCCAAAGTACCTGGTTTCTAATCTAATCTCACCCCACCAGTTACTAGCTCAGTGACATTGAGTCATATTTCTTCACCTGTAATATGGAGATGATAATTGTACATAGCTCATAGGCTTATTGTGAGGATCTATATCTATCTGTCTGTCTGTCTGTCTGTCTATCTATCTATCTATCTATCTATCTATCTATCTATCTACATATATATAAAGTGCTTGGTGAGTGTGACACAGAAGTGTTATATTAACTGTTAGCTATTATTGTTGTTATGACTTGTACTGATAAGAACATAAGCAATTATTGTCAAGGATATAAATAGTTCTAGTCATTTTATATTAGTGTTCAAAATATTTTTATTACTATTTCATCAGGAAATGGTAATATTACCTACATGTGGTTTTCAAAGGGTTTAGATATGCTAGAGTCAAATATATTCCCAGAAGAACAACATCTCCAATTTTGTAATAAAGCCAAGAGGATTCATATACAGAAATTCATTTTAGATTAATCTTTTTACTTCAATAAATATTTAGGTGTCTGATCTGTATAAGGGTATTCTAAGGATCCTGGGAATAATAGGGAGAATCACATATGGATCTTGCTGACAATTATTGGCTAATAGAAGACATATAAATATAAATAAATAGTTCTAGGTGGAAAGCAAGAGGTGCAATGTTCATAAAAGCATGTAGGAAAGAGTATTTCCCACTAAAAGAATGAGAACAACTTGAAAGTGAGTGTATTTGAATAATGCTTTGAAAGAGGAGCAGGAGTTACATCTATAGAGAAAGAAGGCTCTGTGTTGCATGTAAAGAAAAGGCTTCATTTTGCTTGGAGCACGGGGTGCATGAAAGGGAAGTAGGGTTATATGGTGGTCAGACTGTGGAGGATCTAGGAGGCTAGGCTGATTAAGTCTTATCGGTCATCACTGGGATGTTATTAAGGTTATTTTTTAAATAAGGTGAAATCACATGACAAAATTAACCATAACAAAATTTACACAACAAAATTTAAAGTGAACAATTTAGTGGCACTTAGTACATTTACCATGTTGTGCAACCATTAAATTTATCTAGTTTCAAAAATTTTCGTCACCCCCAAATTAGACCCCATATCCTTTAAGTAGTTATTCCCCATTCCCTCATCCCCCCCAGGTCCTGGCAACTACCAATCTGCTTTCTGTTTCTATTTTGAATATTTCATGTAAGTGGATTCATTCAGGATGTGACCTCTCATGTCTGACTTCTTTCACTTAGCATAATGTTTTTGAGGTTGACTCACATTGAGCATGTATCAGTACTTCATTCCGTTTTATGGTTGAAAAATATACATTCGATTATGTAAATCACAGTTTGCTTAACCATTTATCTGTTGATGGACATTTGGTTGTTTCCTTCTTTTGGGCTATTGTGAGCAGTGCTGCTATTAACATTTATGTATAAGTATTTGTTTTGGTACCTGCTTTCAGTTCTTTTTGGTGTATGTCTCTATGTGAAATTGTTGGGTCATATGGTAATTCTATGTTTAATTTTTTGAGGAACAGCCAAACTTTTCTACAGCAGCTGCCCCATTTAACATTCCTACCAATAATGTACAAGGGCTCCTATTTCTTTACCTCCTTACACTTGGTTTCTACTTTTCTGATTATTGCCATCCTACTGCCATCCTAATCAGATCCTACTGCCATCCTATAGCCATCCTAATCAGATAAAATTCAAGTAAAGGAAGTTTTACTTCTTCCTTCTACTCTGGTTTCTTTTACTTCTTTTTCTTTCTGGTTTCCCTGGCTAGAACCCCTAGTACAATGCTGACTAGAAATAAAGAGACATCCTTTTCTTGTTCTAAGCTTAGGGGGGAAGCTTTCAGTCTTTCCAAATTAAGTATGAAATTAGCTATAAGATTTTTGTAGATGCCCTTTATCAGGTTGAGGAAATTCCCTTCTATTTCCAGTTTGCTGATAATTTTTATCAAGTATGGAAATTGGATTTTATCAAGTGCTATTTATGTGTCTATTGAGATAGCATAGGGTTTGTCTGCTTTAGTTTGTTGATATGTGTATTATATTAATTAATTTTTAAATGTTAAACCTTGCATTCCATGGATAAACCACACTTGGTCATGATGTAGTATTCTTTTTATATATTTTTGAATGCAACTTACTAAAATTTTGTTTAGAATTTTTGCCATCTATGCTAATGAGGGATGTTCGTTTGGAGTCTCTTCTCTTGTAATGTCTTTGTTTTGATTGTTAGGGTAATGCTGGCCTTGTGGAATGAGTTGGGAAGTATTTCTTCCTCTAATTTTCTGGAAAATTTGTATAGATTTGGTATCATTTCCTCCTTAAATGTTTGGTAGAATTTACCAGTGACACTGTGCGGTACTATAATTTTCTTTGGGAGAAAGTTTTTAAGTACAAACTCATTTTCTTTAATAAATATAGGGCTATTTGATTTACCTGTTGTTTTTTTTGAGTGAAATTTGGTAGTTTGTGTCTTTCAAGGAATTTGTACGTTTCATCTATGTTGTTGAATTTGTTGGTATATAATTGTTCATATATTCCCTTATTATACTTTTAATATCTGTAGGATTTGAAGTAATGTCACATCTTTCATTCCTGATATTGTAATTTGTGTCTTCTGTCTTTTTGCGCTAATCAGTTTGGTTTGTCAATTTTATTGATTTTTTTTTTTTTTTGAAAAATCAACTTTTGGTTTCATTGATTTTTCTCTTTTCTCTTTCATTTATTTGTGCTCTCATCTTTATTTCTTCCTTTCTTTGGATTATTTTGGTTCAGTTTGCTTTTCTTTTTTATGTTTTGTAAGATGGAAGCTGGTGTCCTTGATTTGAGACCTTTCTTCTTTTTTAAAATGGGTATACCTCCTAAGCACCATTCATTTTAGTGTCATTCATAAATTTTGATATGTTGTGTTTTCATTTCCATTTGTGCAAAATATTTTCTAATTTTCCTTTTGATTTCTTCTTTAACTCATGGAATAATTAGAGTTGTATACTTTGATTCCACATATTTGGAGATTTTCCAGATGTCTTTTTGTTATTGATTTCTAATTTAATTTCACTATAGTTAGGAAACAGTTTGTGTGACTGGAATCCTTATAAATGTATTGAAACTTGTTTCATGGCCCAGTAGATGGTCTATCTTGGTAAATAGTGTGCACTTGAAAACAATGTATATTCTTCTGTCTTGGAGTTATCTGTATATGTCAGTTAAGTTTAGATGGTAAATGGTATTGTTTAGGTCTTCTGTACCTACTATGGTCTGAATATTTGTGTACCCACACCCCCAAATTCATATGTTGAAATCCTAACCTCCAAAGGTGATGATGGTATTAGTAAGTGGGGCCTTTGGGAGGTGAAATGTTATGAGGGTAAGGCCCTCATGAATGGCCTTAGTACTCTTATAAAAGAGTACTCATGAATGGGATTAGTACTCTTATAAGAGATACCACAGAGGTCCCTAGTCCCTCCACCACGTGAGGACACAGAGAAGAGATGCTGGGTATGAACCAGCAAGAGGGCCCTTACTCAACCATGCTGGCACCCTGATTTCAGATTTCCAGTCACCAGCAGAACTGTGAGAATTAAATTTCTATTGTTTATAAGCTACCCAGTCTGTGGTATTTTGTTATAGCAGCCTGAATTAAGACAATATCCTTATTGATTTTCCCTTTAATTGTTCTATTATTATGAGAGGGTTTTTGAAACCTTTGACTATAACTGAATGTGTCTCTTTTTCCTTGAAGTTGTTTCAGTTTTTGCTCCTGTATTTTGAAGCTCTATTATAAGGTATATAAGTGTATTTTATGTCCTCGAGCTGAATTGGCCTCTTCGTAATTATGAAATGAACTTCTCTTTCCCTGGTAATATTATTTGCTCTGAAATCTGCTTTGTATGATATTAATATGGCTACTCCAGCTTTCTTTTGACTAGTGTTAACATGGTATATTGTTCTTCATCCTTTTAATCTATTTGAGTCTTCATATTTGAAGTGTAGGGTTTTTTTGTAGGCAACATATAGTTGGGTATTTTATTTACCCATCATGACAAGTTGTAATTGGGGTGTTTTGACCATTACATTTAATGTTATTATTGATATAAGTTTATGTCTGTCATCTTGCTATTTGTTTTTTGTTTGTCTTATCTGTTCATTATGTCCTTTCCCCCCTTTTTTTGCCTTATTTTGGACTGAGTTTTATCATTCCATTTTTTCGCCTTTGTTGGCTTATTACTTATAACTCCTTTTCCTCCTTATGTTAATGGTTGTTTTAGGGTTTAAGAATACATCTTTAATTTACTCTTCTATCTGAAACAGTCTATCTTCAATTGAATTATACCACATCATTTATAGTATGTTTACAATTAATTATAGAATACACCTTGTAATAGTATATGTCTGTATCTTTCATCTCTGTCTTTATGCTTTTGTTGTGATACATTTTACTTATACATAAAACCCACAATAAATTATTACTATTTTTGTTTAAACAGTTGCCATCTTTTAAAGAGATTGAAATTATAAAAAATCAACAGCATATATTTATCTCTGTTGCTATTTCCAGTGTTCTTTATTCCTAGTGTACATCTATATTTGTAGAAATCTGGAATAATTTTCCTTCTATCCGATGGACTTCCCTTAATATTTCTTGTAGTGCAAGTCTGCTGGTTATGAATTCTTTCAGCTTTTGTAATCTGAAAAAAATCTTTGTATTGCCTTCAGTTTTGAAAGATATTTTTGCTGGGTATAGAATTCTGGGTTTACAGTTTTTTTGTTCAGTACTTCAAAGGTATTGCTCCTCTGTCTTTTTCTTGCACTATTTCTGACAAGAAATCTGCTGTCATCTTTACCTTTGTTCCTCCATATACAGAATATCGTTTTTCCTGTGGCTGATATTACTGTTTGCTTTATCACTGTTTTTTAGTAATTTCATTATGAAATGTCTTGGTAGAGTTTTCTTCTTCTAGTGGTTGGGTTCATTGAACTTGTCAGATCTGTGGGTTTCTAATTTTCATCAAATTTGAAAAAAGACCAGTCATATTTCTTCAAATGTCTTTTCTGATCTCCTTCCCCAATCCTACCTTTACCCTCACCTTCAGAGACTCCAATTACAAGTACATTAGGCTGCTTGGAGGTGTCATATAGCTCATTGATTCTCTTTTCTTCTTAATTTCTTTTTCTCCATATAGTTCATTTTGAAAGTTTCTATTGTGTGTTTTCAAGTTCACTAATCTTTTCTTCTGCTATGTCTACTCTTCTGTTAATCCCATCCAGTGTATTTTTTTACCTTAGAGATTGTTTCCATCTGTAGAAGATGGATTTAGAAAATTTTTATACCTTCTTGTCTCTACTTAATTTTTCAGTATATTACCATTAGAATAACTGTTTTAATGTCCTTGTTTGCTAATTCTACATCTATGTTAGTTGTAGGTTACATTCAGTAATTGATTTTTCTCCTCATTAAGGGTCATATTTTGTGCTTCTTTGCATGCCTTGTAATATTTGATTGAGTGACAGATATTGCGAATTTTATCTTGGGTGCTGAATATTTTTGCATTCCTATAAATATGCTTGATTTTTAATTTGAGATGCAGTTAAATTACTTTAAAATAGTTTTATTTTCTTGGAACTTACTTGTATTTTTTTTTTGGCAGCATCTAAGTAGCATTTAGTCTAGGGCTAATTACTCTCCAGTACTAAGGCAAGATCCTCCTACATAATCTACCTCATTGAATTGGGAAGTTTTCTAGTTGGCTTGGTGTGAACAGCCACTATTCCTGGCCCTCTGTAAGTGCCTAATACTGTTCCTTCTAATACTTTCAGATGGTTTGTTCTTTCCTTGACCTTGGGTAGTTTCCTCATATGCATGCATTGATCAGCACTATTGAATTCTTGAGGAGAACCCTCTGCAGATCTCTGGGATTCTCTGTGTTGTTATCTTGTCTCCTATGTCTTGTGAACTCTAGCCATCTTGTCCTCCCAGACTCACAGCTCCATCTCCTCAACTCAGGGAATCTGCCGGGCTGTCCTGCCCCTTCCTGTGTGATGGTCTATAAGTTCTCTGAAGTTAATTAGCGGGGGTATACCTTGTGCATTTCCCATCTCTGAGGGGTCACTTTCCTTCATTGCCTGATATCCAGGATCTTGAAAACTGTTGTTTTATATATTTTGTCTAGCTCTTTTTTGCTACTGTCATTGTTCTAGGTGGAAAGGTAAATATGGTCCTTGTTACTCCATCTTGGGTGGATTCAGAAGTTCCTCCCCACCCCCACGGCTCTACTCTTAAAAGTCACCACACACACATACACACACAATAGTCACCTCACATTTTGAGGAGAGGAAGAGAAATTTCTAAGAGTCTACAACCAATAGCTTCTGGTACAACCACTTTGTAAAATGAAGTGTGACTTGTTTAGTCTGCCTATTTAATACTTCTTAAATCTCCAGAATATTATAAAGGTTTGCTGTGAGTAGTGATTTATAGATTGTTTGGGCCAGACTTCAGAGCTCTGGGGCCTCCCTTAAACATGTCAGTGACATTTTCAAAACACAAGGGGCCATTGATAGATTGCAAATCAGTTTTCACTCTTACTTGGTAGTCATTCTGCAAACTTGGTTCTGCTTCTACTTGTGTCATCTGGGTAAAGTTGCAGTTAAGGAAAATTTACTCTCTAAAGACTTTAATAGTATGTAGGGCCCCCTAACATAGGCAATTTACTGTGGTTCAAGGGTTTATTTCTGGAACACTAAAAACCTTTCTAGTTGAACTCCAAGAAGTGCTGTGTGATTCTTGTTTATCTTATTGAGAATTTATTTGAAATTAGAAGGGGAAACTTTTACAATCTTATTTGCATGAAAAAGAAAAGACCAGTATTTTAATTATAGTGAAAGAGAGTTAAGGAAAACTGAAAATAATCATAGACTGATGAATATATTTTAAAATACTTACTATGGATAGATCACTTGTTCAGGCAATGGGTGACAAAGAATGGGTAGGCTACTTTTTATTTTTATGCAGTTCCATGAATGTCAAAGATTTAGTCTTCAAAAAAGTCTTATTTAATACTAATTTATTTTCCCCTTTTTTGAATCAGTCACATGTAACTGTCCATCAAAGCTTTGGTGAGTATGAAGAAACTGGTGTTATTTCAGTGTCATATAATTTCAGACAAAAGCAGAGAATCTTGCTGTTATAGGTAGCCTAATTATAGATGAATATATAATTTCTGTTAGGCTTTTTGAGATACTGAAAGTAGCTTTTTCTTCCTTGGTTGGTTGGGGCCTGAGATACCCAGTAAGTAGCTTATTGTTTAGTTTTGGAGATAAATATTATAAATAACAGAGAAAACAAAACAAGGTCACCTCTTAAGTGCCCAGTTGAGTGGTATAGATCCTAAGTATTATAGCATTTATTGCACAGAGAGATCCCTGAGTTTAGCTATTGTTGTCTAGACAGGTAGCTAAGATTGAGAAGACGCATTCTGAGGTGGGAAGCAGTAGGTGTAAATGTTCAGTGGTGGGAATGTTTGCTGTATGTTGTGGATACTGTACAGTGAGGACACAGTCTGTCTGACAGATGTGTACACAGAGAGTAGTTTTGAGACTAGGTGGAAAAAATAGGTGAGGGTCAGATCCAAGATCTTGAGTTTTTCTAATTTGTACCTTATACAGAGATGGCAGGGAAAATGAGAAGGGTCATTGAAAAGATTCTGTAATGGAGAAAGCCAAGGACCTGGTGCCTAAATGTGAGGATCGGGAGGGGAGAAGAACCAAAGGTTTTGAGCTAGGAAGAGTGTTGTTGTTATTCTTACAAAGAGACAAGGCAGAAAGGAGAGCTTGAATGAAGTGATGCTGAATCCCTCATGCTTTTTCTAAAAATTCCCCGTTTTTCTGTATGGTTCCTAACTGGACAGTGCTTTCCCTGTAGTCCTCCTCCTTTAATTGTTGAGTCTGGCAGGATGACATGGAGTGAGGAAGGACATTTAGAGCTCATGCGGTAACTTGGCCTAATCTCTTCATTCTACAGATAAGGATATTGAGGGCTTCAGATATGGTGACTTCCCTTAAGGTCAGACAGCTAGGCTGGCATCTTGGCACTATTTTCTGAAATTCTTGTAGCAAAGGTTACGTGTATCAGTCCTACTTGTTGGCAAAGTGACCCTTGTGTTTCCCCACCATAATTCAGTTAGTTATTGACTTGATTCCTCAAATCGTTTTTCACCTTCTCAAATCAAATACATTAATAGTTAAAATAATTCCTTTCCAGTGGTCTGATTTTTTTCCTTTATTCGTACATGCAGTCACAAACCTTGTAGTAGTACACTATGGGGATGAATGCCAAACTCTGCCTAGGCGTAATGGGTATGCTCTCTTGAAAGTGCCTGAACTGTTGAGGGGTAAGGGAATGATTAACATTAATTTAAGCCTCGAGTGATGATTCTCAGTGGGAGTCCTTTCCACAATTTTTAAATGAAGAATGAGGATTTGTAGTAGAGATCAGCAAAGAAATTGCTTCCTTTTTTGCCCCCCTTAATCCCATTCCCTATGACTTCTCATGCATGGAACCCTGAATTCGACTGTGACTCGTATCCTTCCCCCGAAGAATGAGCTTAGCCAATGCCCTGAATAAATGAACTCTGTTGTGTTACGATGTCTCACCTAGTCCTACACCTTAGCTGGAACCTGGGGAGAGTGCCTTCTCTTTCCGTTAGAAAACCTCTTTCCTCATCTTACCCCCTGGCTTTCTCTTTTCCCCGGTTCCCTGCCCACCTCCCTCCCGTCCTGCCCATCTTCCCTCGAGGTCAAACTCCCCCAGGCTCTCCCCAGTTTATTTACAGCCTTCAGTGAGGCACGCTGCCAGCAGATCCTCTAGGGTCCACGGCCCCCTAGAGTGCCGGGGGCGGAGCTGAGTGAGCAAAAGCCCCACCCCTAGTTTGGGCGGGGCCGGCGGCCGAGACGGCGCTGTTGATTGGTGGGGGCTGGGCCTGCCGCTTGTGGGCGGGGCCCGGAGTCCCGGGCTGGGAGCACGGCGGTCGCCGCTGGGGGCAAGAGGCGGGGCGCGGAGCCGGGTGGAGTGTGGCGCAGCTGGGGCGGCTCTTCCCGCTAGCCACGCGCCGGGCGCGGGTTCCCGAAGGTAAGCGTGGGGAGAGGTCCTGGCGGCGCGCGGGCTGGTTGGAGGAACCCTGCGGGAACGCCCGATGCAGGTGTGGTTTGGGTGGACCAGCTCCAGTGCCAATTCCGCGCCGAGTAGGAGCGCGGGTCCCGCGCGGGCAGGCGGCTCCTGGCGTGACCCCCCGGCGGGAGGGAGACACCGGGTCGGGCTCTAGCTTTGCGCACTGGTTCACGGCAGTAGCTGCCCAACGGAAAACATTTGCGTTGCTTCACACACCCTCTCCCCAAAGAGGAGAGACCTCAGGTGCTGGAGAGATTTTATATTCTTTAAAATACATTTCTAGTTTGTGGTTCAGGACTGTAGGAGAAAACTCGAGAGTGCACTTGCGGCGCGGCTTTATTTTGACTTAGTGTTATTCATTGTGCAGGAAGGAGGAGACCAGTAATGGTGCTATTTAAACAGGGACGCCAAGGTTTACATAGGCAGTGCATCGTGGCGATAGAGCGCGCAGGCTTGGAAGCTAGGCTGTCAGAGTTTGAATCTGCTTCTCAATTGTGAAAACTTGGGCAGTTTGCTTCCTCTCTATGGCTTTGTTTCAGAGTTTTTAAAAAAGACCTAATCGGCTTTATTAAAAGATTCATGAACTGGGCAGCATCCCATCTAGCAATTAGAAGGGCACTGCCAGGGGCTGTACAAAATGTTTCTGCGTTTTTTAAATGGGGGTAATAGTAGTCCGCCCCCCACCCCCGGTATAGGACTGTTACGAAGATTAAATGAGTTAATACTTAAGTGCCTGGTACATAGAACAGTAATTTTGGCTATTTTCTTTATTGGGCATTCATCTTCAAAGCTGTCATCACCAGTTTCCTCAGAACTGTTGCTAGAAATGTTTGGGGAGTCATTTGAAACAGTTTTCAAAGACTGAGTCCCACCAAAACAAAAACCTCATGACTTTTGGCTCTTACGGAAGATGTGGTCCTCCACGTGGTTCCATATCAAATCCAGTGATACAGAAATCTCAGAGTCTTGCAGGTTTCCTCTAAAAGAGGGATGGAAAAAAAGCTGCACTTTTAGAGTGAGTGGAGCCTCATTTTAAACACGAAGCTGTGGTAGGTTGGTTTAAAAGAAGTTCGTTTTACTTTATACAGAACTTAAAACAAGTTGTACTATTTTGGAGGGTGCTTATTTGTACTGTTGCTGCAAAATTAGGTAAACCAAAGTACCCAAGTCCATAAATAAGCATCGTAGAAACCATAACTTGCCACATAGAATCTCAGCATTGAAAGGAATATGAAAAATCAGATCAGCTGCTCTTCACAGATAAGGATGAGGCCCAAAGACCTAGGACCAATAAATGGCAGAGCTTAGACTAGACTTCAGCACTGCTGACAACAAATTATAGAATCAAAGGATGATGTTACTTCTGGTTTTGATAATAGTACTATTTTTATTTTTGAGAGTTTTATGGTGCTGTGAATGTTGTTTTTTTTTCTCTCAGCAACATCCTGCTTGGTAGTTTAATTGCATGATTCATAATCATTCTTGAGCATCTTTGATTTAAATCACAAAGTCTCAAAGTTGCTACCCCAGTGATTGCTTTGAGAACAAGATGATTGTCTTCTTAAGCTTTGTATAAACATGTTCTAATAATGCTGGGGGTTTGTTGTTTTAGTATGCAGTCCTTTTGTCCCATGCAGGGAATGTAAACAGCCAGGATAAGCAAATTAACCTAGTAGGCAGTTTGTTATCACTGTTATTGGTGAAGTTTTCTCAATTGGGTAGGCTGGAGTCAGGAAGTGGAACACTGAACACTAGCCCGAGGAAACAGGACTGGGTCACGGAAGAGATGTGTTGCAATTGCTGCCAACTTCCAAAGCATCATGGAATGAAATTCTTTGGCGATACTAACAAATTGTTTTGTTAGTTGCTGACTGTGTTGTTCACTCCCTCACCAGTAGGTATTTGTTCAGATGTTAACTATCTCAGTCAGACTCTCCTATTTAAAATTGCATGCCACCCCACTCTTCCTATAATACATGTTTATGTATCAATTTAGTTGTTTATTATCTACTGTCTGCCACTAGAGGATAAGTTCCATGAGGGCCGGGGTGCTTGCCAGTTGTGTTCACCTGCCACCAGAAGGTGTCAAATGCATGGATCTGATGCAGACATTTCCAGTTAGGGCTAGTAATTACTGAAGCCAATTCACTGTCATTTTGGCTTGCTCTCTTCTCCCCCCATTTCTAGTTACTTTTCCTGGTTACCCAGGAGGCAGTGTTAATTCCTCCTTCTGCCTTGCCCTCCCCATGAAATAGCTGCTGACTTACTTCTCCTTTTGGTTTTTTTGTGCAAACCTGCCATTCCTATTGATGACAAGCCCCTGTTTCTTCAAGCCCTCCTCCATCTCATTCTATTCTCTACACCTACAGCCCTTCAAGTTCTCTTTTCAAATGCCTTTACATCCTCGTCTGCAGAATGAAATCCAGAGTGAGAAGCCTGGCATTCAGAGTTCTCTACAACATGATCTCAAATCCACTTTTCTCTTTCTGTTTTTATTGAGTGAATTTTGTTCTCCCACAGGTGAGCAGGAATTCAGACAAACCGGACTAATGGCTGTAACTTGTTTGTATCGAGGGCTGGGCTGCCCTTTCTGTTTTGTGTGCCCAGCCTTTAAAAACTGCCCTCACATGTCGTCCGTCGCCATCCCAAATACCTAGATAAGTTCAGCTGGAAGTGGTTTTTCTCTCCCCTGAATTATAGTCACTTCTCATAGCTTTCTTAGAGAATTTATCACAGTCTACTTTGAACTGTAATTCTTTGGGCATTTGTCTTTTTGCTACATATAAGCTCCTGGAGGACAAGATACCTGCACACAAGTTCCAATTACTATTTTAAGGAAAATTTAGGCACACTCCCACTTACCTAGTTTTTAAATACAAATGAACTTAAAGTTCTACTGAATAGGACAGATCGTTAAATATTACACTTCTATAGTCATTTCTACAATATGGACAGTTAAGGAGGAAGGCAGGGGGAAATTCAGTACTAAATAAAAAGATACAAATGAAGATACTGGGATCTGGAGTCACAGAAGGGGGAGTAGGTATGGGGAGAATAACAGACCAACTCGCATCTAGATGGACAGACAGAAGTTAAAAAATATGCAGAATAAACTCTCTCAGGAAACCATGAAGACAAGACAGATTTCATGGACCAACCTCTGCAGCTTTGGATTTTTCTTGTGGGGTATTATTCCTAAGCATTATTTTGTTTTCACATCTCTAGGTGCAAATAATCCTGTCTCCCTGCTTTGTTTTCTGAGCTGGATAGGACTGAACGTTCTCTTCTTTCTAGGCTGCAGAAAGTGGTTTACTTTTGTTCCCCTCATTGTTTAAAACAGTAAAAAGTTCATACTTCTTTCTTCATTTAGTTTCCTGGATATATGGAGAAGACATATACCAGAAGCTTTTGTCCTTCAGAGAAAAGAGGTAGATATGAAATACTTGAATTTGTCCTTTGGTGAAGCTTCCAGTTTTATTAAGTTTGATATCAGCATTTGATTTGATATGTTTTGCTTCAGTTTTCATAACAAACATATCCTTGCACATATTCCACTTGAGTGAATGTTTTTGTTTTACTTATGATTTTTTCCCTAATATTAATACATTAAAACTTTTTTCCAGAACTTTTGTAGACGTTTCTGCAATTTAACTTATTTTTCCATATTGCTTCCCAAACCTCAGGTGGGGTTTTCCCACCTGAAGGCACGCATTGGCCTGACTTACTTTTTTTGTACTTGATTTTGAGTACTTACGAGTATAGTTCTGAATTTATTTCACCATTCCTGGGATGAAGCTGCAGTTTCTATTGATAGGAAAACATATATATAAAACTCCTGATTTTTGAAATGGTAGAACTTTAAAGTAAAATTCTGTATATTATCTTTATTAATAACAATGTAAAGTCAGGATTTGAAGCTAGTAGACTACAATTTATATTTAAATTGTACTATATATTTTTTGACTTTTATTTATTTTTAAGTGTGTTTTTCCAGGACCCATCAGCTCCAAGTCAAGTAGGTGTTTCAGTCTAGTTGTGGAGGGCGCAGCTCACAGTGGCCCACGTGGGGATCAAACCGGCAACCTTGTTAAGAGCACTGCACTCTAAGCAACTGAGCTAACTGGCCGCCCCTGTACTATAATTTAAATATGTAATTGGTTATACTGTTTTTCCTTTGGGAAATTTCTTCTCATGTGCTAACCAGTAAAGTTTTACTGTCAGAAGAGGAATCTTTTGAAAGCTAACATGTGCTTTGGAGTACAGTTTCCTTTATCACACTGTGTAAGCATCTGTGTTTACCCGGAGCTCCCCTTGTTTTTAAAAAGCCTTTAGTTAAGAGTGTTATCACATAAGATTGTTCATGCAAATAGTAAAAGTTGGGACACAAACTAATTACATATCCCTAGCACATGGTAAGCACTGTGCAAGTATCTTAAGTTAAACTTTTAGGGAGGATTTCATTAAAATATTGTAATATACTAATACGTGTAATAAGAGGGAGAAATTGATGATTCAGGAGATTGATGGAGGAGTGATGGACCAGTTTGCTTTGAAGATCTCCGTTGCACACTTCGGCAAAGTGGACTTTCCAAGGGTCTCTCTCCACCTGTTTGTTGAATGAATCGAACAAGCAGTTGTGTATTGAGACCTACTAAGTGCATGGCCGTACCTGAGTCCCAGTCCAGTCACGGAGGTTCTCAATAAACCAGCAACATGCAATCCTAGATCACAATCAGTGCTGAAAGGGAAAAGAAAAACAGAATGATGACAATAGATTAATTTGGGGACAGAGCACTTTAGCTAGGGTGGTTATGAAGGCTTCTTGGAGGAAGTGACATTTGAACGAGGGCTATACTGTGAAGAGCTGGAGGGAAAGCATTCGAGGCAGAGGGGACACAGGTACAAGCAGGGCTCAGTGTGTGTGAGAACTAGGAGGGGTCTGTTCTGAGGAGTCTGGTGACTAGAGGGGCGAGAGGCCCCGGTGGGAAGCAACTGGAGAGGGAGGGCAAGGTTAGGTCATGTGGGTTCACGTAGTCTTAGCAACAATTCAGCTTGGATTTTATTCTGAGGAGGGTGGGAAGCCATGGGAAGGGTTTCAGCAAAGGAGTGAAATGATCAGATTTACAGTGATTTTAAAAATCTCTCTCTGCTGTGGGAAGAATGGATTGGAAGAGATACCAGGTTGGAGGTTCTCCCAGGAGACTGTGATGTGCTGGTGATTGTTGTCTGTGGTTTGGTTTTGGTGCCTCCTTCATCTGAATTCTCCCAGCCTCCTCAGTCAGAACCAGCTCTCCCTTAGCTCCCTAGGGCTTGCGGGATTTCACCACTGCTGGTTCTGTGTGAATTCCCCCGTTTGCTTTTCTCTTGCCTCATAGAGTCACCCGTCCACCCCATCATTCTGCCAGTGGTCAGCCCTCCAGGAATCATCCTTGAGCGTGTTCTGTGTTCACATCTGCCTGGGAGATACCCTGGGAGGGTGCCTCCCGATGGACAAGCCTGGGAAGCCAGGATGAGGGCGGGCATTCTCGTGATTGGGAACCCAGGATAGTGACCTTGGGAGGCCGAGGACAGTCACGGGCATTGCTGCTCTAGTTGTCATCCCTGTCCTGGAACAGGCAGAGGGGCAGGTTATCAGTTGGAGTAAGCCAAGGGCCTTCCTTGTATCCTGTCAGCTTTGATTCTAGTGGAAATCAAAAGTCTGTAGGTTTTAGGGAACCTACAGACTCATGTTGGTTCAGGAAACCGACACACTTTGTTGAGGTTTTTGGACACTCCTGTGGAATTAATTGTTGGGTGCAGACTACTCTTCTGTATTGTGTCCCAACATTGTATATTTTGCACGTGTTTTATTCTTAATTCCTATATCACTTCTTTATTAAGAGTCAGGATAAATAAAAGGTATCTCAAATAAGAGATGGATACATCTAGGAAAAATTAGGACTGCTCTGTGATTACAGAATCAAACTGGAGTGGGGTGGGAATTAGAGGAAGGATGTATTAGTAAGGAAGAAAAACAGGAAAAGTCACTGATTCATCATGTGATGTGTGTGGGGAGGAGGTTACTATGTATCTCCCATTGGCAGATCCTGTTAGGTTCTTAATCTGTTCTACAATTAATTTAATTTATAGATGTGACAAAGATGTCCTTTGTTTCCGTTGCAACATTTTGAATGTATTTGGAGCTAGTATTCTGAGAGGCGGAAATAAGCAGACTCAGATGACACACTGATAATAGTCTTCTAATAGAGTAACCAGTTGATTTGGGTAAGAACTGGGAAGGCACTTTTAATGTAGTTTAAAATGAAACCTACCCACTTGGCCTGTTCTCTTCTCAGGAATAATCCCTGTCCCATCCCCACCCCCAATTCCTTTTCTTATTCTCTGTGTCAGTCCCCTGTTTCCAAACCTGTTCCTATACCAGTCCCCTTGCCATGCCCAGGGTCTGTGCACAGATTTTCTTTTGTCTCTTCCTTGACTGGGACTCTTGTTCCCAAACACCCAGCATGTCCCCCTGCTGAAGAAAACCTGTAGCTCTTCCAGGCCTCTTTCCTTCCTTTTGGAACAGGCTTGTTCTTAATTTTCCTTTATGTCTGGGCTGAATCACTGACCACCTCTGTTTGCCATAGTAGTTAAGAGTGTTACTGATACTTATGAATTTATCTACCTTGGGATTTGGGTAGGGTCCAGTCATCAATACCAGTCTTCATGATGGGTGAAGGAAATGGATTTCAGAACCTCTCTGCTTATGTTTTAGGGTTAAAAGCAGAAGAAGCTTTTGACCTTACTCAGTTATTTTGGCTGTCTGAAAGAAAGATGGACAAGATCCAGGGCAGTAATTGCATACAATGAACAAAAGGATGAGCACGATGATGAAGCGAAAAATGCTTTTTAAAAAAGTCTTAACTAATATCCACCTATTTTAAGCAGTATGTATTAACAAAATTTTAACGTAACATAAATTTGTCAGTTTTCTATTATGGAGCTTTGCCTATATTTCTACTTTTTATAGCTCCAAGTAAGAAATTTTAAATATATGAAAGCTTTTTTAAAAAAAGACTAACTCCCCCTCCGTTTTAATAGACCATATCCTGGATAGCATCCTTTCTTGTGTCTTCTTTATGTCAGAATTTGGCCCTCGATTGTCCTTGAGATGGGATCAATACTCAGAGCTCACTTTGTACCAGACCCCTGGTTAGATGTTGACATGTGATGTTTCAGGAAGAGGAAGATGGGCCCTTCCTGACTGAGTGCTGCACAAACCTACCCCCTCCTGCTGACAGAATTGGAAAGCTGCTTTTCTTGTGCATGGCCTTCTTTCTGTAACCCGGCGGCCGATGGATACTTGGTGCTCTGTTCTCTTCAACTTGGTATCGCCAAAGGCGATTTAGAAGGAGATGCATGAGCAGTGCCATAAGAAATCGTGGGGCACTGTGCCAGCTGGGCTCTGAGGTCAGAGCTGTATGTGTGTCACCGTGCTGCCACCCAGACCTGTGTGATCATGTGGACGTCCTCCTCATCACCTAGGTTCTTCACCTGTAAAATCGGGATGATGATACTTATTTCCTGGGTTGTTATGAGGATGAAGTCATGTGTTAGGTGCCGGCTCTTAGAATAATGCCTCGCATTCGTTTCTCAACCTCGACACTATTGACATTTTGAGCCAGATAATTCTCTGCTGTAGGGGCTGTCCTGTGCATTGTGGGATGTTTAGCGTCCTCCTTGACATGTAGTCATTAGCCAGCACCCAAGCTGTGACAGCCAAAAATGTCTCCAGACATTGCCACATGTCCCCCCGATGAGAACCGTATGTGCAATAATGGCTATTGCTGATCACGCCCCCCCCCCCACCCTAAAATCTGGCTGGCCTCAGAAGGGTCTGTTCTCATCTGACCAACTTTGTTTTGTCTTGCTGGGTTTATCACCGTTGATTTGCCGGCTGGATGTTAAGGTTAGTGCTTCCATTCTGGGTGAATATCTGATCTTAGTCTCTTCAGAGCCGTGTGACTTCCTCCCAGGCACGCCAGCTGCCCCTGGGAGCCAGGCTGAGATTATCTCATGATTCCCCAGCGCAGGGAAGGCAGACTCTTCCTGTGTCTCTTGTAGAAAGCCGAACCTACATACCTCCCCCAAAGTCCCAACTTTTATTCCCATGTGAACCACATAGCTTTTTGTTCTTTCTTAGTTGGTGGGGTTCTTACAGGAGCCCTCTTCTCATTCTGTTTTATTTGGCTGCCTGGCCAGCAGATGATTTTGAAGAATTGAAATGGCTTCAGTTTGATAGAATACACATGCATAAGATTTACAGGAATAGCAGGGTTTCTTTTTCATAATTTCGCTCGTAACCACCTAAAAATCAGTTTATGAACCTTCTGTGCTTCCCAG
Organism: Rhinolophus hipposideros; assembly: GCF_964194185.1. Classification (NCBI taxonomy): domain Eukaryota; kingdom Metazoa; phylum Chordata; class Mammalia; order Chiroptera; family Rhinolophidae; genus Rhinolophus; species Rhinolophus hipposideros. The sequence goes on from NC_138059.1 coordinate 62,165,541, forward strand.
AGGACTCTTTAGAGCTTGTATATCTGGTAGAGGTAGTGAGATACTGTGGGTAAAGGTCCCGAAGTCAGACCACCTGGGTTCAAATCCTGACTCCATCAGCTGGGCCAGGTGACTTCATCTTTTTATGCTTCAGTGTCTCCTTGGTTTTGTCTCCCAAGAGCTGTTGTGAGGAGCAACCAGATTCACACACATAAAGCACAGTCTGGCTTGTAATAAGCTTCGCCACTATGTGTTAAGTATGGGTAGGTTGCCAGTTTGATTTCGCTGAAAGGACAGGAAAAGCTTACTTAGGGAGAGACAGTATGGTGTAGCAGACAAGTCCATATACATTTTGGAGTCAGTCCAATTCGGATTTGAATCCTAGCTCTGTCGTCAGCTGGATCCTGGCTTCGGCAGGTGGTTTTATCTCGCAACATTGTCATTTCTAACATAAGACTCGAGCTCCTTTTTCCAAAGGAAATTGAGGCAAATGTGTAATCTCTTCCAACTTCTGCTTCCATGCCTGCCTGGCTTTATTGGTAGCTAGTCTGGGAATGTATGACAGTCTGGATCGGTGGCTCATCTCTGTGCCTTCGTACATGCATACATCTAACATCATACTTACCCACCGATTGAAATTTTTGTGTTGCTTATCATTCTTCCCATGAAATAAGTTCCTTCTGGTAGGACTTTCCTCTTTGTCTTTCCATTGCTTAATGCATGATAAATGCTTACTATTTGTTGAATGAAGGAATAAAAGCCAATTTGAAACAAATTGCTATGTATTAGACCGAGGTTATTGACTACTATACACATTTCTTGAATCCTTTGAACAACTACGTAAAGTAGGTGTTGCTAGCCCCATTTTCTAGAAACTAGTGCTCAAATCATTGGAACTTGTCCAAGAACTTGAGCTGGTAGGTGAATGGTGGCATTTCATCCCCGAAAGAGTGGTTGTCACGGCAGATCGGTCACCTGACGGGAGCTTTGGCCTTAGAGGAACACAGCAGCTACCAAACTGGCTGCCCAGGGGGAAGCAGGATGAGGAAATTTGTACCCTCATCCCTCTCTTCCCACCCCAGACCCTGTCAGTGCCTCTCTGGATGAAATCAACCAGCAGCAGGAGGGCCAGGGAGCCCGTGGGGTGCAGACTGTAGACAGCAGCGTCTTGGGGCACAGAGCAGGGTGGAGATGGAGCCAAAAGGGCAGATCGAGAATACCCAGCGCACGCCTCCTCTTTCTGTCCCCTAGTATTCACTCATACTGGGAGCGTAAAACTCACGTTCCTAACTCGGGAAACACCTGTCGTCTCAGTCACTGCATCCAGTTTATTCATACTCCCGCCTGAAACCACCACCCGTGTTCTTCATACAAAGTGACAGAGAAAAAAAACTCAAAACAAAACAAAACTGCTGTGATGTCTGCACCTGTTCCTCTAAGGCCAAAGCTCCTGTCAGGTGACTACCACTGCGGTGACTATCACTCTTGCGGGGATGAAATGCCACCATTCTCCACCTCAAGTCCTTGGACAAGTTTACAGGATTTGAGCCCTAGTCTTTTGGCTCCAGGTGGTAATCATGCCTTTTTGTCCGGGTCCCTCTTTTATGTTCCCTTCACCTCTGCCAGCCCCTCAGCTGGTCAGAGTTCACTGGTGGGGTGACCCAAACCTTCATTCCCACAGGACCCAACTCCCTTGTAGCCCCATCTTTTTGTGGGTTGCCACAGTGTCCCACATGCCCCAGTGAATCTCTCCCGATGCGCAAGCGAGCCACCATGCGCTCTGCTCAGAAGTCTGTGCGTTGGGATGATTTCCCTTCACAAGTCTTTCAGGACCATTGCTGAATAGGGCTGTCTGCTCTCACTTCCGGTCAGTGCTAGCACACTGTCACGTCCATCCATAAACAGGTATGCCTTCCCCCCCCCCCCCCCCCCGCTCTCCTAACTGGTTGTGGGCTCTCCCCCCATGAGTGTGGGGTGAGAGAGAGAGCGCACAAGGAAAGGGGAGCAAGTCACCGGGGAGCCGCCTGTCCCTTTAGTTTCCTTCCAGACCTGCGCAGGCTCAGTCTTGCTTTTACCGCACCAAGTGGAATGCTTCTGCACAGTCCAGTTTCACGATTCCGAGCATCACATAATACTGTGTTTATGACGGGCTGTTCTTGTTACACAGTCGCTTGGTTTCCCAGGAGTAGGTGTCTATCTGATCTCTACCCAGGCTTGGTACCAAGCCAGGACCCATGCGTGCAGGAGCTGTTGGCAGTACAACTCTTACTCTTCTCCTGGTGTTTATCAGAGGCTCCTTACCCCGTCCCGTCTGCCATGTCATTTCTCGTACTATTGGGTATGCTGAGGCCTAGGCCCAAGAGGTAGGGCAGCTTTCATTGTTGTAGAACCTTCTCTTGGATCAGGCCCCATGAAAACTTGCAGCCGTATGGGTTACCCAGTAAACAGACCAGAGTAGCCTACTTAGATGCAAAGCTCACCAATCGTTTTATCTCTTTCTTGGTGGACGTGCAAGGTGTATCCGGTTCTCTCATTTTAAGATTTTTTTTTTTAATTGGGGAAGAGGCACAGGACTTTATTGGGGGATTTTTTTTCCAAGTCAAGTTGTTGTCCTTTGAATCGTAGTTGAGGGCGTAGTTCAGCTCCAGGTCCAGTTGCCGTTGCTAGTTGCAGGGGGCGCTGCCCACCATCTCTTGGGGGACTCCAGGGATTGAACTGGCAACCTTGTGGTTGAGAGCCCACTGGCCCATGTGGGAATCGAACCGGCAGCCTTCGGAGTTAGGATCATGGAGCTCTAACCGCCTGAGCCACCGGGCCGGCCCAGGTTCTGTCACTTTAGACAGGATATCCTGCCTCAGGCCTCTGGACTGTAGAAACTGTCAAAGTCGTGGGTGCCTGAGCTTCCGCGGGTTTTATTCCCCATTCTCTGGCTTGTGTATGTGTGTGTGTGTCTTACAAAGGCATCCTGGGTGCTCGCTGCTTCGTGTTCACCAGGTCCAGTTAACATAATGCCATCAACGTGATGGACCAGGGTGGTGGTCTGTGGGATATTGGGATGATCAAGGTTCCTCCAGATTATATTACAACAGTGCAGACACAGCCTTCAGGTAAGACAGTGAAGGTGTGTGGCCATTTTAGCCACTCGATGGCACGTTGCATCACGTCCTTACTGGTGGTGATAGAAAAGAAAGCATTTTCCAGATCAGTAGTTGTTTACCAGATGTCGGGTTACACCAACAAAAGATAGAACATCTAGAATCGCACCTGTGATTGGCATCATCATCTGATTAAATGTATAATAATCCAAAGTCATGTTCCCAGATCTTCCTGACTTTGATCCAGGTAAATAGGCAGCTTAAATGGACTGGAATAGGAATCAACACCCCTGTATCCTTTTAAGGTTTTAATGGTGGTACTGATTTCTGAGCTTCTCCCAGGAATGTGGTATCGTTTTTGGTTTACTTTCTTATTGAGGAGAGTGGGGAGAGGTCCAGGGACTTCCTCATGGCTCTTTCTTCCATAATGGCTTTTATGACATGGGACAGGAAGCCAATGTGGGGACTTGGCCCATTGCTAAGCATATCTGTTTCCACTAAAATTCTGGACCTAGGGCAATAACCAAAGGGTGGGCCACCATGAGACATCAGGGTTGCCTTCATCTCTCACCTCTTCTCTGGAATGAGGCAGGCAGTCTGACTGGTGGACCAGGGATTAGCATCAGTTCAGAGCTGGTGCCCATAACCCTTGGAAGGGTTATGCCTTTCCCGGTTCCCAGCATACCCTTGTGAATGAATGGCTGCAGGCCCCTCTTGGAGAAGGTCTGGAGACAGATTGATGGGATACGCCTTTGGCTGTGTACAGGGTCAGTCACCTTATATTTAGTCATCGGTCTAACATCCTTTGAAGGTGCTCCCACATGTGCTCTTCAGACTCCTGCTGGTAAAAATTGTTGAGATTCTACAAATTTTTCGATATAAAGGCAGTCTCTTTCCAGAGTAGGCTTTGAACTTCTTTCTGGTTTGTTTTTTGGGAGGGATCTAACTACTGTTAGGAGGCAATGAGGGGTGATGGGAGCAGGTAGTGAGGTGAGTTGGCATCCCTTTGTGCAAAAGCTTGAAAAGGGTTATGGGGGTGGCGGGATTTGGGAGGCTGGGTCTCCTCAGAGGGCTATGGATTGCTGCTTTCAGCAGGAATGTTCAGCTACATAAGAAGTTCAACTTCGTTAGCCTCGTTTGGCTGCCTAAGTGCCAACATCCATGATTCAAGATCCTTTCCAGCCAATGCATAAGAGACTTTGCAGGGTTGCATGTTTAATTGGCTCTGCAACCCTTACCATCAAACCCTGGGCTTGAGCCTTAGTCCTGTCAGCTTAGCAGCTATAAGAGAAAACTATCTGACAGCCCATCTATTTGGGAATTCCCAGCTCTCTGTCATTTGCTTTGTGCACCTTCTCAGAGATAAGCAGAAGCAGCCCCAGCCCAGGTCACAGTCTTTGAAATCAGTCTTTTCATCATCCCCGTGGACTTCCAGCACCTTGCCCACTGCCTGCCTCTGTCCTGTGACGCCCTGGGAGGAAATGTGAGCCACCGTGATCACTGTTTTACAGTGACCACTTCCCCATTCCCTCCCTCCACAGGAAGGTCGTCAGGGCGTTCATCACACATCTGTCCCGTTTTTCAGGCTCTATTTCCTGGGGTCATTCTTGGTCCTAGTTACTACATCAGTCACATGATATACTCAAAAGTAATTGAAGGGAACCTAACAAAGGACCGTCTCCTAAGCTGTCGTGGGCAGGGGCAAGAACCAGCAGAGCATGGTGAAGCACCCCTTCTGCTTAGTGTTTGCAAGCCAATACTACTCCCAGTATTGGCTTTAGTTGTGGGCGAGGGGCTGCCTGCTAGGAACTGTGACCTTAGGTGGAGAAAACACTGCTTGTTAGAAAAGGAGCAGGGGAATAAATACCTCAGCATCTCGCTTCCATCTTCTGCTAGTGTTTTGCATTGATTGAACACAAGCAGATGCCAGAGGGCAAGGGCAGGCTGCCTGAGTGTGAGGTCCGTAGGGCTTGTGGCAGGGTGGAGACTGTGGTTTTGGATCCGGAAGGGCCTAGGGAGACTGTAGCACAGTTGTTAGATTGGCAACTGTGGCCTAGAGCTGAGCGCCAGGCTTACCCGCCTGCGGTACACGCACGCTTAGGTATCCCCAGGGCACCTTGTGTGAAACACCTTATCTTACCCTGGCTCTTCCGTCTCTATTCCTGATGCTATTTCAAGTCATATCCTATTGTCCCTTCCAAGGGGGAGGCCCGAGGCATGACGTTCTCTTGTTCCTCTGCTCCTATGGGCCATGCATGGGAAGGCAGACATTCAAGCTCATATGTGATACGGTGGCAGCAGGACCTACCACCCCCTGCCTCCCACATTCTCGAGGGACAGATGTGGAAAAGTGCAGCACCATCACCTTCACCCTCTCACCTCGTCATTTCTGCTGCAGATGGAAAAGGATGGGCTGATGTAGGTCCCGGGGCTCCCAGACAGGGGCTGATGTGGGTCCCGGGGATCCCGGACAGGGGCTGATGTGGGTCCTGGGGCTCCCCGACAAGGTGTATCTGCTTAGAAGAGCTGTGGGTTCCACCTGCTCTAATTCTTTAACAATAGAGCACCGGACTGAAGGGCAGGGCTCAGGTCAGGTGGCCGTCCTGGTCTGATGGTGAGGTACGGGGAGTCAAAGATGCTGCTTTTATGGGGTGTTAGGGCACTGTAACACATGCACAAGTGCTGCACCCTGAGCTTAGGATGGGGTCAGTTACATTTCCATGTTTTCGAACAACTGGTTCAACTATGTATCGTTCCTTCCTGACTTCATTTCCAGCAGCAAACCCAACAAAGCAGGTTTTGAATCATCTCAAAGAAAGCACCCTGTAATCATTTAAAACTCATTATACCTGAAGACTCAGTGCCTTCTGATAGACATTTGAAATCATTGCTTGAGTATAATTTATTTACAAGTATTAGACCTGTCAGCGTGACTTCTTGAAATTAATCACCAGGAGAAATGGGCAAGCTAACCTTTTAAAAGGTATTACTTGGGTGTCAGTGGTGACATTGGGCTGCTGTATGTAGCAAAGGTGACATCAGTGTGACATCTCCAGCCCTTTGCCCATGGTGGAATGATAAAATTGGCATAACTATTTGTTTTGTATGAAGATCTACTGTAATTTCTCTGACTAGGGAGCGGTCCAGTGCATCAGAATTCCCCATAGTTGGTAAAATGCAGCATCGCACCGTGGTTAAGAGTCGGGACTCTGGAGCCAGACAGCCTGGGTTCAAATCCTGGCCAGGCAGATTACTTAAACCTCTCTGTGTCTCAGTTGCCTCATTTATAAAATGGGGGTGCGTAGTTACCTAATATATAGCATCTCAACCTGAAGCAAGCTGCACCTGTTCATCCTGAGGCAAAAGTCTGAAAACCACACTTTGAAAAGCCTTGCTCTGAATCCATCAAACGAAAGCCCTTTTAGGTGAGAGGTAGCCATTACTCCACACGAACTGTGGCCATTAGTCCTCGTGAACTGTGGTGTGGTGTAGAAGCTTGCAGAATTTCGTAGCAGAAAAGCAAGGGAAATGGGATGCAAATGTTGGATTGGGGTGTAGCTATTGATAGCGACATAATGGTAACGAAATCTCTAACCTGAGCTGAGCTTTGTGATCAAAAGTAAATTCCTGGCAGAACCAGCGTAACTTGGGTCCTGTGAACGAGGACTGACAAATCCTGGTATTTTCAAGTTCTTTTGCTAATCAGTTTTTTGTTTTGTTTTGTTTTTTTTCTGTTGGTTAAGGTTGCATGATGGAATTTGAACATGACCTCAAGAGGTTTTATGTTTTGGATTAGTTAATTGTATTTGTCCTCTGCTGACGCTTTCTTCGGACTCAGTTTTTGGTGTGCTCTTGAGGCAATAAACCCAAAGGGATATATCATGGAGTACAAAGAAAGCTGCCCAAGTGTGAGCATTCCCAGCTCTGACGAACACAGAGAGAAAAAGAAGAGGTTTACTGTAAGTATGTAATGTAAAGCATATGGGAAAAATGGAATCTAGAGAATACTTCCATTTCCTTTTGTTCTTCCTCAGCCTAGAACACTCTGTCCCCTGTCTTCACATATCCAGATTTTACTTACCTTTCTTAAATGACGTTTATCATTTTGTACTGCAATTTTAAGCCTGTTCAATCCAGTATTTTATCTCTTTTCCCCCCCTTAAAAGCAAAGCCCATTTCTAATTTTACTTTTTCTCACCATAGCATCTACTTTATAAAGAATAAGCACAGTGAATATTTGCAGAATCAGTGTATTCGTGACTATTATTGGAGAATAGTCACTTTTCTAATGAGTGTAATGAAACATATAATATTGTCTTTAGTTCCAGTAGTTCTGTTAGTATATACAGAGTTCTCCTGCCCTCTTCCCCCTGAAAAATATGTAACTGATCTGGGCTTCTTTATGAACTCCCCACCCACTGAATCATATGAAGGAATTCATTTAACCCAAGTCTATTGAAACAATTGGTCTGAGCTAAAATTTAAGCAGTTCTTTTAAGTAAAAATGCCCAGATTGTCTCCATTCTGCTCGTTATCTTGTTTGAACACTCCTTCTCCAACTTGGCATCAGAGTTTATGGGAGGAGATGTGTCCTCTTTCACAGTGGTTGACGACTGGCCCCCGGTAGCCTGGTGAAGGCTCTTGCATTCATATCATCTCTCTAGATCTTGGCGATTCCAGCTGTAGAGTGACTCGTTTGGCAAACGTCCAGCTATGGTTGACCTGATCCAGCTCTGGGCATTTTGTTGGCATCCATTGATGGCATCTGCAGTCAGTGAACTGACTTGTTATTTATTCTTTGTTGGGTTGGCCTGGGTGGTGCCAACTCAGCTTCCGTTGGGCTCTCAATGGCTCTAGAACCCACTGACATGGTCTTCACCTGCTCCTTAGTCAAGTGGTCTTCCCCAGCCTCTGACCAGGGCATCACCTGGCCCCTGCCAGTTGAGCCCATGACAAGTGACTTTCAACTCAGAGTCCATTTCACATGGGAGGTGATGGAAGCTGAGGAGTTCAACTAAACCCTTTGTCTGACCACTCCACTCTGCCATCTTAACTAGCTGGGGCTTCAGCCCCGAAATGGTGGTTTTCTCCCAAAGGCCCAGATAAGGAGTTGGGAACAGCCCTTCTGTCTTCTCCCTTCCTTAGTAAACACACCGCCACACCCTGCACCAAAGCCCAGAGAAGAGAGATGGTGATGCATGTCTGACCATTTGCTTCGCCTCGGTCTCTGTGTTGTAGCAGTAGCTTACCAAGCATTGCAAATTTACTCCACACTCATAAAAGCAAATTTTAGCAACATCACATTAATGGTAACGAAGAAGTGAGTGTATCTTTGATAAAATAGTGGAGTATATGAAAGTGTTCCTTCCTTCCCTGTCCTTATTTTTACCTTTGGGCCATTCTCTTCTTCAAGGGCATAACCTCCTGCCAAGTTTGAGGATATTCATACAGAGCAAATGTAGGCAGTAGGTTATCTGAGGTATCCTTCTATTTTTCATGGTAAAGGTATATCCATGTCTAATGTGACAAGTTCCAGGAGACCTGTAGCATTGCTCTCACCCTGCCCTCTCTGAGCTGTCCCCTGAATCCTCAAAGGGCCTATCCAAATCACCATGTTCATTTCCTTCCTTCAGAGTCTCAGGTTTTGCCTTATTAGAGAGGCTTTTTCTGACCACCGTGTATGTAAAATAGCACCTTCATACCTCATCCTACCCCTTTCACTCTCTGCCCACTTACTGTATTTAAATTCTCTATAGCAGTATCACCACCTGACATTTTGTATTTATTTGGTTGGTGCAAAAGTAATTGTGGTTTAAATAATTGCAAACACCGCAATTACTTTTGCACCAACCTAATATTTGTGTGTGACTTGCCTGACTAGAACGCAAGGTACTTTGAAGCAAGAACTTCCCTCACTGTTGTTTCACCAGGACCTAGAACAGAGATGGATGTTTAAGAAGTTACCTGTTGAATTGATGTTGAATGAAAAGCAGTACTAAGTTCACGTGTTGGTTGCTGATTACCACAGTGCATTCCTCAGTCCTCCAGGAACTGGGTTCTAGTCAGCACAGATAGGACCCATCCCACCCAACACAGACTCTGCATCCAGCCTCAGCAGGCCCAGACGCCTGTACTATACGTAGGAACAAACACAGATATTGCGTGACTGACTATTCAGTAATATTTTGGAGCTCTAGTTCTCATCTGTCTTTCTTTTTTTTAAATTTTATTGGGGAATATTGGGGGACAGTGTGTTTCTCCAGGGCCCTTCAGCTCCGAGTAGTTGTCTTTCAAGCTAGTTGTGGAGGGCACAGCTCAGCTCCAAGTCCAGTTGCCGTTTTCAAACTTTAGTTGCAGGGGGCACAGCCCACCATCCCATGCGGGAATTAACCAGCAGCCCTGTTGTTCAGAGCTCACTCTCTAACCGATTGAGACATCCGGCCACCCCTCGTATGTCTTTTATATAGCTCTATACCATGAAGCTTCTAATAGAGAATTGCGTTGCACCCTAGGATGTCTTGACTTAAACCAAGTCTGAGTTATACTTTCATTTATCCACTTGACAAATTGTCATTGAGTTTCTTTGTTATGCCAGACACTGTTCTAGGTACTGGGGATACAAGGGGTAGTAAGAATGACAGCCCTTGCTTTCAAGAAACTTACCTTCTGGTGGGGCAAGACAGACAATAGGAAAATATTTTTAAGAAAAATAAGATAATGTCATATTGTAATAAGTATTACACTGTTTTCTGTGAAATCTTGTGCTTCTTTTTGGCAAATAAAAGTATTTTTAAAAATTTTAAGAGTTTTTGATTTTGCTTATTGGTGTTTTATTATTAGGTTGGTGCAAAAGTAATTGTGGTTTTGGGGCGGCCAGATGGCTCAGTTGGTTAGAGTGTGAGCTCTCAACAACAAGGTTGCCAGTTTAATTCCCACATGGGATGGTGGGCTGCGCCCCCAGCAACTAAAGATTGAAAACGGCGACTGGACTTGGAGCTGAGCTGCATCCTCCACAACTAGATTGAAGGACAATGACTTGGAGCTGATGGGCCCTGGAGAAACACACTGCACCCCAATATTCCCCAATAAAATTTATTTTAAAAAAAAAAGTAATTGCAGTTTTTGCAATTATTTTTAACCTTTTAAACCGCAGTTACTTTGGTACCAACCTAATAGAATTTGCTCAATAAGTCCTTTTTCATAAATCATACTGCTGATTAATAACTTCGCAGGGCTCTGTCTTAGTTCCTGTAAATATATTTGCAGCAGAGCTGCTTCAGCTGGGAACCTAAGCTTGGGTTCCAGTCTTGACTGTACTTGGGTGACCATGGGAAGCTACCATAACATACCAGGAAGTAAGCACAAATCATTCCAGAAGCTCACGGTCACATCAGTCTAAGTTTCTGATCCTTTTGTAGCAGTCCTGCTCCAGGCCTACGCAATCCTGAATGCTGGGTGAGAGAAATCTATAGAGTCTAGTCTTACAAGCATGGCTCTCCTTAACCACGTTCCTGACCCTCTACTTCTGCACTCTCACAACATGTATCATCTTACAAACAGTTCTGACATATTCTGTTCAATAGATTCCTCTAAGACAACTTGATACCTTCTTGGTTAAGACTGGAGAGCCGTATCACCACCTTGTAGCTCATGTAGGGTGCTTGGCTGCTCTGTTTCTTTCAATCTTAGTGAGTCATCGCTTACCTAGGTATCTGATACTAGTGAGTTGGCTTCATCTTCCAGGTGAGACCCTGTGTCCTCCCTCAGGGAGAGAAGTGGCTTTACATTCTGGAACTCCTCTCACTGTGGGCCTGTTAATGTGCTCATATCTTAAATGATACTACAGAATTCGTATAATATAATCAGGTCCTTTCCTCCCACTATTATATAACTAGGAATTTGTGAGTGTAGCTTACTAATCTTTCATGGGAAAGGATAGTTGATACATATTTGTATGCCCATCTACTAAAATTAACCTGGTTTATTTTAAATTGTCTAACAGACTGGGAGCAAGTGAATTATAAACCCCAAAGTAACTCCTGTCTCTTTTCCGTAGTCTTCAGTGTAAAATGATGAGGTTGATAATCCGAGCCGTACATCAGTGAGCCTTTCCTCATAAATCTGGATTCTTGTTATTTTTCTCTTTAGAAATGATACAAGATCTTTGAGGTCCCAAATAGTTTTCTCTACATTGGTATGTTGAATTATAATCCGAGGGGATGTGTGAGATGAATTGTGAAAGTTAATTCTATATTATAACTTGACGATTTAATACTGGTTCTGGTGAATGGAGGGTTCACCAGAAGGCTTAGATCTTAGTCTCACAAGTTTGTGAACTTGTACAAGTTACTTCACTTTTTGGGCCATCATTTCCTCATATGTAGAGTGGGGACGGTAATATTTGTTCTGCTCACATCATAGAGTTGTTGGCTATGATTATATGCAATTATATATGAAAATATTAAACACACGTAAGGTGGTGGTAAGAAATCCAAGGATAAATTCTCAGTTTGAAAAATACCGTGTAAAAGGTGTCCTGGAAGAAGGAGAACTAATAATTGAGTGTTTATAATGTGCCAGACATCATTTTTTAAAATACTTACTAATTTCAGGGTACTGGTTGCTCTCGGGGAATAATATAGAATATCATCAATTGAATCTATGATGTTTTATTCTTGGGGAAAAATCTGAAACAAGAATGGCAGACTGTTAAAATTCATCTAAATGAGTACACATGTGTTCACTGTCACTCTGAAAATTACAGAAATATTTCATAACATTTTAAAAGTAACCACCTTTCAACAAGATGAAATAAGTGTTTCGGTTGGTATACTTGTGTATCTTGTAGAATCATATAAACATTAGTATCTATTACCAGTTTCATGAGTATGAAAACAGATTATTTAAATAGCTAATGCCTTTTTTTTTGCAATCAAATTTTATTGTGTTATTTTTATTTCTTGTTTTTCATAGGTTTATAAAGTTCTGGTCTCAGTGGGCAGGAGTGAGTGGTTTGTCTTCAGGAGATATGCAGAGTTTGATAAGCTTTACAATACTGTAAGTAATAGTTTATAGGATTTTTATTTAAAACGAAACACCTGAGAAAACTAAAAACTAAGAGAGAGTTTATTTGAACAATTAAAAAAATACTCATGTCAGATAAGCACAAAAGGGTAAGAGATTCTCCAAAAGCATTCTAACTTTGGAATTCTTACAAAAAAGGGTGGAGAGGGAAATGTTGAGAAGTTCCAGGTAAACTGCTCAAGATATGACAACTAGATGAGCAGCTTAAAATGCATTTTAATGTTGTAGAATATTAGAAATCCTGTCTTTCTACGTATCTAATAATTGTTAATCTTTATGTTATTTCTGGTTAAATTGCCCAACCCTTTCTTAGCTTTACTGTGTTTTCTTCTGTTAGTTTTTATTTAATGCATATGCAACTGAACTTATAGTTTAAAGTTTTATATAGCTTTCAGTATTGCTTAATCAAAGGATATTAAGACAGTCGTTTTTTGACTGTCTTTTGACTGAAGAGACGTTTTTGAAACATAATAATAGCCAGTTAGAGTTTGTACATGAGAATATCTTCTGTAATATGTGTTTTGTTTTTGTTTTTTAAAAAAGGGTTCATATTGAAGGCTGGGTGAGGGTTGAATTGCTAGCTCTATTTGAAAGTCTTGGATACCATCTTAGTATACATGATTAGCATTTTTGGATAATTGTACAAATCTAACTGTGCCTATCAGGATACCTGGGTTATGATACTCAGGTAAAAATAACTTGATGGTAACATAACACACATACAGAGGGGTAAGATCAGATTTCATTCTGAAATAACTAATAACTAAAAATTTGAGATTTTGTTTTGTATTTTGCTTAAAAGATTATATAGGTCAGATTTACCTTCTAAACTTGTTTCCTTTTGTAGAATTGTTTATAAGAGGGAGGCGTGTAGGGGATGTCATCTAAAAACTGAGCAGGTGGACATGCATGAGTGAAGAGCTTCCTCGTGATGGTTTCATGATTTAAATAGCTGGTGATTAATTAGGTGGAGCGCCTAATATATGAGTATTTTTCAACATAAAGATGAAGTAGGAAAGTTTGTATTGGACATTCCCCCCGCCGTGATCACTTTCATTCTCTTTTCATTAAACCACCCCCCCTTACGCTTTTTGCAGAAAATTTTCCTTAACATATAGTTGAGTTTTTATTATCCATGTCTCTCATTTTTCCCTGTATTTCTCTTCTGTTTTTCATCGTTTTCTTATTTCCCCGTTTTCTGTGTCTACCTCTTTCTTTTACTATAACCCCTTCCAGTTCTGCCTCCTGTGGTGATGGGCAAAGAAAAAAAACAAGGGAATGGCATCAGTTGCGTTTTTTCAAACCACAGAAGTGAGGTAAACTTGGCCCGGATTTTCCTAACTCTGAAAATACAAATTATTTTCGTATGCTTCTCTTAGAATAAAAGACAAAAAGTGTAACTTTCCATCTGTCAGCATTTTAAGTGTCAGTTTAAATGTGTGTTTTTAATGACTGTCATTTACATTTTAAAACTTTCTTATAAAAATTGTTGAACACCTACAGAAGTAGAGAGACTAGTACAAATACAGAGAATAATATAAGGTACTGTCCAGCTTCAACAATTACATAGCCATTCTTGTTTCATCTCTGGCCCTAGTCAGCCCACTGTAATTTTGAAGTAAAGTTCATTCATCACATCATTTCATCTGTCAGTATTTTAGTATCTCTAAAAAGATAAAGGTCCTTAAAAACACATACACACACACGCACACACACACACAAATTCCATTATCACATCTAAAACTAAACTAATGATAATATCTTCATATTAAATAGTCAGTGTTCATGTAACTGGTTGTTAAGCCTGTTAAGTGTCTTTTGATCACTAGATTTCCCCCTGCCCCTCTCTTATCTTTCCTTTACAGTTTTTTTTGTTGGAAAAACAGTGTCATTTGTCTATAGACTTTCTCAGTCTGGATTTTGCCGATAGCATGTCCATGGTGTCGAGTGATTAACACATTCTTTTATTCTTTCTATTTCCTGTCAGTTGGTAGTTAGATATATAGTTACTCTGTTTGTATGTGGTTTTCTGACCTGAAGCTTATAATAAAAATAAGCATTAACCTGTTTGTATGACTTTACTACTCAAATTTAAGTTCTTCAGGGCCAAGTTGTTTCTTCTCTGGGGATATGCAAATCTGATAAATGTATTAGAATAGTATGGAGGGGGGACCAAAGTAGAGGATCTGAAAACAAAATTTCATCAGCTTTCTTAGAAAACAATTGTCAGTCTACTCATAGAGGGAACCCAAAGACCCCCTCTTCCCTAGAGGTAATAAATGGTGAGTAATATGTATTCAGGACTTGCATACCAGATTCTAGTCTAAGCACTTAAATGATTTCCTTTAAGCCTTGCAATAAACCTGTGAGATAAGTGCTAAAACTGTCCCTATTTTACAGGCAGGGAAACTGAGGCACAGAGATGTTAAGTAGCTTATCCAAGGTCACAAAGCTGCTAAGTGTTTTATTGTGACAAAATAGGATGATTAGTCTGGTATTTTATTGGTATAATTTAATATTGTACATTTGATCATGATATATTTAAAAGCATGTCTTCTGATGGATGTTCTTGTAAATCAGATTGATTGTATTTTGTTTTTGTGCATGCATTACTAGAAGACTTTTAAAAAATTGAGTTCATATAATGTTATTTAAAAAAATTTTTAGTTAAAGAAACAGTTTCCTGCTATGGCCCTGAAGATTCCTGCCAAGCGAATATTTGGTGATAATTTTGATCCAGGTAAGCAGTAACTTCATAGAGCAGCCATAAGTGATGGTTGAAGTTTGAAGACGTAGTTAACATATTGTATTCAGTGTGCTGTATAGTAGTACAAGACTGTACCTAGCTAATTGATCTTACGTTCTATGAAAAGGATGCCTCAGGAAGGTACATACTGTGTACAAGGCATTGTTTTAAACACATTTCAAGTTTTTAATTCATTCAATCCTCACAATTCTTTGAGGTGGGTATTATTATCATCATCTCTATTTTACAGATAAGGAAACTGAGGCACAGTTAGGCTAATTAATTTGTCCAGAGTCACATACAGCTAGTAAATGTCAGATTTTAAAGTTAAGTTCAAGCAGGCCTGCTTCGTATACATTTATGCATCATTGAGGATAATGTGGGATACTTTTCTAACCATAAAGGACATTCGTTGTTACATGTTTGTTACATTGAGAAGCACTTATTAAACATGTTCTGTGCACAGGACCCTGCAGCCCTCTGAATGGGATACCAAGCAGATGTTCTGTTGTTCACCCTTGGGGAGCTTAAATTACACAAAGGATCTCAGGAATCTGGAGCCTATATGGCTAAAGCTTCAAGCCTGAAATTTTCACTAGGATCCAAGAAATCAATCCTGGTCATAAATGACTACTTCCTGAGAGACAGAAATCTCCTTATCTAATAGAAAGCCTGTCCAAAAAGTCACCTGTGACCCATAATTTTGGTGACAAAATGCCACCGGTGAATCCTGACAAGCCAGAGAGACCTCCCTCCCGGCCATACCTCCTCACCTGACTTTGCTTGTAGCCTTGTAACCCATAAAACTTATGATTCCTTACATGTCTGCTTTCTTAGTCAGGTCGCCCTCTATCAAATAGCTCTCAAATCACTGATCTTGACTGCGGCTTCTCTGTAACCTAACCTTGTACCATTCCTTTCCCTCCCAGACCTTTTCACTGTGCCATGTGGAATTCTGCCCACAATGAACAAACTTCTCTTTATTCTCCATCCTTTTCATATTTCTTTCACGTTCTTGCTTTAATTAAAACTTAGTTCTCCCTCCTCCTCCTCCCCCCCACCCTCCTCCCAGGCTGCTGGAGGATCCCCTGTAGCCCTCTCTTTTACATTTTACTCAGGATTGGCATTGGATGAGACTTCACTTCCCCTGTTATATGTAGAATTTTCATTTGAATTTGTAACTACAGGGCAGCTTCTTTTCTACTACATTCCAGAGCAAAGTAGAGAGTTAGCAGAGCTAAGCCACCTCTCCCAAGCCACAAAGCTAATACGTGGAGAAATTAGACTCATCCAAGTTGTTTGTTTCTCTCATCCCCTTTCTCTACTGTCTCATTAACGACTGGTACCTTAAAAAAAAATTCACAAACTTTTATGTGCATTTTATTTTAAAATTACTTGTTTGGAATATTCCAGAAATCTTACCCTATTTCCTAATCTGAAAAGTATGGGTTAAGACTAAAGGATCTCTGTGGTCCCTGCAGGCTCTGAATGTCCTTTGATTGTGAATATAATCAGGTCGCTCTGGCCACCAGTAGCAGTAATAGGACAAGGTTTCCTTAAGTCAGAGTTTGATTTTCTTATCCTGTAATTGGAGATTAGCTCCCCTTGGATGATTTTTTTTCTAGAAGCAGTGAAATGGCAAAGAAATCTGTATCGGTCACTTGCATACTTATTCTGGGGACTAAAACTTTATTAGCTAAGCATTAAGTTCTTTCAGATCTCTAATGGAAACCTCTTTTGAATAACAGATATATTCACATAAATTCTTAACTGGAGAGACTTTTGAAAATATGCATCTCCAACTAACTATAATTCTTAAAGCTAATATGTCAGCCTTACAAATTCTTGGAACTTATCCTGTGATGGGCTGGTACATAGTTTAGTCTTGCATGGAATTTTTTTCAGGTATTTGCATGTTTAATGTTGATCTAAAATAAACTTGAAATTGCCCCTGAATTCTGACGACTGTGGGCTTTGACTGTGGGCTCATTACTGACTTCTTGATTTTCTTATATAGGGCTTTCAAAACTGTGTGTAAAGTCAGTAATGAAATGGAAAGTCTGGTAGCACTAATCAGTGCAGCACAGGCTGTAGCTCTCTGAAGAGAGGAAATCACTCTTTTGTCACAACTGACCACCCAGTGTGAAATATACCTTCAGTAAACATCCACAGAACAGTTTAAAGCTGCCTTCATGTAGTCATTGGATTTGCTTTAAATATCTCAAATACAGTCATTTTCTCCCTCCTATGTTACTAAGTCCAGTTTCTGAAAAATGACTGCCTTTCAAGTACAGTTTTTAATGTAAGCCTCACCTATGCTTGATTGGTGACATAAAGAATTGGATGAGTTTTGCAAGATACCGTCCTGAAATTTCTTCAAGAAATTCATCGTTGAACAAGAAAACAGGACCAAGTGCATCTGGATCTAAGAGAACATACCTAATTCATATTTGTTCTTTTATATCCGTACCTTACATTTGAGGAATGGAAATAAACCTGCCTGACTGGAAACAACCCATAATTTTGGTGACAAACACTGTGCATTAAAACCTTTATTGAGTAGAGATCATTTTACTAAACCAAAACTCACTGTTAAGTTGAATGTTGTTTATAGGTTTTTATCAAGACATGCACCATTCTGAGACACTCTCGAGTCTCCTGTTTATTTAATTTTTAGAGTACACAGATGCTCCTGAACTTACTATGGTGTTACATCCTGATAAACCCATCGTAAATTGAAAATATCTTAAGTCAGAAATGCATTTAATACACCTAACCTACTGAACATCATCACAGCCTCACCCACCTTATACATGGTCAGAACATTTAGCTTACAGTTGGGCAGAATCACCTGCTGTTACAGCTCAGCATCGCAAGAATACCGCATGGCATATCACTAGCCCAGTAAAAGGACAAAATTCAAAGCATAGTTTCTGCTGAATTCTTACTGCTTTCACACCATTGTCAAGTTGAAAAATCCTGAGTCGAACCAATCGTAAGTCAGGGAACATCTGTAATTTCTTAAGAATTAGGATTTAGGATGGCTTTGACCCGACCACAACAAAAATAATGGTAGCCAAAGACTGCTGCTTCTGTCTACCAGGCATTCTACTATAAACTTATGTGCCTTGTCTCATTGAATCCTCTATCAGCTTTATGAGGTGTAAATAGTGTCACTGTCCCTATGTTACAAGTCAGGATTTAAGATTTAGAAAGGTTCAAGGTCAGCTAGTAAGTAGCAGAGAGGATACTTGATTCAAGTTTTCTAATTCCAAGAAACTCTTGTGCTTACTTAACCTTTATTGCTGAGCTGCTATTATCAACAATGAAAACACTTTGAAGATGCTGGACAATTACTTGTTAGGAAAGTATTCCAGTATATTTTTCAAGGGTTTTTTTTTTTTTTTTTTTTAAAGCAGTGGGAGTTTTTAGAAGCAGGGTTTTGTAATCACTTGTAACCACTTAAGGAACCACTTAATCACCATTTCTTAGTTGCAAGGATTTCCAGTAATTCTTGTTTTTATTATTTTTTTATTAGTGTGATTTTTTTTTTTCAATAACCAGTGTCGTAGTGTTAATTTTTATTTGTTACCTGGTAGTACATGAGGACAAAGCAAATGCCTCTCCAAGTTTGGTAGAGAGTCTATTTAGAACCTAATAGGCATTTTTTTTGGAGAATTTTCTTTTGGGAGATAGGTCATCTGCTTTAATTTTATAATCACTGTATTTATAGATTTTAAAATACATGTATTTGTTTTTTATTGTATATCAAGAACCAAATTAAGAAATAGTTTCTTAATCAGAATTCACTATTTTGTACTTCTCTCTTTTGTAACTGTATTGATGATAATTACATAGTTTGATATAAATAATCCTAATAGCTTATGTATTTCTTAACAGATTTTATTAAACAAAGAAGAGCAGGACTGAATGAATTCATTCAGAACTTAGTTAGACATCCAGAGCTTTACAACCAGTAAGTAATTTTCATTGTGTTCTGAAGAGGCACTGAAACCAAACCTAAGAATATTGAATAAGCTACTGATACAGATTTTATACATTCTGTGGAATGTTACTGTGATTTGTAAACTCTTTCTAAAGCATATTCCCCCGGTATTCTTAACTCCTTTTCTAACCATCAATTTAAAGCTCTAGTTATTTTCTTTCATCGTTTTTTGCTTGTATTATTTTTGTAGATTAATCTTAAAAGGAATTTGTATACTACACAGTTAATTGTTCGATGTTATATTTATTCATGCATTCGAAAAGCATTTATTAAGTACCTGCTGTGTGCATAGGGCATGTAAAGAGAAATGAGTGTCATCATTCAAGACAAAAAGGCAGGGAGAGCATTCCAGGCAAAGGGAGCAGTACACGTAACAGAGTCTACAAAAACTGTTCCGGATCCTGCAGTATGACTGGAACACAGAGCAGCTTTCCAGAAAGGAAACGAGGGCTTTGAAGGCATTGGCAAGGATCAGACACACGTGCCACACTTCTTGTTTCACCCGGGCGGTGTTCTCTGCTACCGAGAAGGCCTCCAGTCCTTCTCAACACAGCATTCCAGGCAGCCGCTTAACATGAAGGCATTTCCCCAGCCCCGTGTGTGTCTCCTGCTAATGAGTGTAGACTCCTGTAGACCAGCAGCTCCTGGTGATGGAAAAAGGGTGGGTCTCCTCGCATGGACTAAGTATAGAATAAATGGTGGTAGTGGTGGTGATTTCTCCTGGTATTTTGAACAGTGTTACTCAGAACCTCTAACACTATATATTAAATTCTAAATATTCATTCTGGATCTAGAAGAGTGATATTCTGAAGATGTTATATTTGGTATTAAAATTCAGCTAAAAACAATTTGATTGTTTTAATTTTAACGTTATCCTGCATAATACACAGTTCTTAAGTATGGAACCCACGGGATTTTTACAAACATATGCACCCTGTACCTACCATCATTTCATTTAAGATAGAGGACCTTTGTAGAGCACCCCAAAAATAAATAGCCAAGAGGTTTTTTTTAAATAATTTTAACTGACATCTTCTTTTTTTTAATAAAAAATGACATTTCTGGATCTTATCTATTGTTAACAAAACTTTGTTAATTTTCACACTCTTCATTTGAATATCAAACGATTTAAGAGAGCAAGAAGAGAAGCCAATTGGCAAGTGTATCTTGATCACCTACTGTGTGCCTGTTGTAACTGTGTTAGGGAAACACGCTTTAAAAGTAACTTTACTTCAGTAAAGTTTATTTTTAAGACAACTTGATTAAAATTGATTTTAAAAATTATTAAAAAGCTAGAATACGATATGTTAATATTTCTCTGATCTCTGGATAAAAAAGGGTTTTTTAAAGCATAGTGGCAGGGCATAATGTATTACAAAGTACAACTGACAAATTTAACTAATAAAAACATTTGAACCCCAAAAATCACAAGTGAAATTGAAAAACAAAAATATAGAAAGTGCTTTCCAAGATAAAGGGCAATAGATAAATATGCTTAATGTAGAAAGAGCTCTTGCAGATAATACACACTTAAGACACCAAAAGAAAAATAGACAAAGTACATTAATGATTTACAAAAAGAGGGGATACAAATGGCTGATTAATTACCAATGAAACTGAACATTTCCTTATCTGAGAAATGCAAATGGAAGCAAAAGTACCTCGTTTTAAAAAGCTTTGCTGCAGCATAACACATACAGAAAAGAGCACAGAGCATGACTGTATAGCTTCATGAATGGTGAGAAAGTGAATACATCTGAATTGCCACCTGCAGGCCAAGAAACAGAACATGACTAGTACCCCTGAAGACCCTCGTGTCTCTTTTCAATTAATCTCTCTCCCTTCCTTCTTTCCCAAAGGTAATTACCCTCCTGATTTTTTTAGCAGCATTGATGAATGTGCCCTATTTTTGAACTCTATGAATGGAATCATACAATACATATTCTCTGTCTGGCTTATTTTCAACAAAATGAGGGTCGTCCATGTTGTATCTAGCTGTAGTTTGTTTGTTTCCTTTGCTGTACAATACCCATTGCATGAGTATACCACAATTCATCCATTCTACCACTGATGGACATTTGATTTGTTTTCATGTCCTGGCCGTGATGACTAATGTTGTCATCGGTGTATCTTTTGGTGGACATGTGGAAGCGTTTCTGATCTATCCTGGAGTAGAACTTCTGGGTTGTAGGGTATCTGTATGGTTCGCCTTAGTAGACAGTGTGAAATAGTTTTCCAAAGTGATTGTACCAATTTACACTTCCACCATCCGTGTACGAGATCACATTGCCCACCTTATCAACACTTAGTATTGTTAGTCTTTGCAATTTTAGCCATCCTGATGAGTGGGTAGCGGTATATTATTGTCACTTTAGTTTGCATTTCACTAATTACTAATGAAATCAAGTGCCTTCTTTTTAAAATACTATTTTTCACTTATCAGATTATCTGAGATGGTAATATAAACTGTAACATTTAATGCTAACCAAGGCTGACAGCAGAGAGTCTTCGGAATGTTCATATAGCACTAGGAGTAATAAATTGGTACAGCCTCTCTGGAAATTAGCTTAAACTAATTTAAAGCCTGAAAATGGTTTATAATTCAGACCAAATAATTTTATTTTTAAAAATCTGTAGTGTAAACATACATGCAGTTCTAGTGTTAAGCACAAATATAGTAGTGAAGGTGGGTAGTGAAATATTGGTAGTAAAATATACGAGCCATCTGAGCCATCTCGTTTATCCTAAAGTGAAAGAATGAATCGTTGAGTAACATTTGATGCATCCATATTATACAACGTACACCTATCAAAAGTGATTGTTTACAAAGTGTTTATAACAACATGGTGAAATGCTTATGATGTAGTTTGTAGGTGAAAAACAGTAAAATAAAATATTTTAAGTATAGCATGATCTTAACTTTGCAGAGAGAAAGACTGAAATAAAATATGCAAAGATGTTAATAATAGTTGCCTTTGTGGTAAGATTGAAGATCTTCACCTTGAGAAAAAATGTTTTGAGATGCAATTCACGTAACATAAAATTCTTCACTTTAAAGTGTACAATTCAGTGGTTTTTAGTATAGTTACAATGCTGTACAGCCATCATCACTATCACCCCAAGTCTGATCTAACATTAATGTCACCCCAAAAAGAAACTGCACTTTCAAACCTCCCCTTTTCTCCAACCCATGGCAGCCACTAATCTCCTTTCTGTCTCTGTGGATTTGCCTATTCTGGTAATTTCTTGTTTACCAGAAAACATGAAATCATATAGTATGAGACCTTTTTAATCTTCCTTTGTTCATTTGGCATAAGGTTTTTGAGGTTTATCCATGTTGTAGCTTATATCAGTACTTCATTCCTCTTCATGAATGAATAATAGTCCATTGTATGGATAATACCACATTTTGTGTATCCCTTCATCATTTGACGGACATTTGGATTATTTCCACTTTTAGGCTATTATAAATAATGCTGCTGTAAACATTTGTGTATGAATTTTTTGTGTGGGCATATGTTATTTCTCTTGGGTATAAACCTAGGATGGAGTTGCTGTGTCATATGGTAACTCTACGTTTAACTTTTGAGGAACTGTCCCAGTGGCTGCAATATTTTACGTTCCCACCAACCTTTCCCCTTTTTAAAAATTATTGTTCATCTCTCTGAATTTCTTACAATGAATGTATATTATTTGTATTTAATTATTATGAACAATTTGGGAACTCTTGCATTTAGGACAAGATGGATGGGCCTTGAGGGGTAAGTGAAAAAACAACACAAGAAAAAACTCAGAACACTGAACTTGTAGATACAGAGAACAGATTGGTGGTTGCCAAAGGCAGGGGTTGGGGAGTGGGGGAATTGTGTGAAGGTGGTCAAAAAATAACAAACTTCCAGTTATAAAACAAAGCATGGGGGAATCTAATGTACAACATGGTAACTGTAGTTAATAATTCTGTATTGTATATTTGAAAGTTCCTAAGACAGCATCTTTTAAAAGTTGTCACCACAAGAAAAAAAGCTGTAACTGTGTGGTAATGGGTGTTAACCAGACTTATTGTGATGATCATTTTACAATATATACAAATAACGATGCATTATGCTGTACACCTGGAACGTGTGTGTGTATCGATTATATCTCAAGGGAAAAAAAACAATTTTGGAGGCGGTACCCCAGATACAGAGATTTATTCATTCCTTGGGAATGTCACTAGTCCATGCAAGGCCCCTCTTTTCATCCATTTTTTCCTCTTTATCTTTGATCTTCAGACCCATTTCTTCATTCCCACTGCTGATACCCACTTTAATGTGTTTGTTATTTGTCTTTGGATGTTTGTTTATCAATTGTTGCTTTGTGTCTGTGAGTGTTTAATATAATACGTAAATGGTACTGTGCTGTCGTTCCTTGTTTCTGACTGCTGACAGGTATTTTCTGCGGACAGTTGCCATGGCTTGCTTCCTTATTTCCCTAGTGGTGGACGCCTGTTTTGCTTCTGATTCACTACTATACAGAATGTTGCAATGAGTATCCTAATTTCCTAATTTCATGTCTTTCACTGAACCTGTCCATAAGTTTTTCTATGGTTTATTCCTAGAAATGGAATTCCTGGGCCCAGGGAAAATGCATACACAGTTTCTTTCTTTCTTTCTTTTTCTTTTTTTTTTACTCCCTGCATAAGGAAAAGAGACAGTGGAAATGTAATGGCTATATGTGATGTCAGAGGGGTAGTAGATCGGGGGAGGGGGTTACACTTTGCATACACACTTTCGCCAATATTGCCAGATTGCTTTGCAGAAAAGTTGCCTCATTTTACAATCTCACCAGTCATACATGAGGGTGTCTCTTTCCCTGTATCCCTACCACCTTTTGATATTATCTGTCTTCCTAATTTATGCCAGTTAATGGGCATAAAGTGGTATCTCATTATTGTTTTAATTTGTATTTCTCAGATGATTGGTAGCATCATCCTCAGTTTCCTTACCATTTGGGTTTTCTCTTCTATGAATAGCCTGTTTACACCTGTACCCATTTGTCTGTTGGATTCCCTATTTTTAAAAAACTTAATTTTTTTATCCTTTTATAATATTAGTGGGTTTTGTTTGGCTCTATTAATGTACATGGTACTGTAGTTGTTTTATTTTCATTTTAAAAGGAAGAAAAGCTGTAGAAATGCTTTCAAAGTCATAATGAAGTTAATTTTTGTTTTTAGTCCAGATGTCAGAGCATTCCTTCAAATGGACAGTCCCAAACACCAGTCAGACCCATCTGAAGATGAGGAGGAAAGAAGTACCCAGAAGGTAGTAAGAAGGACTGTGTTCTTTTAACAGAAAAAAATACACCCCAAAGGTGGAGTTATTGACAATTTAGGACATTTACTTAAAACGAAGTAATTTCATCCATTGTAGATTTTCCACTCTGGAGAACACATAAAAGCAAATATGTACACCTCTTACTGATTACCATTTCTTATAAAATATATAGAATGAGTACTTTTACAATAAAAATTAATACATATTAATTAAAGTTTTGAAAATAGTAAGAAGGGAAGTATTACCCATATTATCACCAACCAGACCTAGTAGTTAGTAACTTTTAACATTTTAGTGATTTTCTTTCTAATCTTCTCTTAACATATAAGGATTTTTAAATTATCTACTTTAATTATATCGTATATAGTGTTTTATATTCTGCTCTCTTCACTTTGCATCTTATTTTTAGGTTACTGTATGTCTTCATCATCAGAATACTTGAATAGGATATTTTTATTTTTTAAAATGTGATAACAAATAAATATAATAAACTTGTGCCTTATGAAAATATTTTCTACGTTTACTTTAGAAAATTATGAGTGAAAGGTAAATACAATAATTTAACTCAAATGATTAATTAGCAATTCAAATTATGATTACAAATTAATATAAATATACCTCTTTAACTCAAAATTGATTATAAGTATTTGTTAAATATGTACATGAAAATCAGAGATGTTGGATTGAAGGACATTTTTATTTTTATAATGTTTTTTAATTTTGTCATGGTTCTGTTTTTGTAATTTAAAAGATAATATTACGAGATGGAATGTTACTGTCCCACAGCTAAAGTCTTCTTTTGAAAATAGACATATCCCTTTTTTGTGACTACCAGAAAGTAGTAATGTTTCTCTGGTTCTCAGTTAAGAGAACAGATTTAACTTTTTCATCTGTGACATGGTTACTCTTAGGAAAATGTAAAAGGGTATTTTAATTTTCTATCAGTGTATCTGGGTAAAAGAGAAACACAAACTGAAAAAACATTTGTAACAAATAAGGCATAACAAAGAATAGCATCTCTGTAAAAATCTCATTCAAATGGATTTTTGAAAAGAATGATATTTAAGACCCAAATAGTTAAAAGGAAAGGGACTGGAAGAAATACTCTTAATAAAAATATGTGGGAAAATGTTTAACCTTGATGCCAATAGTAAATGAGATTTTTAAAGGAGACATTTTTTTCTCTACATAATTAAGGAAACTGTAAAATAAATAAATACTGAAGAACTGAGAAGGTAAAATACAGTGGGCACACTTGGGCATTACTAGTGTCATTATAACATTATGCAACTCTTTTGGAAAGCAGTTTGGCAATATGTATCAGACATGAAAATATTCATGTCACTTAGGAATTGTTGCAAATGAAATAATCCTTCATATGGAAGAAGAACAAAGATGTTCATTGTATGATTTATAATGTAAAATTAGCATCAAGTTTATTCATTAATCATATATTTATCTATATATTGTACATTTAAAAAATATTCTTGAAGATGATGTATTTAAAGTTTTGACATAATGAAAGAAGAGTATAAATTTTATACACATTCACAGTGTGATTACGGTCAGTTTTTAATAGTTACAGAAAAACTATGTAAAATTACTGTTAAATATTTCCAAGATTATCTGTTGGTTATGGATATTTGAAAAAATAATCTTATTCCTAATACTTTTCTTATTTTCTTACTATGAATATATATTTTTAATCGTAAAAGATGAAACCATTCAAAAATATTTTAACTCTTTCACTGCGTTAATTCATTTCAAGTCTTTTCCCAAAATGTGTCAGAAATCCACAAAAAAACCAACAAGTTGGTATTTTGATTATTTTACGCATTTAATAATAATAATTTGAAGTGCTTTGTATATAAGTGACATTGTATTTATGTATAAATATTTCCTATTGTTACTCATTTTTGGCAAACACAAAAATATAAAAAATGTACATCAGCTTTCCTAAACTTCTTTTCTGGAAGTTGCATCTGCAGTCAGCAGATGGAAATATTCATTCAGATATATCTGACTGTCACAGCAAAAGTTAAAGGATAAAATCTATGTAATCATGATTTTCCATGTTTCGTTTGCTAATCGTGTTGAGCATATGTAGGGTTAGGTCAGTTGTAGATTGTCTTGGCCTTGCTGTAGGAGACAACTGGTTTTGAAAGAACAGAACTGACAGCGATTCTTGGGTCTTGCCTCCTGTTCCGCCGCTTTCGGCTTTAGCTCCAAATTTTATGTCTTGTTTTCTTTTTTCATCCATAAAATCTGAAACTTAGACTAGGATCTCTCGCAGTTTTAAAATACTGATAAAAAGAATCTCTTCAAAAAAGGGAAAGAGCCATACTTCATCTTATAGTTGTAACTATTATTAAGGACTTTTTAAGTGGATAACTAAATGAAGTTAACAGCCAGAAAGGATCTTAGAGGGCATTTGGACCTACTCCTTATTTATATAGAGAAAAAGAGGTCAAGAGAAGTCAAGAAACTTACGCTCGTGAGTAGTGTTCACTCTGTTAATAAATTATACCTCACCCCAAGTTTAGTGATTAGATGTAATCTTTAAGAACAGTAGGTAGAGTAAAAAGTTATCTAATTATATACCCCAATAATTTTATTATTATTTTAGAAATGTGCTGCAGTAGGAAAATCATTGCCAAACAAAAATGATCTTGCTACATATTAACGTAATTCAGAGGACACGTTATCCTTGTTAATGTTTAATCCATGCTTATTGATACCACTTCCTTCATCTATATAAGAAAACTTCATTGAGTGGAAATGTGATTTAGTTCTTTGCGCATTGACTAAAATAATAAGTGTATTAAAACTACACTTTAGTTCAGATTACATTATCAGGTTCTATGGAACACTAACATTTAAACATAATCACAATATATTAAGTCAAATTATTATGCTTTACTCCTTAAACTAAACTTATACAGTGCTGTATGTCAATTTTATCTCAGTAAAACTGGGGGAAAAAAGATTACTCCATGTTAAATTATGCCACAGTAGGGCAGTTCTCATTTAATGAACTGGAGTATTTATACTTTTTGTTTTGTTTTGTGCTAGAGTGTTATGGTTCCTTATATTTCTGTCTTAAAAACTGGAGATTGAAAATATATTACATGAAGATTTTTCATGTAAAGTTATTGTTAAGAAATAAATTTGGTTTGTAACTGGAAAGCTGGTGCCAACGTTGTTTCTTAAGAAAGCTTTATTACTATTCATCAGAACGTTTGCCCTTTTTTTAAAAAAAAAATAGCTTGTATTCTGGAGATCATCTGTAAGTTTCAAATGAATTTAAGTGGAAATATGTAGGACATATGTCTCTAATAAGAAGTTGCTTAGATAAAATTTGTTGGTTCTAATTAACTTAAAGAGAAGTTCTTAAAAGCTTATTTTCTATCAGTAGCTTACATAATTATATAAGGCTCTAGTGAAAGTATAGATATTTGAGACATCTATTAGTGATTTAATTCTGAATGTATGAAGAATTTCAAAGTGAATTTATATGACGCAGAATTCACTTACACTTGGCTTTTGTGGAAAGTGCTCATTCTAGACTAATCTTTTGGGATTTTGAGTTAAATTTCAAGCTATTATAATTATTAATGAACTAGAATCTTTATTAAATTACTTTATGGCTTACTAGGTGAGTAAAGATTTGCTTCTAAATTAATAACAGGGATTAAATTTACTGTCTTAACAGTTGTAAAGAGAAAAAAAGCCCATCTAAAATTTTGATACTACCACAATGGTAGAATTAGAAAAACACTCTTCGTTGTATGTATTTGCTTTAGAAATAAGTTTATCTCCTATCAAATTAAAACTTTCAATCCAGTATTTGCACTCTTTATGATCATATTATAATTTCCTATATTTGATAAGTTATTATTTGAAAATTGAAAAACAAAAGCCAATTTTTAACCAGTGTTTTAAATGTAAAAATGATTCCTTTTAAATTGTGGTTTCAATACCCACCTCTTCCAAAGAGCTTTTCCCAGTTTACTTCGTTCTTTTGCCGCTTTGAGCTTGATTTCTGCCTTACCCTTTTCTGTACAACTACTCTTGAAATTTATCATAAAAATGATTATGTATGTTTCCAAATAAGTCTATACATTGATTAAGAATTAGGACTTTGGGTTTCTTTAACATGGCAATACATCAGATACCTGGTACAATTATGTACATTTTATTTGAAAAACATACATTGATCATTGAAGCTCCAATATGAACATTAATTTTTTTTCCCCACCCCAACAGCTACACTCTACCTCACAGAACATCAACCTGGGACCATCTGGAAATCCTCAGTAGGTTTGATTTATTTCAAACAATCCTTTAAATTTTACAAAGCTTTTTTTTTTTTTCGTGAATGTGCAAATATAATTATACCAGTTTAACTGGAAGCCTATGAAATGTAACCATAGTTACAGTGAATATAATACTGTCATATGCTTGCCTAATTACTGCTCTAGCTTTGCATTGCTTTAGTAGAGTTCTGAGGTGTTTTTAATCCACAAATTATTGATCAGGTTCTGCTGATTTGCTTTTGTCACTTTTCTGTGTGTGTGTGTGTGTGTGTGTGTGTGTGTGTGTGTGTGTGTGTGTGTGTGTAATCAGACTATATTTCCTAGGGGACCCTAAGTCCCGGGAGGTGCTTGGGAAGTGTTATGACAGAAGCATCCCTGAGGCCTAACTGATATTCTCCTGGTGCTGTCGTTGGTGCAACCCTAGTTGTTAGCCAGCTGGTTCCAGAGGAGTCATGATGCACGTTAGCTCATTACAGGCTATTAAACAATCTTGATGCAGTTTTTCCCATAGAACCTTATTTATTTGACCCCAGGGAAACATTTTGAGGAACACCAGGAGTGGTAAATACAGACTTCATCTTGAGTGTCAACTCCAGGAATTCATTGGAGCTGAATACTTACCTAGAACACTGAATGCGAAGGAGTCCAAGACCACTTCCTGGCTCAGTTTGAGGAGCCCTGACAGATTAGTGATGACTGCCAGGGATTAGAGAAGGAGTGTAGTGTGGCTGTCCTGACTTAAAATTATCTTTATAGCCTTATTGGACTAATTCTAAAGTATTCTGTCTTTTATCCAGGATACTACGCTTCCCTCACCCTTTTGGTCCTCTTAAACAGTGAGTATAGACAGATAAGAGGCATGGTCCAAGGATGGGGTCCTGGGACACTTCAGCGTTATCGTAAGGTCAGGGAGGAATCAGTAAAAGAGACTAAAGAGAATGTGGTGTCACACAATCAGGTGAACAAAGTGTCTTGAGGAAGGAGTGATTAATCCTGTTAATGCTGCTGATAGGACAAGTGAGATGAAGGGTGAGAATTGACCACTGGATTTGCTAAGTCCCTGGTGACTGTTACGACAGTTCCAGTGGTGTGGTACAAAGATCCTGACAGGAAAGGGTTCAAGAGGGAACTGGAGGAGAACACAGCGGGTATAGATACTGAGTGTAGACCACCCACCTGAGGAGTTTTGCTACAAAGGAAAGCAAAGAAATAGGATGGTAACTAGATGAGAAAGTTTGGTTTTGAGCATTCTTTTCTGTCAACCCACATAGTACTGAATTGGCCAGCAGCACAGAAACAGAAATTGGCTTTATCACCAACACTTAACAGTGCGGCCTTGGGTATGGCCCCAGTTAGCGTGTTTATTATGAGACATTTATTTTTTTGCTATTCTTTTTGTTTAAAAAGTGATTTCACTATCTAGCACATCATTAAAGAACAAAGTAACTAGTCCAAAGAGCAGGTTCTTGAAGAAGAAAACATCTAAGCTTAGTTAAGTTTTTATCTCCCTAATCTTCACCTGTTACTCTTTAACCTAGGCTTGGTGTTACTCTAATGTGTGAGTTGGCCATTTGTTTCAGTAATGAGTTGAAGGAAATTTAAAATCTAAATAGAGTCATTCCCCCCTCTCTAGAGCAATTTAGGAATTCAGACTGGATTGAAGGAACTAGCTCTTCCCGCTGCTTAAGCTTAACTTTCTGCTGCTCTGGCTTTTTCCTATGTACAGCCAATGTTGTTTTTACCTGATAGGTTACTATGAATAAAAGGACAATTTTAATATTCCCTCTGGCTTCTCTACTCCTGGCTTTCCTATATTACCATCTATGAGAACAAATAGAGAGGTCTTTTATCTGTAATGTACAATAAGTGATATACATGCAAAACAATGTGATGACTTTTTACTCCATCAGAAACTTTTCTTAGTGACTTTATTAGGTGTTAATGGCTAGTACCTTTCTTTCCAGAAGAATTACCAGACGAGATAGTCCTTGGAATGTATCACTAATTTATATAGTTATTCAGTTTCCTCATTAACAACATGGGTGAAGTGTATGATTAGTAAAATTGGTTTAGATAGAAGCTACATTGAGTTTAAAATTATTTATATATATATATATATATATATATACACACACATATTTATATATACAGACACACACATAGGGGGAGAGAGAGAGAGAGAGAGAGAGAGAGAGAGAGAGATTTTTCTTTCAAGGAGGCTGTTATTGAAGTTTCTCTTAAGCAGAACTTAAGGCTTAAGTGAAGTTATAAATGTGTTATCTATCAGAAAGTAGATATTATTCACTATTACCTACTTTATATTAAAAATGAGATGCTACCAGTGTGAAAGCTGGAGTCATCATGCTGAAGTGTTTTGTATCTAGCATTTACTTATGAAAGAAATGCTTGAAAGTTAACATCTTCTCAGTTTCTAGGAGGCTGATTCTTGTCATTGTTCATTTATTTCAGTGCTAAACCAACAGACTTTGATTTCTTAAAAGTTATTGGAAAAGGCAGCTTTGGCAAGGTAAGAGCTTTTATTTTCTCATTCCATTAATAAGTACTTACGGAATGCATGCTTTATATATGCGAGGCCACAGAGCTTATTGGTATGTGGGATATGGAGTTAAGATCGTTTCTCTATCTTCAAAGCACTGACAGAATAACTAGAGAGATAAGACACCTACTCAAATTCTAACATAAAACTTATTTGTTCAACAGGTATTTGTTGAGTACCTCCTGTGTGCCAAGCACCATTACAGGCCGTTACAATATTATTACAGATAATATTGACATGGTAGTACCTTTGTGATGCCTACAACCTAGTGTGTGTGTGTTGGGGGGGAAGGGAGTCAATTAAAAATATGCAGTCAAATAAATAATTATAAGTAGTAATGGGCCTGTGAAGGAAATGAATAGAGGGAAGTGACAGAGGACTATAGGAAGTGAGGGCAAAATCCCTCCTTAGATGGGTTGGTCAGAGATGGCTTCTCCAAAGAGGTGCTATTTAAGCTGAGGCTGGAAAGAGAAAAATGAGCAGCGGTGTAAATAATACTTGGGAAAAGAAAGGGCTGTGTAAAGACCTGGCTTCTCCTAAAAATTGAGGGTCACATCAGTCACTTAACTTGATATTGTGGCCCTACCAAGGAAGGAGAATCACTTAAGGCTAGAGGTGTCATAGGTGGAGTTATCAGAATTATCAAATGTATTTAATACCTTTTTGCATTATACTTCAATCTGTAGTAAAGATAAACATGTATGTGTTTAATTATAATTTGCTGTATTCATATTCTATATCTCTAGTTTGTTTTCTGAGTTCCTTAGATACCAGGAATTGGGACCATGCAGTAATTTATTAATTCAGCAAATATTATTAATTCAGCAAATATATATTGACCACCTGCTACATCCTGGGCAATAGAAAGTTAGACCTACTCTCAGACTGCTCACAGTCCATTGAGATGTTAGAGATAATCTGTCAATAATGCCAAAAAGCATTATCTTTTGGAAACTTCATGTTTAGATCTTGAGTCTACCAAGAATTGGTTCTTGCGTTTAATATTAGGTGTAGATCACAGTTCATTTTATTTCCTGTGGGTATCCATCTGATCCCAATCTATTGAAAAGACTATTCTTTCGCTACTGATGTCAGAGTAACCCTCATCATATAGCCAGTGTCCACATATGCAATGATCTACTTCGAAGACCTTATGTTTAGTATTTGCTTGTAGACTTTATATTTTGTTTCATTAGTCTATTTGTCCTTACTCCAATACCACATCATCGTGACAAACATGGCTTGATATCTGACAGAACAAGTCCTCCCTCCTTGTTCTTCAAGAGGCTATTCTTAGTTCTTTGCATATCTGTATAAATTTCAAAATTAGCATTTCAGTTTCCACAAGATATCTGTTGGATTTTGATTGAGATGGCATTGAATATGGAAATCAATTGGGAGAATTATCATCTTTACATTATTGAGTCTTCTAATCCATGATCATGATATATCCCTTTGTTAATTTAGTTCATCTTTAATTTTCCTTAATACTCTTTTACAGTGTTCTGTATAGAATTTTTACACATCTTTAATTAGATGTATTCCTGCGTGGTTTGTTTTTATGCCGTTTGAAAACTAGTGTTAATTAGTGAAGCTGAATGTATGCATTGCTTGTGAGACATTGGTTCTACTCCTAGCTCTGTATCCAACAGAAATGCATGCACATATGCACAAAGAAAAGCACATGCCAGAATATTCATAGCATTGTTATTTATAAACAATCTAAATGTCTATCAACGAAAGAGTGGATTAAATTATGTAATGCAGTATTCTGTACAGCGACAAAAATGTGAAAACTATGCTACATGCCACAACATGAATTCACATTAGATAATTTAGAGTGAAAGAAGTAAGACAGAGACAACTTTATATAATTCTAATAATAATGAAATTCAAGAAATGTCAAAATTTAACCTTTGTTATTGCAAGTTGAGATACTTAACCTTTGAGGAAGATGGAGATTGAGTAGTTTCTGGAATGGGGCAAGGGGGAAAGGGGGGCGGCGCTTCAGGCTTCCAACAATGTTTTATTTTTTGACCTGGATAGTGATTACATAGTGTGTTTATTTTGTAATAATTCACTGAACTGTAATGATTTGTCTGTTACTCTACTTATGTTATGCTTAATAAAAATTTAAAATCTTGCAAAATGCTTAGAAACGAACAAAGAGCAATAAAACATAGTAAAGCAGAATACACAAAAAGAAGGAAAAGCAAACAGAAATGTAAATTCACAGTATGTTGTAAAATAGAAAAATATGTATATAATTAAATGGCAATCCAACATTTATTCTAAACTCCAATTAGTGGTCTTGGTTCTACTTTCCATTTGCCCATTTGTTTCTTAACCATCTGTCCTCTAAATCTACCACCAGTCTACTAGAAAAAACTGCCTACTTGAAGGAAATCACTACCTCCAAATTGCCACATTCTTTGAATTATTTTCTCAGAATGTCCTTGAAAATGAACCAATCAAAATATAGAAGGAAATGTTAGGCAGGTGGGAGGTGTCGAGAAAAGGAAAAATGTAAGAAGGGAAGAAGGTCCAACACAGTCAAATATTGTAAAGAACAAAAGAATGGGACATGAGAAAAATGCCAACAGTTGAGCACAGGACATTTTCACCCTAAAGATGTTTTGACTCCATCTCCATGACTAACATTTAAAAAAAAATTAATAGACTTTGTTTTTCAGAACTGTTTTAGACTTACAAAAAAAATGAGTGAAGAGAAAATACAGAAAGGTCAGAGAATTCACAAATCATCCCCCACCCCATACACACAGCTTGCCCTATTATTTACATCTTACATTAGTATGGTACATTTGTTCCAATTATTGAACAGATAGCAATACATTATTATTAACTAAAGTTCATCGTTTATTTAGATCGCCTAAGTTTTTACATAATGTCCTTTTTCTGTTTGGGGATCTCATCTGTAATCCCGTGTTACATTTAGTTGTTGTATCTCCCTATTAAGCTTCTCTTAGCTGTGACAGTTTCTCAGATTTGCCTTGTTTTTGAGGACCCTTGATGGTTATGAGAAGTGCTGGTTAGGTATATATTAAGATATCCCTCTATTGGAATTTGTCGGATATTTTTCTAATGATCAGACTGGAGTTATAGGTTTTGGCAAGGAAGACCACAAAGTAAAGCCCAGCAACGTTACTAGTTGCTGTTTCACATCATTCCGAAACGCTTTGGAATATGTCATTTAATAGTTATGCAACCTGTGGGGCATCTTGCATCCCTTAAAACTATTTGCAAAACCTTGAGTATATGTCTGCCTTTTTTCTGAGGGAAAATCTTAAGTTTCTGCAGATCCTTCAATGTGTCTTCATGCAGTCCAGCTCATTATAGGCACTCAGCTACACTCAAACTTGGTGCTGCTTCTTCTGAACTCTCCTGAATTGGGAACCTATAAAGAGAAGCCTAAAAGTTCACACAAAAATGCATTTTGATCACTTAGAAGCCATTTCCTTCTCCTTTTTGTATGTAGCCATGAAGTTTATAGCCTTAATATTTTCTAAGGACACTCTTCCTGACTTGGGCTGGCGCACACATGTACACACACACACAAACACACGCGCGTGCACACAAAGATCTCAAACAGTGTAGATTTTGGTACTTAAATTTAGTGAAAATCTCAAACATCAGCACATTAACTGACAAAGAAATGGTGCCTGGCATTTCAAATGATCAACAACAGCCTTTTTTGTTTTAAAATATCTAAAGAAAAGTGGAGTTATAAAATAAATTTAGTAGTTTTCAATTTTCAAGACAAAATTAATCTATAAACTTAAGTTTTGATTTATTGATAAGTGAATTATTCCTATCAGAATATTAAAATTTCTAATAGCATGCACAATCTTTAACTACAACAGGTTCTTCTTGCAAAACGAAAACTGGATGGGAAATTTTATGCTGTCAAAGTGTTACAGAAAAAAGTAGTTCTCAACAGAAAAGAGGTAAAATAAAATAACTTCTTTTCTCCTAAACCCCTTTTCTCAATTAACACAGTTGTTTTCTAGTATATAATGTGAGTTGATCTTTCACCTTTTTTTTTTACAGCAAAAACATATTATGGCTGAACGTAATGTGCTCTTGAAAAATGTGAAACACCCATTTTTGGTTGGATTACATTATTCTTTCCAAACAACTGAAAAGCTTTATTTTGTTCTGGATTTTGTTAATGGAGGGGAGGTGAGTTTTATAATTAGTTTTCTAATATTGATAATGTTTAGAAAAATAGAATTAAGTCAAAATTTTTCTTTCCTTGAGTTTTTGGAAGGCTAGTCCTGCATCAACAGCTGTTTGTTGAGTAGCAACAATATTTAAGGTGATGGCTAAATAAGCATAACACAAGATGTGGAAAAGTATAAACACAAAGCTCTTACTCAGCTTATGGCATAGATGGGAAAGTTCATAATAAAAGAACCTCAGTGTGAAGCTACAGACTCCATGGATAGTTTTGTCACTGAGTAATATAGCAAGAATAATATTCTGAAGCATTAGAATAAAACATGATTTGTAATTTAGATAATTATTGTTTCAATAGTTGCATATAAATATTCGTCTAGCCTGTCATTTTCTAAAATGTGTAAACTATTAATCAGATGAGGTGATCCTCTAATAAAGGGTTCTATGGTGAAGTCAGTTTTGAAAATGTTTCATGTTATATCCCATTGATAATTAACAATATGTTTCTTGGTGATTTATAATATGTTTCAACATGTGTAAAGACTTCGAAAAGTTCTGCATTAAACAAAGCCAGGATTTGTTGTTGTGTTGTTTCGTTAATAATTTGAGATTTTTAATTTTTCTAAAAAAAATCTTAAGTTTTCTTAGAATTTTATTTTATTCATATATTTATTATGTTTCAGTTTTTTCCCTACTAATCCACCATCTTGAATAGGTCCCCAGGATTTGGTTTTTAAAAATTTTTTATCACATAACCCCTTTTTTTGTTTGAACCAAATCTGTCAATAGTATTCCCCAAAACTCTGAATTAAAGGGATATTGAAATACATTTTCAGATATGCTGCTCTTGTGATAAGTACAGTAATAGCTAACATGTATCAAGTATACTTACAGGCCCAGCACTCTGGCTCTTTGTACATATCATTTTGTCTTCAAACAGTTTTATTATATGAGACAAAGAAACTGAGGCATGGAGAAGCTAGGTAACTTGCTCAAATTGTACGGTTGTAAGTATTGGAGCCAGGAATTGAACTCGGGCAGTCTGATTCCAAGATTTAGGCAGCCGACCACCTCCTATTCCTCTACTTCAACCCTCACACCATTCTAATTTGAGCTCTGATCTGTGAATGTCTCTAAAAATGATTTTAGCTGACAGATGCTGTCATATCTACACAAAGAGACCTTCCATGCCCTAGTCCCAGAGCAGAGCGAGGGGAAAAGAATATTTCAACCTCATTGTAGTACACTTAACTATAGAATAAAGGAGCTAAAAAGAAGACCAGTTTCTATTCTGCAAACCTGAAAGGTGATCAGACACACCTAGATCACTTGGCAGAAAGATCATAAAAAGAATCATTATTCAGCCCCCTACATCTATGACAAAAATGCCTTATGACTCCTCAGTGCAGAAGCAAGATTATGAATCCCCCAGGCACCCTGATTCAGAGATAGATGTAAATGACCCCAACCTTGCAGGTTGTCATTTTATCTTGTATGTGCATGAATGCTAACATATAATGAGAATTGATTGAGGGGCTCTTACTTTGTAATTATTTTACATGTGTTATTTCAGTTCATCATCACAACTCTTTGAGATACACACTCTTGTACCCATTTTATAAATAAGGAGATTAAGGCTCAAGAGGTTAAGTAACTTCCTAAATGTCACATTGTTCTAGTAAGTGTTAAGCCCTGGATGTAACCTAGACATATAAGTACCTCTCTCATGTCTTTGAAATGTCATGTGAGGCATCCAACTGCAAATGAGATCCTACAGCAGGTTTCCTTCTTTGTCTGTGGTTTCTTCATACTGCTTTAGGACTTCGCTTCCGATCTCTTTACGCAGTGACCACTCATAACTGAGTGGCAAAGGTGGAAAGAGTAGGCTTGTCTTCTAAAAGATACACTTGGCTAAGATAATAGGGGAAAAATAGAAATAGAATGTTGGGGTGGGTGGAAGAGGAGTTGAATGGGGCAATAGATAGACAAGGAATAAAGACCAGGAGAAAGGATAAAAAGAGAGATGGAGTATAATTTCATTATGTGTTTTCTGTTATTATTCTTATTATTTCCCCCAATGTTCATACTTACGGTTTTTTAAATATTAACAATGATTTTTATTTTTATTTATTATTATTATATATTTTTTTTAAGGAGGGCACAGCTCACAGTGGCCCATGTGGGGATCGGACCAGCAACCTTGGTATTATTAGCACCATGCTCTAAACAACTGAGCTAACTGGCCACTCCTGCATTTGTTTTTAAACAACGAAAGAACGAGACAAACAAATGAAAAAACAAAAACTCATAGACACAGACAATAGTGGTCACTGGAGGGTAAGGGGGGAGAGAGGTAGTAGATGAGGGTAAAGGGGATCAAATATATGGTGATGGAAGAACTGACTCGGTGGTGAACACTCAATAGATGATACAGAATACAGAATTCTACACCTGAAACCTATGTAACTTTACTAACAATTGTCACCCCATACTTATATTTTAACCTTGATGCGTGGTATTTATTATTGTATACTACTTCAGATTTGTTTTGGAACCAGGTAGAGTATAAACAAATAAGTTTTTTGATACTGGGCATATAAATAAGCCTTTCTGAGCCTCAGCTTTCTCATTAATTTTCTACCTCAAAATAGTTGGGTGTATTAAATAACACAAGCATATCTAAAGTCCTTAGCTTAGTGCCTTTGATTCAATAAGCAGCCAGTGTTAGTGAATGGTCAGATTTTCATTAGTATTGTATTGGACAGATGTGAACAGGAGATCAAGAAATAGAATATTACAATAATGTAAGCTACAGCTGATAAAAACAATAGTAGGGATAAAAAGGAGGAAGTATTCCAGAAATAATTAAAAGATTAAAAACAAGAATTTATTCATTGACTAGATGCAGGGGCTAAGGGTAAAGGAGCAGAACAGGCGAATCCCAGGTCTGCACCCTTTTATCTACTCTGTCAGATGTAGTGTAACTGATCTTCACCCTAGCCTTCCAGAAGAGGCTAAGAAAACATTTTTGGACAATCTTTGAAAATTGGAGAAGTTAAATGAATTGCCTACAAAAAAAAAAAAAAAGAAGAAGAACCAGGATTTAAACCCAATCTGATCAGCTATGAAACCTGCCTCCACAGTGCCTTGCTGCCTCCCATGGCTTAGAGGGCTGGGCAGAAAGTAGTATCATTCAAAGGGAGGTCACGGCAGCAGCAGGAAGTCTGTGAAAGACAAGGGGCTCTGTTTTAGGCAAGTGGAATTTGTTGCCTTAGGAAATATTCAGGAAAGAGCAGCAGGCAGCAGGTGTTTGCAGAAGCTCTTCGCAGAGGTCTGGGCTGGGGGGTCCACATGAGAGACGTCAACACAGGGGATGAACTCATTGCAATAGATCAGGGCACGGTATCCAGAGAAAGGATACTTGTGGAGAACCCTTGTTAATCCCTACAGTGTAAGGGCCCAGAAAGGAGTGGAGATGGAATTCTCCAAGGGAGATGGAGACCGAAAGAGAGATCATTGTCGTAGAAGCCAAGGACTTAGAAATAGGTCAAGCAAACTGTGCCAAGGCAGGTAACCTAATAACTATAGGCAGGTTGTAAGAAATAAATTAAGAATTAGAAAGTGTAAGAAAGGAACTGGAAAGTCCAGCTGCCACTTCCCTCTAGCCATTTGCTACCACATTGGAATTCAGGCTTAATGGTGCCGAGCCTCCCCTCTTTTTTTTTTTTTTTCCTGGAAGAAACCCAAACTATGAATCTTCATCAAAAACATTTTTCCAGTTTTTAATTTACCGATTAATTTAGATATTTCTAAAAACAGTGTTTGGCTCAAGCAAATTATGTCTGTGGGTTATAGTTGATGTGCCAGCCACTAGTTGCCAGTCTCTGAATAGGTTTGATTTTACCAAAGGCAAGAACAGTTAAAATAGGTCCAGTAAGGTACTGTAACTACATGGCAATATCTAGGTCATTGGTCTTCATTGATCTTTTCCAGCGTGGTTGCCTGGAGTGGTAAGGACATTGCCAGACTGAAGATTGAGGAGTAAATGGGAGATGAGTAAATTAGCAAGGGGGGAAGAAAACCTGTGGTTGAAGAGAGACAATAGGTCAGGGACACAGGCGAGGGAGAGTCACAGTTCTGTGCTCTTTTATCTCACGTTCAAAATAACAGAAATCCTGTTTTCTATTTACAGAATACATTTGTTTTGCTTTATGTGTGAATGATGTTAGTATTCCTATTTTTTCCATTTTACAGCTGTTTTTTCACTTACAAAGAGAACGGTCCTTTCCTGAACACAGAGCTAGGTTTTATGCTGCTGAAATCGCCAGTGCGTTGGGTTACTTGCACTCCATCAAAATAGTGTACAGGTAAGTTTTTTAAACATTACTTGTAAAAATGTCTTTTTATTGTTTTACTTCAGTTGATAATTCAGTTTTATTCTTCTTTCCTTTTTTTTTTTTTTTTTGATAGAGACTTGAAACCAGAAAATATTCTTTTGGATTCCATAGTAAGTATTGTCTTTTAAAAATCTAGTAGCTCTCAGTTTTTATTGTTGTGCTTAGTGGAGAAAAGTCAGCCTCAAAGGTTCCAAACTGAATTTATGTAACAGTGTCAAAATAACAAAACTGTAGAGATGGAGAACAGATTAGTGGGTTGCAAGGGCACAGGGTCAAGGGGATAAGGAGGTGCAAAGATAAAGGGGTAGCACTGTCCCTTTGGGGTGATGGACAGTTCTGTCGTGATTGTGGGTGGTGGTAGTTACAAAAATCTGTACGTGTCTATTGCATAAAACTACACATACTTACACATAAAAACCTGAACATCCCGTTTTCTAATCATGTTAGCCAGCAGAAACATGATACAATACTATAATCCTTACAATTTATGTTAAAGCCTTGTTATTCTCAGACACACATACAGACACATTTAGTTTATTTTAAACTAACACACAAATGCAGGCATGTACAAAATAGTGAAAACTAAATAAGGTCTGCAGTTTTGTTAATATTGTACCATTGTCAGTTTTCCAATTTTGATATTGTACTGCAGTTACATAGGATATCAGCATTGGGGGACGCTGGGTGAGGGGTACATGGAACTTTGGGTATTATTTTTGCCATTTCCTTTGGGTCTATAATTACTTCAAAATAAAATGGTTTTTAAAATTGTCAATTTATGTCCATTTGTTGTTTTATCTTACTGCCCCTGTATTTCTCAGGGACATGTTGTCTTAACAGATTTTGGGCTTTGTAAAGAAGGAATTGCTATTTCTGACACCACGACAACATTTTGTGGGACACCAGAGGTAAGAAGTCTCTTTTGTCATTCACATAATCATGTATAAAATGCAAAAATGAATCACAAATTGCATATACAAAATTTGAAATCAGAAAAGTAGAATAAAAACTATCATTTCAGTTTCTAGCCAATTAGAAATAATCTGATAATCATCCTTTCTGAATATTTAAAGTTTATTGATAGTTGTTATTTTTAACTATGAATGTGAGATACCACAGATAACCCAAAAAAGATATGTTATGCTTCTTTTTAATGGACATGTTTACCTTAGACTTCTTTAAGCATTTGATTATATTCCTAATCCTTAAAAATAAATCACAAGTCAGTGACGAAAATGTCCTAAAATTGTGGTAATGGTCGCACAATTCGGTGAATATATTAATAGCCATTAAATTGTACATTTTAAATGGGTAAACTTCATGGTATGTGAATATCTTAATAAAGCTGTGTGTGTGTGTGTGTGTGTGTGTGTGTGTGTGTGTGTGTGTGTGTGTGTGTTTAAATAAGCGAAAGCAAATGTGGCAAAATATTGGCCACATTTAGGTGGCAGCCTTATTGGTTTCTATTATATTTCTCTATTTTTCTGTAGAGTTAAAATATTTCATAATGAAATTAAGTGTTTTTTTAACAGGAGAAAATAAAACAGTGGATGGGCATGGGGAGAAGCACAAATCAGAATTTATAAACCCAAACATCCCATTCTTTATTCCTGTTAGCTAGCAGAAAATGTATCTTTCTGTTTGAGGCAATAGTAATAATCCTTACAATTTATGTTAAAACCTTGCTATTCTCAGACACACACACACACACACACACACACACACACACACACACACACCTTTAGTTTATTTTAAACTGTCCTAATTTTAATGTATGGATAGTGATCTTAGGTGCCACGTAGTATTTCATCATTATCGAAATTTCAAATATTGTTGAAAATGTATGATAAAATGGCTCACATGAGACTTATAATTAAGATCAAAAACTTAATTAAAAGTAACAATATTTACTTTAAAATATATTTTTTTCTTCCTTTTTCTAATCTAGCCCTAGCTCCTACATACATTTGTAACCATTCTATTTTAGTTTATGTATGAGTGAAACTTTTTTGTGAATATATATTGATTTCATAGTTAAAATCTTTAAGACCTGTAGTTTTCAGAAAGGAAACAAGTGTTTTTGATCATCTAAGTCTAAATGTGATCAGAAATTATTAAACCCTTTCTATTTGTTCTTCCACTTCTTTTAATCACATTAAAAACGCTTAAGAAATTTTCTTATTTCATATGGGAAGAGAAAATATATATTTTGGAATCTAAAATTCAAATTTACTATCTTATATGTGTTGAAGTGGTGATGAGTTTAAGTTTTTTACAAAAATGTAAATAGTCATCTAATAACTTACACAACATTTCTAAATAATATGTTAATTGAAAGGTGGAAAAGTGGATTATAACTGCCACATTAAGAATTCCCTCTTCAAGAGAAATAGTTATGGGTAATGACCAGAGGAATTGCTAAAATAATCTTGTAAAAGACCCCCCCACCCCCACCCCAAATAACCTACCTTTACCGACTTTGTATTACAGATTCTGCATTTGCTGTGCTCTTCTGTTTGTCTTAACTACATCACAGTTTCTGGGGCAAATGTTTGAATATGTATATTTTGAAAAGTGTCCCAATTGATTCTGAAGAACCACTGCTATGAGACTACTTACTCAACCATTTGAAAATCTAGATGTTTTTAGTGTGATAGTAAAACGTAAAATTTGATGAATTTCTCAAGTATTCCTATGTTGTATCTTGAGCTGTTTAGTGAGTTGCTGTAATATTTCATCTTTTCTGTAGTACCTTGCACCTGAAGTAATCAGAAAACAGCCCTATGACAACACTGTAGATTGGTGGTGCCTGGGTGCTGTTCTA
This sequence comes from Rhinolophus hipposideros, assembly GCF_964194185.1. NCBI lineage: Eukaryota > Metazoa > Chordata > Mammalia > Chiroptera > Rhinolophidae > Rhinolophus > Rhinolophus hipposideros. Next base: position 62,208,054 of record NC_138059.1, read on the forward strand.
TATGAAATGCTCTATGGGTTGGTATGTATTTCTACTCTTTTATTATTATTCTGATATAATTGATTTGAGTTTTCTCTCTTCTCTTTCTCTGTTAGTACTCTCATGGACTCTTAGATAACACTTCAGAGAGCAGTAGTCTGGTTAAATGAATCCAAAACCACATTAGGGTTATGCACAAAAAGAACAACTTTTCATTTCATTATTAGTTTTTTTAGTATAATTATTTCTCTGTCATACTGCAGGTACTCTCATCCAATTCGCATTTTTAAAGAATAAACACCTAGTATTAAAATTATCTGCTTTTAATTCAGTTTACCCCAATCATGATGCTGCCTGATTTCAAAAAGATGGAAAGAAAAAAGAATTTTGTATTTATCTGAAGAATGCCTTTTGGTTTTGTCTTGTATTTTGTTTAGGATTTAATTAATACACTGGTGCTATACTTTTTCCATCACTGAGAACCTTCTATTCCCTTCACCATAAACACTGTCTTGAAGATTTCATTGAAAACAAGTGATGTTTACTATGTAATCAGTTGCCCCAGTTTTTATTAAAGACACATAAGGCCAGCCAGAGCGTCTGGTTAACATGAGTAAAATTGTTTCTCTGCATTGAGTAAATAACATTCTGACCAAATGCAAACAATTTAGGCATTTTAGTTAGCATACATATACTTAGAGGAATATGTTTTTATTTAGGTTTTTTTGAAATATTCAAAATCATTTCTAGCCCCTCTTTGTTGCCCCATGCGTGTCCCAAAGCCTCAGGCTGGGAACCATCCACTCACGTCCCCTGGTGCTGCCCCCGCCATCAGCTGAGACCTGAGCTGGGGCTTGTTTTTGGTGGTTGTTCTGCTTTTTGTTTGTTTGTTTTTCCTGAAAATTGGGAGCTCTCATTAAAATTCAACATGTGGGGTACATTTTAGAGCACTTGTTTCATGTTGCTCACGTGGAATGCTAGAGCCCTTTGATAGCCAGTTTCTGGGGGAAGTGTTTGAATATTTCCCCCAAAGAAATATTCTTCTTTGCCCTTGACCAAGACATGCTTGTTGAAAGGTCTAGTTTTCTGGTGATGCCTGAGATTTAGAACACCTGATAACCACTTTATACCTTCGTTTCCCTCGGAGCTGGCGATTTGCTATCCTGATAGTTCCAAATCCTTTGAATTTCTTTAGAGGACTTTGAAAGTGTTGTGTATAAAATTCAACGGATTCAAAAGGGAACATCCGTTAATGAGACTTATATTAACTATTTAAAAATAAAGTTAGATTTTACAAAATAAAAAAGTTTTCTGTTTCCTATAAAAAAGAAAAAGTGACAAGCCTATAACTCCCTTAACTTTAAAAATTATTTTTGCTTTAAAACTTTTAACTCGATGCTTAACTGGCTAATCTTTGTGTTGATGCTGTAACTCAGGTCTTCAGGCTGTAACAATAGAAGTTTCCTTCTGCAGAGGACACCCATAAGGCTGTGCTCTACTTAGGAAGGCACACTGTCTTCAGGTCTCCATGTCTACTAGAAACCTCAGTTATAATTAGTTTATTCTCCAGTCTCAAGAAATTAGTTAACGTTGGATCAGTGTTGGATCTGTTTCCAGTAATTCTGTCATTGCACCTATGACGTGGTTGGTGGTGGTTTTCTGTAAAACAGATACTATTACAAGTTTTAGACAATTGACCCCTGTCTACAAGGTGTTATTAAACAGACTGGCCCTAATTTATTCAATGAACATGTATTAAGCTCTTCATTGTGCTGGGTTTTAGAATCACTTTCTCATCGAGAGGCTGCACTGCAGAGGTGCAGACAACCAAAGAGGCCTGTGCATTTCTGGAAGTGTACAGACCCAGTCTGCTCCCTGTAGATCAAGGCCAAGTCCAACTATTTTAACCCAAACACTATGGCATTGTTTAGTGTAACAATGCTTTATTTTGCTTTTTTTTGTTCAGCCTCCTTTTTATTGCCGAGATGTTGCTGAAATGTATGACAATATTCTTCACAAGCCCCTAAATTTGAGGCCAGGAGTGAGCCTCACAGCCTGGTCCATTCTGGAAGAACTCCTAGAAAAAGACAGGCAAAATCGCCTTGGTGCCAAAGAAGACTTTGTACGTACATCTTTCCCAGTACCCACTTTATTTAAGTTTATTTATGATTAGAAGGTAAAGCCGTATTTTATGCATTTAATGGGATGAATACAGCTTAAAGGAGAGCAACATGAAAAACAGGCATACTTGTGCCAACAACCGCACCAGTGTTTATATGTAGCACTGTACAGTTTAAAGCTCTTGCACTTGATCTCCATCACAAATTGATCCTGTCCTCTTCATTCCCCACATCCAGCTTTCACACTCTATTATTTATTTGATTTTTATGTTAGAAGTTTTCCTCCTCTTCTTTTTAAGAAATGTGTGGCATACATTTTTTAATTATGTAAACTTTGAGATCATGTTAACAAGAATTAAATTGCCTCCTGACTTCAGGACTTAATGCCTTTTGCCTTGAACTAGCTAACATTAAATCACTTTTTTTTTCTGAGAATTTGGTCACACCTCCTTACGACGATTATGGAATCTACAGGTTTATTTTTTTTTTAAATAAAAAAAAGCTTTTTAAATTCGTTGCAAATTTCTCAGAAAATTCTTGAGGGCTGTTTGTCAATCTTGAACTTGAGCTGTGAATAATAAACTCTTCTGCTACTGATTTTCCTGCCCTACATTCCCTGTTCAGCTGGTGACTCTGTCAACAGTTCCCCATCCCTCTGGCATTCCGTAATGCACTGTTTCAGTCAGTCTTGCTGATACTCCATACCTTCTTGCCCCCTTGGTGCTTTTATTGAATTCACTGGCAGAAATCGCAACCATGGAGAAATCCACCTGTCATCTTCTGGGCTGCCGAACAGTGCTGAACAAAGTTGCGTCACTAGGCTGAAAAGGGCTCTCAGACCCAATTCCAGTTTGTGTGCGAGCACACATTTACACGTGCTTCTCCACACCAACAATTTTTGGACACCAGCAGGGTGTCTGAGAATTCAACTCAATCCTGACACTGTCTACCTGGAGAAGGAACTGGATTCCACAGGTAAAGGGCTCAGTCCCTCAAGAGTGTCCTCCACCAATCGAAAGCCCGTGTTGTTATCTGTGCTTCTGACAGACCAGCTACACATCAGGTTCCCCAGTACTCCCTCGGGTTCAGTTAATTTGCAGAACAGCTTACAGAACTCAAGAAAACCCATTTACTTACTAGATGACTGATTTACTAAAGAGAATATTGAAGAATACAAATCAACATCCAGATGAAGAGCTCCATAAAGTGAGGTCCGGAACAAAGTACCTTCTGTCCTCATGGAGCTTGGGGCTCGGCAAGATGGCACAGGGGAGCATTCTGCTCCAACATGGGCCGATGAGATGCCCTTTTGGGTTTTTATTGAGGCTTCATTACGTAGTCACGACTGACTAAGTTATTGGCCATTGGTGATTGATTCAACCTCAATCCTCTTTCCTCTCCCGGAGGTTTGGAGGGGAGGGTTGGCACTGAAAGTTTTAGGTCTCTAATTACATGGTTGGTTCTGTTGACCAGCCCCCATCCTTGGGTGGGGTCCGAAAGTCACCTCATTAATATGAAATGAGACACCACTGTTGCTCTCATCACTTAGGAAATTCCAAGGGGTGTGGGAGCTCCATGCCGGAAATGGACAAAGACCAAAGACATTTCATAGTATAAATCACGGTATCACATGGGCATATGGGAAGCACTGTGACGTCATGGTCATTAATCTCTCTGCTTCACACTGCCTAGTGGTGCTCCTGTGTTTCTCCAGCTTACTCTGCTACTCCCTATCATAATTATTCCAGACCTTCTCTCCAGATTTCCTGAATCCTCCTCCTCCTTCTCATCTTCCTCTCCCTTTTCCTCCTCTTCCTCCTCCACTTCTTCCTTCTCCTCTTCACTTTTAGCCTTCTGTTTTATAGAGAAAATAGAATGAGCAGAGCAGAACTAACTCAGCTTCTTGCTGTCAAATTTGCCGACCTACCTGGACTAGTTCGTGTCATTTCCTTCCTATTATAGTGGAAACAGTCAGTTTCTGCCTGTGCTGGATCCCAACCCCTGGCAGGGAAACCTGTGCAACCTTTTTTATGCACAGATAGCTGCTCCCTTTCGTTCTAGTTCCTTCCAGTCAATAATTAAACATTATCAAATCTGTTGCTTAAAACAAACCAAAACACCCTCAGCCCTACTGTCCTGCAGGGTAGTAACTCTTTCCCTTCATAGCCAAACTTGTTGAAAGTGTCTATATTCATTCTCCCTTTCCTGTTCTTTCTTCATTTCTCAGCTTACCACAAAATGGCTACTAGAATTGCTGAATACTTCTGTTCCTCAGCGTGAGTTCTCAGCAGCATTTAAACTTCCAACACTCTTGTTCCCTAGACTTCTGCAAGCGGACACATTCTTCTTCTGCTTTTCTTTCTGTATTTCTGGGTCCTCTTCCATAATCTCCCGTGTGAGCGCCTCCTCTTCAGCCTGACTGCTAAGGGTTGCAGCTCCTCGTGTTTGTCCTGAAACCCTCTTCTACCGTGCTCTCTTCCTGGACAATGTCAATCAGCCCTGTGGCCCTGGTTGCTTGTGTGTCTTTGTCTCACACGCTTCTTCCTCCAGTCCAGATCTCTCTTCTGAACTCTGGATTCATGTACTATCTGCCTGTTCGACACCATTCCTTGGACTTCGTGAGAGTTCCTCAAACACCCCATCTTCAAAATTGAACTGCTATCTTTCTTCTGTGATCTTAGGTCAGAAATCTGAGAGTCATTCTTTCTTTTTTTTTCCTTTATGAATTTATTGGTATTTTTGTTAAGATGCATGTAAAAATTTCAAATAATTTTTCACAGAACACAATGAAAAATGTAACCTCCCACCCCAGATCCCTGTCTCATTCTCCAGAAGTCATCACTATCAATAGTTTTTCTGTTTTTTTGTTCTTTCAGCAGATACCCATGATAATACCCATCTCCTCCCCATCAACTTTTTTTTACACAAATCGGAGCACAGTATAGTCTGTTCTATACTTTTGTCATTTATCCTAGAGATGTCTTTCTATATCAATATTTTCTTATATGACTATAAATTTGATATATTAAATAATTAAATCAAGTAATTCTTCCCTAACACTGCTTTGAAGTACTTTTTATAAAATTTATTGGGGTGATACTGGTTAATGAGATTATATAAGTTTTAAGTGTATACAATTCTATAATATATCATATGTATATTGCATTGTGTGCTCACCACCCAAAGTTTAATCTGCTTCTGTCACCGTATATTTGACCCCCTTTACCTTCTCCAACCTTCCCCCATCTCCCTTCCCTTCTGGTAACCACCATACCGTTTGTGTCTATGAGGTTTTGTTTGTTTTTTTGTTTGTTGCTTTCTGTTTTATATCCCACATAGGAGTGAAATCATATGGTTCTTGTGTTTTTCTATCTGACTGGTTTCGCTTAGCAAGAATGATATGAGAGTCATTCTTGACTCTTCTTTCTTTCTTACTTCCATTTGTAACATACAGCTAGGGACTCTTTTCCTAACATTGTCATCTTTTGTTTGGCCACAACAATAGCTATTTTTCCTTTATCTGATTATGACTCTCCAGTCTTCCGTTTTTACAGTCAGCGGTCTTAAAAACAAACAAACGAACAAAACCCCACATTTGTGACTTTCCCGTACCTAAAACTCCTTGATGGCTGCCCATAACTCTAGAATAAAATCCAAAATTCCTAATATAGGCCCATATGATACGGCCCGTTTACTGTTTGAGCTTCCCCTTGTGTGATGGGCCCCATCCTTCCCTGTACTGCAGCCATACTGGACCCTCATTGTCTTGACCAAACGTACCTCTTTGCCACCTCAGAGACTTCATATTCAGCCCGATATGTTCTCCCCTTATTTTTTAAAAATTTATTGGGGGTAACATTGGTTAATAACATTATATATAAAAAAAACAAAACAAAAAAACCCAACCAAACAAAATTATGTAAATTTCAAAGCGCACAATTCTGTAATACATCATCTGTATATTGCATTGTGTGCTCACTACCCAGAGTCTAGTCTCCTTCTGTCACCACATATTTGAGCCCCTTTACCCTCTTCTACCACCCCACCGACGCCTTTCCCCTCTGGTAACTACCCTTCTGTTGTCTGTGTCTGTGAGTTTGTTCGTTTGTTTCTTCCTGTTTTATATCCCACATACCTCAATCTTTTGTCTGGCTAATTCTTACTCATCTTTCAGAACTCTGGTCAAGCATCACTTTCTCTCTTTTTTTAAGCCCACCAAACTAAGTTGGATCCTACTTTATATACTTTAGTGGCATCTTGCAGGGAAAAAATGAAAAGGCTGGAATAAATACTGTGTCAACTTTTAATACTAGCAACCCAGAGTGGAATACATTTTGGTAGTGGAGCTCATCATCTTCATTTTATTTCTGCGCCACTGTGCAAAACTCTCTTGCCTAACTTTTTCATTACTTCCCTCATTTAGATAATACTAATAATTTTTCGTACCCACGTAGTGCTTTTTTCTTTTCATACCTCCCTTATTTCTGTGTTTTCCACTGATCCTTAAAACAGCCTTTGAAGTTTCTAGGGCAGAAATGTTAACTTCTTACCTATGAAGAAGCTGTGACTTCCAAGAGGATATAATAACTCTTTTTTTCATGTGTGCTCAAGTACTCTTTCTGCTAGACTATTTTACCAGGTGAACAGCATAAACATGTACCTAAAACGAATTATTGAGGGACAAAGTGGTAATGATTTTGCTTCATAAAATTCTTCAGTGAATACCTAATATATTCTTCACAATTAGTAAAAAAAATATATATTTCTTTAATATTCTAGCTTGAAATTCAGAATCATCCCTTTTTTGAATCACTGAGCTGGACTGACCTTGTACAAAAGAAGATTCCACCACCTTTTAATCCTAATGTGGTAAGTATATATCCAAGTCTTTTCTTTCTAAAATAGTGAAATGTAGAACTGTTGCTCATCATAATTTTAGCAATAGATCTCAAAATCTAATCTGAATGAAATAGAATTAGTACCTAAATATTTGTTAAATATGTCACTCAGGGTTGTTTAGTACACCTGATGACTTCAAGATGACCAGTAAGATTATAGTTAGATTGATAAAAATTTCTTCCAGTACAGTAATTATGAAATGTTTCTTTGGATCATGAATAAGAAAGGGATGAGCTCAATGGGTTAAAAAAAAAGGATGCAAATTAAAGTATGAGGTATCATTTTCATACCTATAAGTCAAATATTTTAAGGAACACAAATGTACAGGTTTTTTCTAGATTGATATAAAACTAGGTATAGGCAGACATTAATGCTAATGTAAATTGTTACATCATTTTTGGAAAACAGTAAGACAGTATTATAAAAATACTCATGTTATTCATGTTAGTTTGATGTGTTAAATCCACCAATGGAAACATTTTACCTAAAGATAATTTTTGTTTTAAAGTGAAAAAACTGCATCAAAGACCTGTTCTCAATATTAACAGGGTTGGAAGTTTTTGGAAATTAATATATAATAGGGAAAATGTTATTAATCATCCGTAGTTCAAAAATGTTACTGATAGCTTCTTATATGTAAACATATATACCTTTTATGCATTATAATATGTAATTTAGTCCTCAAATACTACTATTACTATTCTTCTTATACTTGTTTTATGAATGGAAACTCAGAGATGTCACATAGCTGGATTTAAAAGAGAGCAAGGATTCAAATCTGTGCCTGATTCCAAAGTCACTATGTTTTCTATGCTTTGTTATGGTCTGTTGCCTTTTCATGTTAAATAAATGATAATAGTGGTAACAAATATAAAAGTGAGCAGACGCTTGGAAAATCCTTATAATGTTAAATGAAAACATGGCAATTATAATTTTTGTGACTTATGATTACAGCAGTAAAAATAACGAATAAGAACTGGAAGAGACTATAAACCAAGATTGATTTGGGGTTGCAGGATCATAGGTGAATTTGTTTTTCTTTCATTTTAAATTTTGTGGTATTGCTGTGAAACTCATGAAATACTTTTTTAGTAACTTAGAGCAAGGTAGGGAAATCACTTCAGGACAGTCAGTATTTAGTCTACTCTGATTTTGTTAAAGGTTAGCCTCACTACATAGCTTATAGCTGGTATTAATAGGGTGATATTATATATCTGTAAATATAACAGTTTTTGTATTGGCTTATTTCATGTAGCTCATCCAAAAGTGACTGTTACACAAGTGACTCTATTCTATTAGGGAAAATTTCTGTCTCTCATTTCCAGAGTTTGCTATAAGAACCTAGAATCTTTAAGAGTATTTTTATTCTTTTTTTTACTGAGAGCCCTGCTGAGTTTAGTTATCCTCAAGTCATTGTGTCATCGGTCACATTAAAGAGATAGGGACCCCTGAGCACCACTGGAAATGCAAGCAGCTTTGACTTCAGAGTCAGGTGCCGGAGGCTTGGATCCCTGCTCTTCTAGAACTAAACTTTTTAAAAGCCTATAACTAATTAAGTAAACTTTTTAAAAGCAACACCCACAACTGAGACGCCATGAAAGAAAAGAATGGGTAAATTTGAGCACATAAAATTTATAAATGTTGGGGTGGCCTGGCCTATTAGCCCACTTGGTTGGAGCCAGGTGCTCTTAGCCAGCAAGGTTGCCGGTTCGATCCCCACATGGGCCACTGTGAATTCCCCAGCTAGATTGAAACAACTGCTTGACTTGGAGCTAATGAGTCCTGGAAAAACACACTTAAAATAAATAAAAGTTTAAAAGTATATATTTAGAAATGTTTGCATGAAAAAAAACAAACACTGCAAATAACATTAGGGAAAATTTTCTTAGCATACAAAGCATTCTGATAAGTCAGCGAGAAGACCAAGGACTACTCGAAACATGGACAAGACACAAAACATGCAATTACAGAAAAATAAATACAGGTGGCTTTTAAATATATTAAAATATGTTCAAACTCACTGACAATTGAAAAAAATACAAAACAAAATCCTAACAAGTTACCATTTTTCACCTAACAGATTTAACAACGATCAAAAACGTAGCTAGAGTAGGGTAAAGTAGATATTCTCACACACTGTTCTCATCACTTGTATCTTTTTACTTAACCCTGACTACAATCCTATGAAATAGTACTGTTATTTTCCACATAATACCGGCGAGTTAACTTAGGCACAGAGAAGGCTCAATTACTTGCCAAAAATGGAAAGTTGCAGAACTAGAATTTGAACACAGGCACTTTGAAGACAGAGCCCCCCTCACTTTTTGTTTGTTTGTTTGTTTCTTCTTTATTGGACTTTTAGTTTAAACAGTAAAACATGCTTATTCTAATACATAGTTCAGATAGTACAGAAGTGTATGAAAATAAGTCAGTCATCTACTCTATTCTCCAGCCTCCTTCAACTCCTAATATACAGTCAGTACTAGCCATGAGCCATAAGGACTTTCTCAAAATATTTATGAAGTCAAGTAAAAGGACGTTTGTCTTCATTTATTGAGCACCTCCTACCTATCAGATTCTAGGAATTTTATGTATTAACATATCAAATCTTCACGGCAACCTTAACAGGTAGGTGGTGGTATTCTTATTTTACCTAAGAGGAAACAAGCTCACAGAGTTAGGGTAGCTTATATAAAGAATTATAGCTAGCAAATTTCACAGCCAGAATTCAAACCTTAGTCTATTCCAAAGGCCATAGTTTCTAGGGTTATATATAAAAATTGGATGACTTTTTTTACATACATAATTTCTAGCAGTCTTTTTCCTCTGTCGTGGCAGAATTTCTTATACGGGAGGATCTAGCATTCTGGGTTTCCCTGGTCTCTGCTCTGCTGTTTGTAGACCTACCAGTCTAACTGTATCGTTGGATTGTGATATCTGCCCCGAATCCGTATTTGTTCACCTCCATTAAACTTGGTGACGTGAACATTTTAAGGATTCCCTTCCCGTTTGGGCAGAGATAACTGAGCTTCAGGGATGGGTTTAACAGTGAATCACCTGAATTGGTAAACCCAATTTTTGTCTTTAAATACATTGGAAGGGGATAGTCCATTAGCTTGTATCCATTAGCTTGTATGAGATTTGCAAAGGAAGATTAAGAACCAATATCTTTGAGCCTAAGCAGACACCATGCTTCATTTCCCAGGTTCCTGGTCCCTTTAGGCCTCTAGAGCTAAGGTGTCATAGCTGAATGCTTAATGACCTTTGTGGTACAAGAAGAGTTATCTTTCACAATTTTACTTAGAACCCCTTCATTCCTTCATCAAAAGGCTTCACCTACCCAGAACTGAGAAACTGCATGGGCAGGCATTTGATGGAAGGTATTTGATGGAATGCAAAAATGCTATCCTGAAAACTTACCTAAACCCCTTCTCTAAACTTAGAGGTGATAGGTAGAGAGAAAGGGTCAATTGCAGGGCCTGAGATTCAAATTAACATAGGTAAGGTCTCTGGTATGCTAGCCTTCCTCACCCTTATCTCTCCTCCCCCCACCCAGCAACAAGAACCTTCCCTGTTGGAAGGACCTCACCTAAATAATACAAGTCAGGAAAGGAAAAACAGAAAATGTTTCAAAGCAATGATGAAGACATCTGAACAGGAATCAATACACAAATTCATAAAGGGGTTTTAATGAAGAACTAAATTAATGACAAAAGCTAAGGTAAATAATAGTGCTTTTGATGTTTTAGACAGGACCCGATGATATCAGGAACTTTGATGCGGCCTTTACAGAAGAAACAGTTCCATACTCTGTGTGTGTATCGTCTGACTATTCCATAGTGAACGCCAGCGTACTGGAGGCCGATGATGCATTCGTTGGGTTCTCTTACGCACCTCCTTCAGAAGACTTATTTTTGTGAACAGTTTGCCATCTGGAAACCATTGAGCAAATACAAGCGTACGGATGAGACTGGAACTTCTGTTTGTGTGAATATGCTCAAATATGTTTAACTAGTGCCTCATTTTTACATGTAATGTTAACTATGAAAAATGTATTTTCTGCTGTATGCAAGAAAATAGGGCATTTCAAAGAGCTAAGTTTTGAATTAAAATTTGTATTCTTGTTTATTAAGCTTATTTTTAAACAGAAATTTTAAAAGCTATTGTTCTTAGCATTAACCTATTTTTAAAGAAAACTTTCGCTAATGACTGTTTCTTTCCCTCTAAGTTTACACTAACATCTACCCAAGATAGACTGTTTTTCAAGTCTATTTCAGTTCAGTTAACATACATTAATGCCTTTGTAACTCTACTTTTACCTTTGTTCTCAGATCAGAACTATGCAATTAGTACATGGTTGTTTAAGAAGAAACCATATCTTTCCATAATAAATCACCGTTTGAAATAATCAGTCCTTGGTAGGATTAAAATGTAAAAAGCATAGTTAACACATTGGCTACTCGTTAACACTTTGAATAACCATTTTGCAGATCAAATTAAGAAGTAACAAAACGAAATCCTTTGCTTTTGAAATACCAGTTGAAATTTGTGAATTATTTTTTCTCTCGAGTGAAAGTAAAAGTTTAATAATTAGACATTTTAAGTCTTCCCAAAGATCTGAAGGGTAATAAAGTACTGCTGAATTTTTTTTTAGGTGGTGCCAAAAATGAATGTCTCTGTGTCATGTATTTATATTACAAATACAGTCTATTTATGTTCTTTTTGGTCTTTTAAATGTTTAATATACTGTTAAGTAGGTCTAAATCTTGGTATTTAGTTTTGCAAATAGCTATTCAAAACTGTCTCCCTAATTGGTTGATAAGTAAAAAATACTGAGCTTTCTAGAGTATTTACCCAATTGGGAATTAAAAAGTAGAATAGCAAATTCTGGGTCAATATAAATGTATACAGTTTCACTGCACTGTAACAAAAGTTAAAAATAATTCATTCAGATGCCTAGTCAGTATTTATGTATCTCAAAATATGTATGGGAAAATGATCTTAAAAGTCATACTAAAAACCAACTAGTGTACTTATAATTGTAAAAGAGAATGACTACAGAAAAACTAAAGAAGAGTGCTTATCTTGGAATTTTGATTTTTAGTTTAGAGATTCTTTTTCAAGTCATGTAAGAAACATTGTGAAAGAGTTTAGTGACCCAGTTTAGATGCTTCAAGAACAAGCATTCTTTCCATATATTTTTCTCTTGAGAAAGAAATCAAAAGAGCATTTCACACCAATACCCTTTGGCTTAAAAATGTTCAGAAGAATGGAGGGAGGGGAGTGTGCATTTGTTAGATTAATATTTGCATTTGATACACTGAATCTTCCTTTAGAGGTAAGACTTTAATAGCGACACTGTAAATATTTGGTTTATTTGGCACTACTGCTTATTATAAAGCAAAATAAAAACTGTAGTTTCTTGTATGGTTTTTTAAAATTTAGCCTCTCCTTAATTACATGCCAAAAATTAAAGTGCAATATTGTATATTTTTAAGAACAAATTTAAAATAGAACATTGATGTTTCTCAGATTGCAAGAAATACAGCTCTTATATAGTATAATAAAGCTAGCAAAAACATTAGTGATTATCTAATGCCTGTCGTTATTTTAAATTAAAATTGGTGTTGGTTACAGTAGTCATTACAAAACGAATTATCTATGTGCGAGGAAGAAAAGTAAAATTTTAACTAAATATTTGGACAAACATAAAAATTACTTGATTATGCCATATCCCAAGGTGATGGTTCATATGAAATCCTAAACTGTACATAAATGTGTTTCAGGTGGCTTGAATACCTTGAAATGATACGCCGAGTTTTGTGTGTGGATGAAATCGACTTAGGGCAGGGAGTGCTACATAGCTTTGTTCAGATGCTCAAAAGGATTCAACTGCTGTAAAAATAGATTGGCTTTCTTCTCTGCCACTTTTGTTCTCCTTTACTCACCTAATATTAAGAGAAGCTGCTGAAAGCATTCTAACTGGAGATTTATATCATCTATTTAGCATTTTTGGTGTCTTACCAATATTGTATAATCACCCATTTGTAATCCTTTAAACATATTCCTTGGTAGTTAAAAGGACTCCTACACACGAAAGTATTTCTTATTTTATTATTCCTTTATACCTACTTTTACGGAGGTAATTAAGTCAGAAAGAAATACAGCTGTCTCAAAATGTAACTTTTTCATGATTTACCCACAGTCAAGATAGTAGAAAATAATTTACAGCAAAGAAAAAAGCCAATAGAGAAGTACAAGTTCAGGGTGACATTTATAGCAGTGAAATAGCCAATCAAAGGGTCCTACAAATAAAAAGTTAGTTTTGCAAATTGCACTGAAAATGATAGATCATCATATGAAGTTTACAGGAATAGTGTAAAATAAAGAAGTAGATCATTCTACATAACCCCACTTATTGGAAGAACCAAACACAGTTGGTGTTTTTAGAAATCTTGCATTCAAACATAACTTGGAAGTTTTTACTGTAAATTTGTTTTTGCAGGAATACATAATTGTAGATTCATCATTTTTTCTAATATAGTTTCATCATTTTCACTTTATTAGGGAGCAGAGATTTCCTCTTCAACGGGTAGCTAAATCTTTGTTACAATGAGTTGTCAGTATTTAAATGTTTATGTTTTATTAAGGAGTCCAGAAGGCTTATATACAGGAAAACAGACCCACTCAAGTGGTCAAATTTGATCTCAGTGTGTTGGATTTTTTTCATTTCTTTCCAGATGGTAGTTAACATATAGCCTTGCTGTGTTGAATTTTTCTCTTATGCCTCAATGATAGTAATAGTGCAATGATTACAGCTTACTTTATTGACGGTGCATTGATGTTGAACACTACCAATTTACTTTAGTAAGATACCCGTTAGTGGTATGGTTCAATAAGATATCAAAAAGTAGCAAACAAACTGTCCTTGTTTGTAGATGACATGAATATGTAGAATATCCAGTAGAATTACTTCAAGTTCTAGAATCAGTAAGTGAGGTTAATATACACAAAAGTCAGTCAAGTCTCTCTTATATACCAGCAATAAACAAGTGAAATTTGAAATTAAAACCAATATCATTTACATTAGCATACCTCCACCTCTAAATAGGTAGAAATTCTAACAAAATACATACATCTATACAAGGAAAAGTACTTTCTACAGATTTGCGTATTCTGGGCATTTCATATGAACAGAATCATACAATATTTGGCCTTTTGTGTCTGGCTTTTTCCTCTGCGCAATGTTTTTAAGGTTCATCTATGTTGTAGCATGTATTAGTACCTCATTTCTTTTTACAGCCAAATAACATTCCATTGTATGTATATACCACATTTTATTCATTTGTCAGTTGTTTTCACTTTTGGCTATTATGAGTAATACTATGAACATTCATGTACAAATTTTTGTGTGAACATACATTTCAAATTGTCTCATATCTATATAATGTATACTATATGACTTGGAATTGTTAGGTCATACAGTAACTATGTTTAGTCCTTTAAGGTAGTCCCGGAATGTTTTTCAAGTTGACTACACCATTTTGCGTTCCTATCAGGAAAGTTTTTAGTTTTCATGGGCACCCTTGACCCATGATAACGAAAACCAGAGGTTTCTATCTATCTCTCTGCTTTGCTCTGCATAAAGGAGCAGGAGTGATTGACGCGGGTGAAGCTCCGATGCGCCCCGTTGCCCTGGTGACTGGGAGGTGCGGCCTCCCAGCAGCCCCCGCGCGGCCAACCGTCTAAAGGTTCGCGCATGCGCGCGAGGGCCTCCCTGCATCCCGGCGGCGCGCGGTTGGTGGAGTTTGGTGGGTACCGGAGTGGGTGTGACGCGGTGCTGGGCTGGGGTCCGCTGTGCCGGGCGTCGGCGCTGTGGGTCCCAGGGGTCCTGGATCCCAGGGGTGGGGCCTGACGCGCTTGCAGCCGCTTTGATTGTGCGGTGTTTTCCTGCTGACGCGGCGAAGAGCGAAGATACGTCCGCGCGCTGGTTCCAAGTGAACCAACAGTTGGATTCTGTAGACTGTGGGGAGACGGGCGGACTTTTATCCCCGTTCGCTTGTTTAATGCTTTCCACCGGCTTCCATGTCTTTTCCTCCGCTTTCCCCTTCCTTGAAAATGCACCCACGCGCAGGACCCCCGCTTTCCACAGGTGATACCCACGGGCTTTATCCTTTTTTTTTTGAGCTACTGAACTCCATCCAGGCCCCGATTCCGGTCACCCTAGTGGTTATATCTGTCTGGGTGTCCCGAGAGCCTGTCGAAGTCAGAATATCTCAAGTGAACTTGGTAACATTTTCCACTCTTCCCCGGGCTTCCGTATTTCCTTCCATTAGAGCAGCAGCAGCATCCACCCAAACCCATATTGAAACCTGAGGCTGGTGGTCCCCAGGTCCAGTGTGAAATCTTTAAAAATCCAGAACCCATCTCCTCCTCCATTCCATTTCATTCCTAACACCCCAGATGAGGCCATCTTTCTCTTCCCACTATTTCAATAGCGAGAAACATCGCCCTCTATTCCTTCCCATTTTCCACACTGGCAGCAGGCATTAATTGCCAAAATAATTATTACTCCCCTGTAAAAAAAAAAAAAAAAGATTTCTCTTTGCCTCTATAATGATCATGAACTTCAAAGGCTCTCATAATGTGGTTGAGCCTCATCCAGTCATTTCATTATCCATAGCCTCCCTTTCATTCGGCATCAGAAACCTTTATTTTTCTGATGAAGCACTGATGTAATGTCCTGCACACGACAGAACACCTTATTGTGCGTACTGAGGGCCGCAGAGCAATAACCTCTGAAATTTCCCCACTATACACAAGTGAAAAGGATAGTCTCAATTACTTTTCTCTGGAAAGTGGCCTGAATTCCAAGTAATAGGGATATGGATTCAATAGTGTAGATCTGAATACTAGGGGAAAGGGGGGGTTACCTTTGGACAACTAACTCTCTTCACCTTTCCTCCAATTAGTGAAATCTTTCTCATCAATCAGATGTCACCTTTAAAGGAGAATTTCATTGCTGCTTCTCTATGAACCCACCATGTTAAATCAAAATGTCCTCAAACTACAGAAAATGTTATGACCCCCTACACATAGATGACCCAAATTTTGTGAACTACTTCATCTATGTTGTCCCTTCAGAGCTCCCTAGTACATTAACATTTCTTTTATAACACATAAGTTGTATTGTAATTTTTTACATATCTGTCATCCCTCACTGTACTCTTTGTGAACAGTAGGGACCATATATTATTCATCTGTATCTCTGGTGCCTAGGACAATCTGGTATCCAATAAATACTAAATGCTCAATAAATACTTGATAACGAATAAATATGGTAATCATTATTTCTGACTTCTCTGAATTGGCAACTCCTTGAAGGCATGATCCAATCTTATTCACTTTATCCCTAACACCTAATACCATTATTGGTATATATTGTTTCCAATTAGTGTTTGCTGTCTTTAAATGAATTTTACATATTCCATTCTCTACTATGGTTTAGTGTTTTATGTTGGTCACTGATAAAAGACTGAAAGCCGCAAGAGGCCTTATCTAATACAACTCCATTTCCTACAGATTAAGATACTAAACCAACGGAGTTCAGTAATTTCCCCATAGCAGCTAGGAAATGCTTGTTCTAGAACCAAGTTCTCAGATTTCTTAAGTTAGCTACACTTTGTTGCTCAGATTGAATTAATGAAACAACTTTTACCACTTGCATTCTTTAAAGAATGCCTGCAAAGGGACCTCATCATCCAGTATTTATTTCAACCACCTTTTTTTTTTTTTTTAGTATCTACTCTGTAAAGGGACATTTGAGGCTTCTGTTCTTAAGTGTGCAATATTGTGGAGACTCTCATAGCCTTGTGTTGATGAAAATGTTATTTGGCAAAAGAAAACAGTTTAGTTTCTCTGGGTAGGAAATTCTTAAAGTTGGAAATTTTACTTTGTTTTATTTCACTCTCAATTTTGTTTCATAGTATGTAAATTTTTATTTTATTTCTAGGAGTTCTCATCTTTTCTATGAGTTTCAGCATCTGTAGTTTTTACCAGCTTTTGTGATTTAATCAGTTACTGATAGAGAAGAATCGTTAACTAGGAGAAAATGTCAACTCTAAAAATGAAAGAGGCAGCCCTTATCTATCTTGACAGAAGTGGAGGGCTCCAAAAGTTTATAGATGATTGCAAATACTACAATGGTATGTTCAGCAAAGGTGACTTTATTTTTGAAACTTTAAAATAAATTTCAACACATAACTATCCTCATTTTTATATTTGTGTTTTTTACAGATTCAAAACCAAGTTATGCTGTTTATCGATTCAATATTTTAATAAATCCCTCTGATATTGTTGAATTAGATGCTGAACTTGGAAATCACATTTTACACCAGCCTTTAAAAGCTGCTCAAGTTTTTCAATCAGTAAGTTAAAGCAAGAAATAATTTTGTGCCACATGAAATTTTTGGTAACTTTTTTGTTTGTTTGAAATCACAGGTCTGTTTTATTGCTGTTAAGACTCTATCATTAATTGGACAATTACAGACTGAAACTCAAGTAAGTTTTTGTTAAATTTGATGAAGAAAACTAAGGTACAATACTTTTAAGATAAGTTGTATATAAATATTTTTATATTCTTTGTTTATTAAAAAGATTACATTTTTCAAAGTTCAATAGAATATTTTATATGCACATCTTTATTTCCTGTATTATCACTTATAACATTAAACATTTTTAAAATAAAATATTTCAAACAGACCCCAAAATAAAGAGAATAATACAATGATCTTCCATATATCTATCATTCAGATTTGAAGATTGAAATATTTTGCCATACATTCATCATCAATTTTTTTTCCTGAAATACTTTAAAGCAAATCCTAAACATTCTGTTATTTTACATCTACATACTTTAGTATCAACCTCTAAACATTGTGGATACTTTTCTTATATAATCACAATACCATTATCACCTCTTACAAAAATTACAGTAATTCTTTGGTATAATATCCAGTCCGTATTTAAATTTACCCATTTGGAGTCTCAAGAATGTCTCACAGTTGATTTGTTCAAATCAGGATCAAAACAAGGTCTACATATTACAATTGGTTCTTATATCTTACTAAAAGTCTGTTTAGAGCTACTTTCTTCCCCATCCTTTTTATACCATTGAGTTTTTTAGGAAATTAGTTAATTGTCCTGTAAAACGTCATGTAATCTGGATTTGTCTGATTATGTTCTTGTGGTATTTAACTTATTCCCCTATTTCCCATATTTCTGAAAAATAGAAATTGGCTCTAAATACTTCCTTAGATTCAGATTCAACTCATTTTGACAAGAATACATCATAGTTTCATGTATTTCATATTGCACTACATTAGGAGAATGATACTCTCTGTGGTCCCAATTTTAGCAATGCCGCAGCTGATCTGTGGGTTCAGATGATGTCAGCTGATAGATCCCTCCAATAATACAGCCTCCCATCAACTTTCACCTAATGGTTTTTGTAGTTGTTGATGATCATTGCCTAGAATCCATTATTTCATTAGGAGTTGCAAAATTGTGATTTTTCTAAATTTAATTTTTAATTACTTTCTGAATTTATTAGCTGCAATTATTCTATAAGAGAAGTTTTCTTTCATCAACTACCTGGTTACCCTGAGATACAGTTTGTACAGGAAAGGCAGAGTAAATGTTTGATTATTTCCATTTAATTTTCAGAGATTAATGAGTTGAAATCTAGCGACCTCCAATGATGCCAAATAATTTTGGGAGTTTTTATTTTTCCTTTTTTTTTCTAATTATGAAGAATTCATGAATTTTTAAATATATCTGATATATTTAATGACTCTGTCATTCTTTTTTATGCTTATATTACCCTATGTTTGGTCATTGGGAGTTCCTTGAATTTTGCTCCTGTCTCCTTTTGACATATTCAATTAGTTTTTATAGCTGTCATGGTTTCTGGCACAAGGAAATGTACCAGGTCCATCTGGTATTATTTTCTGTCCCAGACCTGGAATCAGCCACTTCCCCTGAGGAGCTCTGGTTCCTTTTAGGGGAGAAATTATATTTAGAGATCACAATCTGGGCAGCAGAAGTGTTCGTTGCTATTGAATTTTGTCATTGTTTCATAAGTCTTTTCAGTGGCTATAGCCAGGAAATGCATATTTTTAAGGAAAAATATGAGTTCATAATGATATTTTCAATTAAAATACAAGATTATAAGGATTTTGCATCTTTAATTTTATATTTAAATCTCTTAGGCTTAAAATTTTGGTTCTACGTTTACAAATCATTTACTTGATTTACCCTATAAATATACTTATATATTGCAAATTCAATTGGATCTGCAGTATTTATTAATACCATTTTTATGTTCTTATTAGATTAATATAGTGCTGAAGTTAACACATTTACCTCCTCTGCCAAGTTATAGTCTTGATTTGTGTGAATTTCCACTTGATTATACATCTCAAAGATTTTATATGATACAAGGAATTGTGATTGCAATGACAACTGTAACCAAGTATACACAAGGTGCAAGATTTCTTTGTTCAGATGAAGCATGCCCTCTTTCAAAAGGTAAATATTAGAATGTAAAATCAAAACATGAAGCAATTTTTTGTTTAATCCTAAATCATGTTTTCATTTAGTTATAAAATATTCAGAGTAGAAAGAATGCAAGAAAATTTGGTGTCTTCCAAAATTTGGTGTTTAGTTTGCATAATCTTGAAATGCGTTCTTTTTTCCCTTCCTCTAGGACCAACTTGACAGGTGCTCTTGTTTTGCTAAAGTGCTTGTTCTTCTCACATTGCTTCATGAGTGTTTGTTCATTCTCTTCCCACTCTGTGTAATGTCCTCTCTCCAGCCTTTGGCTTAACTTCAGTTCAGTCCTTCTCTAGGACACCTTTCCCATTCAACCCTACTTCTCATTGGGTTGGATGCTCTCTCTCTGAACACTCTGTAAATGAATACTGCATATTGAAATGATCTGTTTCTTATTGCTGCCTATGAAATTGTGTGTTTCAATATCCATATCACCAGTGCCTTAGCCCAGTGTTTGGCAAAACATAGCCATGTAATAAATGTTAATTGAACTGCTCTGAACCCACACGCAAAATTGAATTAATTATACTTTGAATTATTAATTTTAAAGGACTGAAAATGGATAGCTAAGTCCAAAGGCAAATTTAGCTTCCCTGTTTTCATTCTTTCAGGATTTCAGTATATAAGAGTGCATGTGCCTGGTGCTACAGAATCTGCAACAGTAAGAAATGACTTTTTGTGTGATCTATGTTCATCTGCACTTCAAGAAGACAGAAAATTTAGAGTACTTGGTGGTAAAAATGCATTTACATTTTGTAATTACAATTTTAAAAATAGCGTCTGTTATTTTAATGTGGAAATTAAATTGAATATATATTCTAATAACGTTTGTTTTTGCTCTTTGCCTTCAGATAAACAGATAGTTGAAATAATTACTGCACAGGCACTTCATGCTTTTCAAGGATATTCTAACCAGCCATTTAGGTTTCAATCTCTTACAATTTTCCTAAGAGGTAAGTTCTGTTTGAACTAAAAGCAAATTGCTATAAAACATATGAAATAGGTAGTTGACTTCTTTATGCTTTTGTAATATAAATGGTACTTTTATACAGTAGTATCTACTTAGCCATGGTTTTGCTTTCTCTGATTTCAGTTACCCGTGGTCCACCATGGTCTAAAAATACTAAATGGAAAGTTGCAGAAATAAACAATTCATAAGTTTTAAATTGCACACTGTTCTGAGTAACGTGATAAGCTCTCATGGTGTCCTGCTCTGTCCTGCCCAGGACATGAATCATCCCTTTGTCCAGCGTCTCCACATTATACATGCTCCCTGGCTGGTAGTGACTTAGTAGTCATCTTGGTTATCAGATCGACTATTGTGATATTGCAGTGCTTATGTTCATGTAACCCTTATTTTACTTAATGTCACATTCACATAACCTTTACTACAGTATATTGTTATCATAGTTCTACTTTATTATTAGTTGTTGTTAATTTCTTACTGTGCCTATCTTATAAATTAAACTTATTCATAGGTATATATGTGTAGGGAAAGAATAGTATATGTAGAGTTTGGTACCAACCGTACTTTCAGGCATCCAGTGCGGGTTTTGTCACATACCCCCTGCAGACAAGAAGGGACTACTGTAGCTTAAGAATCACATGTCTTCTTATTCTTGAGTGTTTTAAAGAGTCTTATTTAGCTAATGTATCAATTATTCAGTCATACAACATTCATTTAAAAAGTTGTTAGGACCTACTTACTATGTCCCAAGCACTATGCTAAGTCTCAGGGACACAGTTATTCATGGGAATGCTCTCCCATTATTCTACGTATGTGTGTTATGTACATATTAGAGTTATTGTTTTAGAATATAAGTTTCATGAAGGTAGGGAATTGGGTTTTTTACCTCACATAGTAAAAACTCAATAAATATTTGTTAAATAAATGAGTGAATGGGGTCAAGACCTGTGAGTAGACAGAGTTTGCCATGAAGGAGGAAATTATTATCATTATCAATCACCGAGGGAAGAAGTGAGTCTTCTTTGAGAAGCCAGAACAGTGCAAATGAGGATGGGGCTCAGCTTCTTTTCTTGGGCTAAAATTGGAGGAATTAAACTATTCAGAAAGAGAGATCGTGGATGTCAACTAGATACAGGACACTCAAGAGTTAGGAAAGTAGACTCAAACAAGAACTTTTTTCTCTATGTCCTGACAAGGACGAGGCAGGCACGTAAGCCCAGATGTATGTAATTTTTATATAGCTAATTGCTATGTGCCAGGCACGCTTATATATATCAACTCATTTAGTCACACCAAACCTATCATGTAGGTTCTACTTTTATCTTCATTTTACAATGTGGAAACTGAGGCACAGAGAAGTTAAGTAACTTGTCAAAGGTCACTCAAGCTAGGCACAGCTGTGATTCAAACTCAGGCATTCCAGCTTCAAAATATATGTTTTTAACTAAATTCTTTTATATACTATATACAAACCATACATTACAATATAGAAATGTAAGTGGCTATCCAACTTATATTTTATTAGAAAATCCTTTGTTCAAATAAACTCTTATATAGAACCCAAATAAAAATTTAAAAATTAAATAAATAAAAGTAGGCCTTTGGGGTTGATATCAGAAGAGATACCCAGATTTCCCAGCCTCCTTGCCTTCCTTTTACCTTTCCTTGACCTCAGGACACATCCACCAAACTTTTAAGATTCCATGGCACAGTTGAAAAACTATTCACTTTTATTTTCCCCTTTTAATTCATTCTGTATCATTTAGTTGGTATCTTTTGTTGTTATTGTTGTTGGTTTTGTTGGTTGGTATTGGGATTTTATTTTCTCAATTCTTGATCCTGATTCTTCCCTTCCAGGTCTGCAGGGTATACCAATATGCTTTCTGGAGCTTAAAAAAAAAGAAAAGAAAAGAAAGAGAAAGAGGGAGAAGAATAAAAAGTGAAGATCATTAGTTGATCTTCTTCATAAAGAGTAGTTGATCCTGTTCCTCCTTGTGAGCTTTTCTCTCATAGCTTTACAACCACCCAACTTCTAATTGTGTAATGGAGGATCGAGAGTTTTAGCATATGTCTTTTAAAATACATTTTGAACTTGGCGGAGGCTTAGCCCAATCTGTGGGTGTAAGAGAGGAACCTGGTATAATGCAAGAGGGTAGACTTTGGAGATAAGCAGACCGAGATGGAATTCCAGATCCGGTGCTTACTGTTTACCTTGTGCAAGTCACCTAACTTCTCAGTTTCTTCATATGTAAAGTGGGGATAACAATATCTATTTTACAGTTTACAATTAGGTAATGTATAAAAATAACTTGCCTATACTATAGGCAGTGAAGAATACCTTTTAAAATCATTTTCTTCCCAAATAAAAGTATTATTTTTAAGGTGATTACATTTCTTGTCATTTAATGCAAAGATATTTCATTTTAAACAGAACGATCTTGTTTCTCCTTTTGACTATATATAGGAGACTATCTAGTTGCTATGTCATGTGCTACTTGAAGTTAATTCATCATTGCCTATAAGTATCAAAATTTATCAGAAATAAAATTGCCTCAGTTTATAGTATTAGTGCTACTTTATATGGAAATAATAGTAAACAAAAGTAGATACTTTACAGCTAATTTAACGACTGAATTGTTACTAGTTCTAATCTTTGAACCATCTGATCATGTACAAGTTTCATTTAGTGAACACATATTTTCTTTTGTGTTTAATAATTTTAGATGAATCCGTGAATAAAATGAATATAGGAAATGAGTATAAAATTATTGGAATTCCAACCTGTGTAAAAACTTCACAAACTTCTGTCTGTATAGAGGCAAATAACATAACTTTTTGCAACCCAAAAGGTGAGGAAAATGTTAGTATCATGCATTAACAAATATTTAAATTTAAAATCAATTGTTCAGAAAGTAAGTATTGGCTGCCTGAGTGTTGGGCACTCTTCTAAGTAAGCACTAGGGATTCAGTTGTGATCAGAAAAGTCAAGGTTCCTATTCTTAAATCAGATGGTAGACAATCAGTAAAGGTGTAAACTAATCAATAAGACAATTTCAGATAATAAATGCTATGAAGGAAATAAAATGGGATAATATAGAACCTTGCCCATGGGAAGGACTCCTAAACTCTTTTGCCTAAACCTTATTTTTATTTATTTTTTATAATTAGCAATGAGAAAACAATGATTGAGGGTATCAACAGAGATTAGTCAAAAGTTTTTTCTACCCTAACCTTTATTTTCTAGTTAAGGCAATAATAAGTAACTGTTAGTTACTCTAAGAAAGAGAACCCAATAAAATAGCATCCTTTTCCTTATCTGAGTTCTAAGCCAATCAAGAGATATAAGACAAGAGAGAAAGGCAGATCATGGCCAAAATATCACCATTGTTATTGATAACAACGTCAACATAAATTGAGCTTAAGTAAACCAAAGTGGAGAGCAGACCTGCTCTTTTTACTTGGCACACAAAGGTCTAAATGTAGGAAAGGCTAGTTAAATCTTGAATAGAGTTAGCCTTTTTTTTTTTAGAATCCCTAGGTAACCTTCTGCAATAATAGAGACTCAAGTTGAATTTAAATGCAAGTGGATTCTAGATACTTCTGCTTATCTTGTAAAGAAAGCTTCAATAAAAATGTTGATGAAAGAAAACACTAGTGGACAATAGACATTTTAGTGATCTTTTAAATATTTTCTGCTGTGAAATGTTTCAAGATTTATTGATTTGGTAGTAGAACATGACTTATATGTATCGTGTTTCCCCCAAAATAAGACCTAGATGGGCCATCAGCTCTAACGCGTCTTTTGGAGCAATAATTAATATAAGACCTGGTATTATATTATACGGGGTATTATATCGTATTATATTATACCAGGTCTTATATTAATTTTTACTCCAAAAGATGCATTACAGCTAATAGTCCGGCTAGGTTTTATTTTCGGGGAAACATAGTAGGTGGAAAAGTGCTTTCTCATGATGAACTCCAGAATTAGTCAGATTTAACCACTCAAATGTAGCAAGAGCTACACTAAGGTACTAAGCCTTCCTTAGTCCATGGGCATGGATGAGTAGAAGAAATCATTACTGTATGATGGCAGCCCAAGAGGAAGGAGAAAGGGCCTGGGTCATACATGCACAGCTATTCCTCCCTAACCATCCCTTTCAGGAGCTGGACAGAGTGAGGGAGTGGAGATCTAGAATGTTACAGTGCAGTAGAGTGTTTTCAGAGTAGTGGAGTGTAAATCTTCCCTTTCAATAGCAACATTCAAATATTTCCCATTCTTCTTTTCAGTCCTCATTAAAGG
The DNA here is from genome assembly GCF_964194185.1 of Rhinolophus hipposideros. Lineage (NCBI taxonomy): Eukaryota > Metazoa > Chordata > Mammalia > Chiroptera > Rhinolophidae > Rhinolophus > Rhinolophus hipposideros. The sequence continues at coordinate 62,232,934 of NC_138059.1, forward strand.
TGATATTATTTCACACATAGAAATAAAGAAACAAACACTGCAATACAGGAGCCCCCTAATCTGCCTTTGCTCACATAGTTCTTAAAAGCAGGAAAAGGAGGGATTTGCTTGTAACCCACAGACAGTCTATGTGGACACGTGGGGTGACTGCTTCCTTTTATTCTCTGGGATAGAAATGATAGACCGTGGTGACCTCCAATCATAATTTAACATCATTATAAGAATTTAAATGTGGCATTAAAAGAATTGCAATCTGATATTTTAGATAAATAGAATTAGACATCTATAATGTCGTTTTCTTGTTTTAAAACCGTTTTTAACATATGTATTAATATTTATTTTCAGTTCCTTCAGGGATTAGTGACCATTTCAGGTGTCTCCTCTCTTTGACTTCCAGCTCATGCTGGAAGTTTGCAGCAATAATCGCCAATATCTTTGCATCACAAATTGTTCCCCCCGGGACTTACAATTTGCTCAAACTCTGTTTGCTGATGAGTCTAGTACAGACAAGTGACCGTAACAAGGACCTGGAAGATTGCCTGGATATTTTAATTATAACAAGTGATGCTCTACTTGTGGACAGGTAAAATACGTGAACTTTTTCAAATTATAAATTGGTCACAGATTTGCACAAATCCTTTCCATGAGCATTATTACAAGACATATTTAGAATTTTTCTGGGTAGTATAATATTTAAATAAACTTTTACCAATGAAGTTTAAAATGTGAATTGAGAAATGAGATATTTACTTTCCATACTTTGAGAATTTAACCATTCAGAGTTTCAACCTATTTCCCCACTCAGACCTTTACAAATAAACGCATCTTTCGCATTTCCCCTATTCCGTAGCTTAGTGTTCTGCTTTTGTATCGTTTTCATTTTAAAATACTCTCTCCTCTAAAACCCAATAAGCCATTTTCTTATTTTTCTTTAAGATTCCACTCAATAATACTGACTCACTGTACCCAAATAAGGCTGTCAAAAGTGCCAGAATTACTGTTTTTGGGGAAATCACCCTAACCTTAGAATAAGCCTCTCCTCAGCATTTTGGGGCGCCTCACTAGCAAGTACCTTTTATTAAGAGTTACTTAAATGTTCAAGAAAAGCTAGGAGTATGCTCCTTATATTCGTATCTTTTATGTAATTGTAAAATTTATAGAATGAATTTAAAATTAAGAAAATAAAATTCAAATTAACTATGACTTAATTGGACAGATGGTGTTTTGCTAAAATTAAATCAAAATTGTATTGCAATGTAAATATGGTGCTAACTGCTACAGATTGCACCAATTTAATCTTCCAATATGAGCATGACAGTATTTGTTTCCTCACAGCCTTACCAACACTGGGTATTATCAAGCTTTAAAAATTTTCCATCTGATTGGTGGAAAATGGTATTTTATTTTAATTTGCATTTCTTTAACTGGAAATAAGTTTTAGCATTATTTATAGCTTGTGAAACACTTCTGTTATTTTTCTATGAAACTCCTTGACCGTTGTTCACTTTTCTGTTCAGTAGTTTATTTCTTATTGTTTGTGATACCTCATGAATTAAGGCCTTGTTCTGTTTTCCTGTTTGTCATTCACCTTTGACTTTTCCTATGGTATTTAAGACTCATGAGAGATTTGTTTTTTTTATTTTGTTTTTGAGGTAAAATTTACATACAGTTAAATAATCAGATTTTAAGTATACAATTCAATGAGGTTTGACAAATGCATACAATCCTATAAGCCATCACCAAATTAAGAGATGTAGAACAGTTCCATCACCTCAGAAAGTTCTTTCAGTCCCTCTTCCTTAGTTTCAGTTTCTTTTTCCGCTGGTGATTTCTGTCACCATAGATTGATTTTCCTGTTCTTGAATTTCATATAAATAGAATTATACAGGGCATACACTTTGGGTCTGGTCTCTTTCGCTCAACGTGTTTTTCATGTTTTTGAGATTAACTCAGTTGTATGTATCAGTTGTCCATTGTTTTTATCAATGAGTAGTATTCCATTACTTGCATATACCAGAATTTGTTTATCCATTCTCCTAATGATGAAGGTTTGGTTTTTGCATGTTTTGACTATTACACATAAAGCTGCTATAAATATTCTTGTGTAAGTCTTTTTGTGAACGTGTTTTCATTATGTTGGATAAATACTTAGTGGAATTGCTGTGTCATAATGTAGATGTATATTTAACTTTATGAACTGCCAATTTTCCAAAGTGGTCGTACCATTTTACATTCCTACCAACAATGTAAGGTTCCACCTGTGCTCAGTCTTTCTAAGTTTAGCCATTCTAGTTTGTATGAAATGGTACCTCATTATGGTTCTAATTTGCATTTCCCTGATGACTGCTGATTTGAGCTCTTTTTCATGTGCTTGTTGTTACTCATATTATCTCCTTTTATGAAATGTATGTTCAAGTCCTTTGCTCACTTCTAAATGGGGTTGTTTTGGATGCATGTCCTTTGTCACATATGTGTATCACGTACTTTGTCACAGATGTATGAAATTTTCTTCCCAGTCTGAAACTTGTATTTTTTTTCTTGAAGATATCTTTGATGAGCAGACTTTTTGGTTTTGATGAAATCCAATTTATTAGTTTCTTATATGTTAGTGTTTTCTGGGTTCTGTTTAAGAAATCTTTGCCTCCTACCCCAAGATCATAAATGTATTCTTTTATGTTTTCTTCTAAAAGCATTATAGTTTCGCTTTTATATTAGTTTTGGTATTTATCACAGGTTGATTTTATATATGGTTTGAGGTCGGAGTCAAGGTTAATGTTCTTCCTATGCATTTATCTAATTTTTTAATACCATTTATTGAAAACTTTTTCCTTTCCCCATTGAATTGCTTTGGTACCACTGTTAAAAATCGGTTGAACTGGGTATAAACTTGGTATAAAATTGAACTGGGTATAAATTTATTTGAACCCTCTTTTCTGTTATTTTGACCCCTTTGTCTATAATTACACCAATATCACACATTCTTGATTGGTGTAGCTCTATGTTAAGTTTTGAATCTGATAAGGCGAATTTATTCCTCATTTTCAATTATTTTTTTCACTATTTTAGGTCTTTTTCATTTTCTTACAAAGTTTAGAATCCATATGTTAATACCAACCTTCCTCCCTAAACCCCGTCCAAAGAAACCTTTAAGGATTTTGATTGGAATTGCATTTAACATAAAATTAATTTTGGAGAGAATTTTTTTTTTAGGATTTTTTTTTATTGGAGAAGGGGAACAGGACTTTATTGGGGAACAGTGTGTACTTCCAGGACTTTTTTCCAAGTCAAGTGGTTGTCCTTTCAATGTTAGTTGTGGAGGGCGCCATTCAGCTTCAAGTTTTTGTCCTTTCAGTCTTAGTTGTGGCGGGCGCAGCTCAGCTCCAGGTCCAGTTACCATTGCTAGTTGCAGGGGGCGCAGCCCACCATCCCTTGCGGGAGTCGAAACTAGCAACCTTGTGGTTGAGAGCCTGCGCTACAACCAAGTGAGCCATCTGGGAGCTCAGCTGCAGCTCAACTCAAGGTGCCCTGTTCAATCTTAGTTGCAGGGGCGGAGCCCACCATCCCTTGCGGGACTCCAGAGATTGAACTGGCAACCTTGTGGTTGAGATCCCACTGGTCCATATGGGAATCTAACCGGCCACCTTTGGAGTTAGGAACATAGAGCTCTAACCGACTGAGCCACCGGGCCGGCCCTAGGAGAGAATTTATATCTTTATAATGTTGAGTCTTCCAATCTGTGTATATGGTATACATCTGCATTTCTTAAATCTTCCTTAATTTCGCTCAGCTATGTTTTGTAAAGGTCATGCACATGTTTTGTTGACTTCTAATATTTGATATTTTTGATGTTATTAAAATTGTAGTTTTGTTATTTTCATTTTTCAAATATTTGCTTTGAATATATAGAAATGCAATTGATTTTTGTACTTTGACTATGTGTTCTGTGAGATTGTATCAGTATTTTTAAAAATTCCTTTACTGATTCCAATGTTTGAGGTCCATTGTTCTATATAACTAGAGTCTGAGCCTGGCTGCACATTAGAATCATCTAGGAGAATTTTAAAATTCATACACATATATATGGTTGTGGTCCACTCCCAGAGATTCTAATTTCCCTGGTTTGGGGTGGGGCTTGACACTAGAATTTTTAAAAACTCCCCACATGATTTTAATGTGAGTTGAAAACCACTGCTCAATAGGCTTGCAAGTTTCTTTCTAAATCTCACTCTCTCATTTCATATATCTTCAAACTAATACCCAAATTCCTTGGAATGGCACATACACTAGACATTTTACAGCATGTACCTATCCCCATTTAAGGGATGCTCCTTCTCCCTTTTGTGCCCTGCATGTCTGTGTCTGCTCATCACAGTTGACTGTACCAGCAAGCTATGATTTCTGTGGCTAGACTAATCATATTCCTTTCTTAGAATTTAAATTTGAGAAATGAAGAGGCTGAGGCAACTGGCCAAGAGATTCGAAAGCAAAAGATTGTATCAAGGGTTACCAGGCAGTGGGATAGTCATGATGGGCTATTGGCAAGCATAAATGCAAAACTTCTGAATCAACAAAAAAAAGTAATCCAGAAAAGGAGGAAAGCTCAGGTCAAAAGTCACCTCTCTGTAGCTTTCTTTGACTTCCTTACAGGAAGAAATAACCTTGTGGTTACAGATGTTCTCATGACAGCATTTCAGGATTTATTATATTGTGTTTTAGTTTTTTGTTTATGTCTCTCTTTCTAGGCTGTGAGCTTTCCAAGTTAAGGACCAGGTCTCATGTATGCTTTTATCCCTAGATCACGTGCTCAATAAACATTGAATCAAATTAAATTTGATTGTGTAGCTGTTACACATCATGATTTCTGAAAACCAAATATTAGATAATAGTAATGAATAATTTATTTTTTTCCCTAGGCTTTTGAATTTTAGTATAAACCTTGTGCCCCGTGGTATACGTCATCCAGTCTCTACTGAAATTTTTCCCACTCTGTCCAGAAATAAGTATGGAACTGGAGCAGTTAGTATTCAGGCTGGCAGTGCTTTGCTAGCTAAAGATGGTATCTGCTTTATAGGAGACTTGGCTTCACACAAAAAAGATAAACTTGAACAGCTTCAATCAGGTAAACAGTATTTTTTTCAAATTAATTTTCATCTGTTTAACTTATAGTCTCATCAGTGCTGAAGACTTACTAACAGTCAAGATTGTATTGTACTCATTTTAGAAATTGAGAAATTGCATTAAATGACATTTCTCATTTTACCTTTATAAATAAAAACAGGAATTTAATGGGCAAATGTACTGTTTTAGCCTTTGCTCTCAGGTGTGCTAACACATGAGTTTGTATTGGGCCAGATTTATTTCCTTTTCTTCTCTTACTGCATTAGCTAGGACTTCCAATATGATATTGAAAAGCAGTAGTGAGAAGGGACATACTTGTCTTATTCCTGATCTTAGCAGGAAATCTTTGAGTTTCTCACCATCAAGTATGATGCCAGCAGTAGGTTTTTTTGTAGATGTTCTCTTTCAAGTTGAAGGAATTCCCCTCTATGTCTAGTATACTGAGATTATATATATATGTGTGTATATATATATATACATGTGTGTATATATATGTATGTATATATACATATAGGTATATATATATATATATATACATACATACATATATATATAGTGGATGTTGCATTTTATCAAATGCTTTTTCTGCATTACTGCTGTGATAATGTGATTTTTCTTCTGTAGCCTATTAATATTATGGATTACATTAATTGATTTTCAAATGTTGAACCAAGTTTGCATACTTAGAAAAAAATCCCACCTGGCTGTGGTGTATAATTCTTTTTATACATTATTGGACTCAATTTGCTAATATTTTGTTGATGATTTCTGCATCTATGTTCACAAGAGATATTGCTCTGTAGTTTTCTTTTCTTGTAAAGTCTTTGTCTGGTTTTGGTATTAAGATAATGCTGGCTGGGCCAGATTTATAAGTAACAAAGATATGGATAGATATGGACTGGGAAAAGAGCAGTCAGGGCCATGCATTCTTGGGATACCAGCAAGAATGCGCAGCAATGATCAGAGTACATAGCATATTGCTTCTCCCTATAAGAGAATGCAGAAATAGATCCACACTAATACTGTCAATTGATTTTTGACTATGGCACCAAAGCAAGTAAATGAGGAAACAAAAATTTTTTTCACCAAATGATGGTGGAACATCTGCATATAGATAGATAGATAGATAGATAGATAGATAGATAGATAGATAGATAGATAGATAGATAGATATAAAACAAATTAATATCTGCTCACCTCAACTATACACAATAATTAAACATGGATCGTGTGCTCGCTTCGGCAGCACATATACTAAAGATGGATCGTAACCTAAATGTAAAAACTAGAACCATAAAGCTCTAGAGGGTAACATAGGAGAATATCTTCATGACCTTAGGATAGGCAGAGATTTGTTAGAACCCAGAAAGCAATAAACAGAAAATAATTGATAAATTAGACTTTATCAAAACTAAGAAGTTCTACACATCAAAAGGCCTATTTAAAAAGTGAATAGGCAAGCAAAAGAAAATAATTACATATATATATCTGACATAGGACATGCACTTAGAATATAGAAATAATTACTACAAGTCAATAATTTAAAAACAACCCAGCAAAAAATGGGCAAGAGACTTGAATAGTGACTTCACAAAGGAAGACATACAAAATGACTAACAAGCACATGAAAGAGTGCTCAGTATCATTAGGTAGGTATTAGGGAATGAAGATAAAAAATGCAATGAGATACCAACATTCATGCTAGCAGGGCCTGCTTCATGCATGTGGAAGAAGCATGCATGCAATTGCACAGAGGTCCTCCTTCCCCTAGAAGAGCCTGGCACTTGGTTAAAACACTACTCTCACCATCTCCAAATTTGTAACCACAAGATTGCCACAGGAATACGAAAGACTGTTTGGGGAATATAATCAATAATGTTGTAAAGATTTTGTAGGGTGTCAGACGGGCACTTGTTTTATGAGGGAGACCACTTCATGGACGGTGTAGATGCCTGATCACTGCTCTGTACACTTGAAGCTGAATAATAATGTCAACCATAATTTAATATACATATAGTCACGGGATGTGGAGTGCAGCATAGGGAATAGAGTGGAATTGTAACAGCTGTATACGATGTCAGAGGGGTAGTAATTGGGGAAGGGGGGTTATCACTTTGTGAGGGGTGTAAATGTCTAACTATTACATTGTTTTGTACACCTGAAACTAATAAAAATATACTCTCATAAAAACATTTTTAATAATTTTATCATTGAACTTGTGTTTTGTAAGGAAGTCCAGTAAGACAGTGGAGCTTGCACATGAGCAGAGGAGATACAGTCACACGTGTCCACGTGCTGCCCCCATTTCATACAGCATTTGCAGTCACTGTGCGACTTCTGCAACACAGTTTGTAATCAGTTTGATTCTCACTGGACTCCCATGCATTGTGAGTTCACTACAATTCAGTGCTCATGTTCCATATCAAATCATCTTCTACTGAGTAAGAGGGGGGCACTTATAGCCCCAAGACGCTCTCATTCAGATCAGACTTGCTTTTAAGATAGAAGAAACACGGTAGCTTTCTAAGAAACACAAATGACCAAGGAACCCATGATATTCTTTTTTATTTGGTTACTTACCCGTATTTGGCAACCACTTACACTGAAAATGATGCTATAGCAGGAAAGGGAAAGATAGGGAAACCCATAGTTTCTTTTCCTTTCAGTCCTTCCTTATTCATTTGTAAGCTAAAAGGAGAGAGTTTGGGGGAAACGTGTACATATCAAGAAGTAGAATACAGTTTGTGCAGCATTTCCACTGCTCTGGTAAGAACAATCAGTATAGGTATATACTAGCTACAAACTATTAGTGATTCCACATAAGAGTTAAATGCTCATATATTTGTATTTAAGACTTTATTTGCACAATATAAAACTAAATGGTAAAAATCATGCTAATAAAAGTTTTTCATTTTAGAATGGCAATTCTATTACGTTTTTTGGTAACAGTTTTATTGAGGCGTAATTTGCATAACATACGATTCACAACTTAAAATCATAGTTTACTGGTTTTTAGAATATTCACAGAGTTGTACAACCATCACTACTGTCTACTTTCAGAACATTTTCATCACCCTAAAAGGAAACCCCATACTCATTAGTCGTTGCCCCCCAAACCCTCTTTCCCCACAGTCCCTGGCAACCTAATGTACTTCTGTCTCTATAGATTTGCCTATTGTGGACATTTCTTGTAAATGGAATCATACAATATATAGTAAATAGTCTTTTGTGACTGACTTCTTTTACTTGGCATAATGTTTTGTTTTTTAAGATTTTATTCGGGAAGGGGAACAGGACTTTTTGGGGAAGTGTGCATTTCCAGGACTTTTTTCTATTGGGGAACAGTGGTGTGTTTTTCCCAGGATTCTCATCAGCTCCATCCAAGTCAAGTTGTTGTCCTTTCAGTCTTAGTTGTGGAGGGTACAGCTCAGCTCCAGGTCCAGTTGCCGTTGCTAGTTGCAGGGGGCACAGCCCACCATCCCTTACTGGAGTTGCACCAGCAACCCTGTGGCTGAGAGGACATGCTTCAACCAACTGAGCCATCTGGGAGCTGAACGGCAGCTCATTGACTTCATCCTAGTTGCAGAGGGCGCAGCTGGCCCATGTGGGAATCAAACCGGCTGCCCTGTTATCCAGAGCCCGCTCTCTAACCAACTGAGCCACCTGTCCGCCCTAGCATAATGTTTTTGAGGTCAATGTTGTAGCATATATCATTACTTCAGTCCTTTTCTAAAAAATAATCTGATAAAATACACATAAGGTTTACCATTTTAACCATTTTTAAGTGTACAATTTAGTGGAATTAAGTACATTCACAATGTTGTACAACCATCACCACTATCCATTTCCAGAACTTTTTTTATCATCCCTAATAGAAACTGTACCCCTTAAACAATAACTCCCTATTCCCCGCCACCTCCAGCCCCTGGTAACCTCTATTCTACTTTCTCTCTCTGTGAATTTGCCTGTTCATTGAATCCCATTCCTTTTTTATGGCTGAATAATATTCCATTGTATGCATATACCACTTAAAAATTATTCATCTGTTGATGGACACTTGGCTGTTTCTACCTCCTGGCTATTAATCATGCTGCTATGAACACTGGTATACAAGTATCTGTTTGTATCTCTACTTTTAACTCTTTGGGGTATATACCTAGAAGTGGAATTGCTGGATCATAGGGTAATTCTATATTTAACTTTATGAGGAGCCACCAAACTTTTCCAAGGTGGGCACAGTATTTTACACCAGTAAGGCATGGCTATTCTAATTTCTCCTTGTCACCCCTATTACATTTTATAAGTAATAACATATTTTTAAAGGTAAAAGCTTTATATATTAGTACTCTTAACAGCAGTTTTTCCCTGATTTTTGATTAAGAAGCCCACATTTTAATTTTACACTAAGCCCCACAAATTATGTAGCTGGCCATGGCTATTAGAATGACAAAAAATTAGAAAGATTGACAACCAATTTTGCCAAGGATGTGGAGAAACTGGAATTGTCATGTATCATTGATGAGAACATAAAATAGTATACCATTTTACAAACTGTTCTGGCAGTTTCTATAGAGTTAAATATGTATGAACCTTATGACCCCAGAGGAAGATAAACATGTATAAGAAAGACTCTTTTATCATGAATGGAGAGAAGACTAATTGAAGAAATATTTGAGAGGCAGAATCCTAGTAAATGGATTGAATTCATAGATGGAATGGTTATAAGGGTTGAAGGAAGGATAGAAAGAGAGTAGGATGTTTCCACATTTTTTTGTTTGCGTTTTAAGTAGATAGATACTGATATCCCTAATTGTGAGTAATGCACCCAGAGCCATTTGAGGAGGAGAAATACTGAATTTGGTTCTGTACATATTAAATTTGAGATATATTTTTCCCTAGTCATTGTTGTTCATATTCTCTCTCAATCTTTTCCTCTCTCACTCCCACATAGATAGCCCACTTGCTATTATTTTTTTCCATTATAAAAGAACATTGCTTAATTTCAGCCTCCCTCGTAAGCCTGCACTATGTGACCAATCTCCTAACCCTCTGCCTATTCCACCCAGACACTGACCACAATTCCAGCTACATGCTTTGGACTGCTGGTTCTCATGAAGTCATGGGACATGTAAACATTCAAATATTTTTCTTGCCTTGATCTTTTTATGGAAGATCTTTTTATGGAAGAGCCATACACATCTCACAAAACAATCAAATAAACTTGTGTCTTTAACTGTCTAAATTTTAGACAGTGAAATTCTATGTAATAATAATTGTTATTGATTTGTAGATATACAGACCAAAATTAACTTAAGTAACAAATGGGTAATGTTTTTTGACTTAGTTATGGAAAGCAGAAGCATCACAGTATACATCCCGGGAAAGAAGTTTGGGGATGATATTGATCAACAAATGACTTTTCCGGTTCAATGCAGTTTTTGGTCTTTTGTTAATATGGATTCATCTTCAAGGAAAAATATGCAGAAACCCAATACTCTAATTGGTCAGATGGTAAGGTATACGTATTTTTTTTATTAGAATGTTGTTCAGGGAATGTAGCCACAGATTTTAATGTTTTTGTTGTTTGTAATGTTTTGTTATTAACCCATTTCTATACTTAATTGGGTACTAGAACTAAATAATGACAGTTTGAAATTTTTTTGTTTTTTCAATCATACAAAGCAAGTATCTGCTCACTAGAAATTATTATTTGAATAGGTAGTGGGGGAAGCTTTAATGAATAATGTGTAAGAAAATTCTCAATGAAAAGCATTTAAAAAATTTTGGTCACTATAAATTTCCATGCTATTCAAATTCACCTTAATTAATAATTAATAATAACAACACATAATTGTTATAATTATAGGTATATAATTTAATATAATAAAATAATAAATATATGAATAATTTAAATAATTTAGAATTATTTCCAAAGTGTTGATGAAAATGCCAGAATTTAATGTTTGCCTTTTACATTTTTGTTTACTGTAGGATTGCAGTTTGATTCCAGCTAACCTTGTAGAGGCGTTTGGATTATTGATTAACTGTAATGAATCATCTCCTTGCCACCCATTTCTTCCTACTGTGCAACATACTTTAAAGAAAGCCATTGATCCTGAAGGACTGCTTTATGTAGCTTCTAAACAGTTCACAACTGAAGATTTTGAAAAGGTAATGGTAGAAAAAATGATTACCAAGAATACTTGAGCTAATGTGTCTCAGCCTAAACAGAACTCTTTTTGAGCATTCAATTTTCTTTATTTCGAATTGTTTTATTCCAACTTGCTTCTAACTTTTAAACATTTTAAGGACATTGTATAGAAAATATTTAGGATCATAATTAAATAAAAAACTGAATAAGGACATAGATATTAAAATGTTGAGTTTACTCTTTGCACCATCTAAATCCTCACATCTTAAAGACTCTCAATGAAAGGAAAGCCAAAAGAGAATATTTCTATAGAAAATTATGAGAAGCTGTATAGCTATACGGTTATTTACATTTTGTAGACTATTCAAAGGGATTTCCTTTATGTGAATGCCTTTAACGTCCTGATTGTAGGGAATATCTATCATGACTCACTAATTCACTTTAATGTCCTGACATGCAAACATGTGTGGCATGTTCAGAGAACCTGAGAGTAGATGATATAAATTTAGTAACAATTTTCATAGCTATTAAAGATACTCAAGTATTTACAAGTGAAGCCCTTTTAATATTAACTATTTAGAAATCTGTCCATGGTAGAGATAAAGTATCTGGGTAAGATAGATTAAAGGCAGGGAATATCAGGAAGTGGGAATCCATGAGTCATTATTATTTTTTTGTTCATACCTGCCTTCCTTGAGGCATATTGCATGGGTAAAAGGTTGAAAGGTGAGGTAGACAAAAATGAATTATGAGCATTGTTTCTTCACATAGATTAGAATGGAAAAACAACAATATTGATAGTACAATAAGGTCTTTCTGTTTATTTTAGTATATAAGAAAAAAGTAGTTTGTCTCTAGGAATTAACATACTAAATAAGTAGATACACTAATGAACCGGAGAAATTTTTACCTAGTTTTTCCCAGAAAAACAAACAAAAATCTGTGGGTTTATTAATTATTCAGGTATTTACTGAATATTTTATATATATATATATATATATATATATATATATGAGCTTATTTCTATTGTTTTATATTCTCACAGAAACATGAATTTTTTTACTTTAAATAGGTTATCATTTAACAGATAAAAACAAGATACATGAAACAATTAAGGGACAATTTAAGTGCTAAACTAGGTGAGACTGGCTTTAAGTATTTCAGGATTCAGAAAGGAAGATACCAAGTAGAATGCAGGACTTGGGAAGATTTCATAGATGAGGTACGACTTTAGTTGGGACTTAAGGAAAAGTAAGAGTTAGATGACAGGAAAGATGGGCATGCTAAACAGAAATAAAAAGAGGAGCAAAGGCATAAAAGTAGAAATGAGTAAACATGGAAAACTGTAAGACCTGTCTGACTGGAAAAATGTATTATGGAGTCATCGGAATTAAGATCTGGAAAATTTACAGTAAGACTGGAAGCTCAGGCAAAAGAGTTTATAGTTGATTTGTCAGACTAGAGAGAACAGGCTGGTGTAATAGTGAAAATGATATCTCCAAAAGATAAATCTGTCTATCAAACAAAACACATTTGATGGAATATGTTACAGCCTGGGCTCTCCAGGAGGCATAGTGAGATGGAGCTTACTGTGCCGTTCCTTATTAGGAAACGCTCTTCTATCCCTACCTGTAGACGGGAGAAGGAAGTGGGACTGGACCGAGGAAGGGGTTGAGCTGCGATGGAGGCCCAAAGAGAGCGTTGCAGGCCCCACAGTGTGCTGTGGAGCTAAAGAGACCCATCGGAGTTCTCCTGCTTTGAACAGAAATAGAGGGGCTTTATAACACCCGCCCCACCTCCACCCCGGTCAGTCGTTTGATATGAGGCAATCCCTGAGGAAGTTGACAACTGGAGGCCAGTGCTGACACCACTCCTGGCAGCTGGGGCAACAATCCTTTCCTGAAGGGGTATAGGTGGCACATCACTGCACCTCCATAAAGTAAAACCTAGAGAGGGCTACTGATGTAATTAATAGTGTTATTATCCAGTTTGGAAGGCCCAGAGGGAACTGTAGAGTATAAGGAGAATAAAGAAGACAGGATATATCCAACCCAGGATATACCCAGAAGGTTAAAAAAGTTATATTTAAAACATAAATATTATAGTTAATAGAAACCTTATTATGGTTAATTTTTCATTTTGGTTCTATGAGTCTAAAAGCAGAAAACAATTAGGATGGTGACAAGTCTGGAAATGATGTCATTGAATAAGGACTTAAGGAACTGGGAATCACTCAGATAGAAAGAAAAGCACAAAATTAAGGAAATGAAACAGGGGTAATCATTGTGCTGAAGACTTATTCTCTCCCCAGACCTTGCTCAGTCTCCAAGGTCCATATCGGTAATAGATAACACAGTACCTCTCACATTGCTGGTGTTTAGTTGTGTTCTTTAAAAGGAAGAAAGGGAGGAAAGGAGGACAAGGTCTAGGGCCAATGAGGTAAAGTTATAAGTAAATAAACTGTCAAAGAATTAAAGCTATTCAGAGGGAAATGAGCTTCTGAGGAGAGCTTCTCTCTCCCATTGAAATTCTCTGAGTGAGCCTTTATTCCACTGGAAGCAAAGACTTGATAGTCGTTCCAGTATATTTCACAGAACATTTCCGCACTAAGGGGGAAGAAATTATTTGGGGTAAACTTTAATCTAGTTCTTAGAAGTAAAAGACTATGATTTAAAATGCTCAATGACATTGGGGTGGCTCCAGATATTTAATCAATTTTGATATAAATAAAATAGGCAAACTTCAAAATAAAATGACAATATACTTTGGATTTTTATAATGTAGATTCTATAATAAAGTTTAAATCTCTTAAATTTTTCACACTTTTATTTTAGCTGCTGGCTTTTGCAAAGAATTTAAATGTAGAATTCAGCTTGGAGGCAGAAAGAATAATTCATGGCTATTATCTAGCAAGTCGCAGAATCAGAACAGATTCTGTATGTGGATCAAAACTGTCAGCATCTGCATTAAAATATTTGTAGGTATTCAATGTAAAGTTTTAAAGCCAGTATTAACTTTAAATGATGTTTAATTATTTATCTGTTTCATTTATTTCTTTGTTTGATTGTTGGTTGGCTGGTTTATAATTTACCTTGTTCTAAAAGAATTTAAGGTGACTTAACAGTTCTTTTTGTTATATTGTTACATCATTTGAACCTCCAATGATTTGTTTTCACTAAATTAATTTTTATTGGTCCCTCTGTATAAGGTGTGGCTGAGAAAATAGTGGCTGCACTGATTTCAAATGCAAATGATTTTTGTTTTTAAATGTAGCTGTTTACATTTGTGGGGAAGAAATTTTTCTTTACCCTTTTGGTTTTTCCGAATGGTCTAATCATTAAATTGACGTAAAACAAATGAACAAGAGAAAATAAGCAAATTTAATTACATGCGTATATATAGAAACCCCACATATGTGAGAGAGTCAGAGACCCCACATGCATGAGAGGTTCAGGGATGGAAAATTAAAATGGGTATATATGGCATTCTGAGCTAAGGATGAGGTAAGGCGCCTTGGAGCTTCAGAGGGAAGGCCATTCACAGGGCAGTAAGAAGAGCAGATGTTCAGTCATTAGATGTTTGCCCTGCCCTGTAGATAGGTCATAAAAAGTTATCTCTGGTAAGCACTCTTATTATGAGCCAGGCCCCAAATTTAAATTCTTTCAGAGAGAGGTAGAAGTTTCTTGTGAGCTTGCAGGGTCTCAGTTGCCTTCAGCTCAAAATAATCCACATGCCAAAGTGGCATATATTGGGGAGGCCTGTTCTGAAGCCCTTCACATTCCAGGTATTTTGTAACTGAACCTAGAAAAAAAAATCTTAAGTATATTGTTCCTTGTACTTTTAAATACTTTAATAGGCTCATCTATTATTGTTCCTTGAAAAGTTCTTTTAAAAACTAATTTTTATTATCAAAGTGAAGTATAGACATAGTAAAGAGAAATCTAAAATAGTGAGTCAAGTGTCCTATTAACCCTACCCATTTCTATCTCATTCCCATCACTGTGAACAATTTTTGTGTATCCTTCTAGAAATCATCCATTCAAATACTAGCATATACAAATATGTAACTTAAATATATGGCATATAGTACACATTTATTTGAATATTATATATTTTAGATGAATGTTATTTAAACATTATATATATGTTATAATGTATAAATATACATAGATACCCTTTTTGCCCAAATGGAATTATACATGGTATACTTATCACACTGTCTCACTATCAGCACATAAAGTATTGCCTCATTCTGTTCTAACAGCTGCATTACAGTTTTACTGTGTTGTGCTGTAGCTATACCATAATTTAGAGTCCCCTATTAAAAGACCATTACTTCATATGACATAGATTAATGTATAATCTCAAACAAATGATAAAGTAGGACCAAGAGTAAAGCAATCCATTAAATAAATAAATATCTTCTTATAACTGCAATATAAGACAAATGAATGACTGGAAGGAAATGTCAAGTATAGGTCTATAAGAGATAAATATGTTTAGTTAATTTCTCCAACTGTGTATTTAGCTTCACAGAGCTGAAAAAATGCTGACGGTAGAATCAACTATGATATTTTAAAATGGTAAATAGAATTGTATAATGCTTTTCATTTTCTGAAGTAATATTTGAAATACTTAAATCAATACTCAAAGCTTAAAAGCTTTGAAAGTCCTCTTTCTCATGTTTTTTCACCATAGTAAAAAGATACTTAAACTCACCTATCTTCATTTTATATTTGACTATATTGATAAAAAAATAAAGCAGGGTTAATTTTAATGTTAACTCTACCTTTTCCCATTGTAGAAATAAACAGTAGAGGTGGAGATGGGGTTTATAGCAAAGTAAATGAACCACTACTCCGAAAGAAGAGTCATTAACCTTGAATTTCTCTCCTATTGTATTTCTATAGACCATACCTAGTAACACCATCCTTGCTTTGCTAAAGAAGTGGAGCTGAACAATACTCTTTTCCTAAAAGGCTGTGTACATATTCTGTTCTGGTCAACATTTTTAGAAGGAGGTTGGGTGAGACATCAGGAACATGATAATCAAATTTGTAAATAAGCAACTCTGGAGAGATCTTCACAAATTTGAATGATGATCTTAATTTAACAAGAAGAAAATTAATAGGAAAAATGTAATATCCTCAATTAGGTCCAAGCTCCCTATATAAGTATGAATGGATAGGAAAGGGTGATGTGGCTTAATATGAAAAAGACTTGAAATGTTATTCTTTTTATGCGTAATATGAGTAAACAGTATAACATGGCTGTTAATAATACTGTGCTTTGGGGTTGCATTAATAGAATATAGTATCACGAGTAAGAAAATGTTAGTTCTGTCTCTCCTCTACTCTGCTGGTCAAATCTCACCTGCAATACTGTACTGACAAGGAATAGTAACCAAATCTGCTCTCTAGGAGAGGAGCCAGGACGATGTGGGGCCTGCACGTTATGTCTCATGAATATGAAATAGGAATACTTATCTTGGAGAAAAGAGAACATTAGGCAACTAGAAAAGTTGTCTTTGACTATTTGAAGAGCTGTCACATTTAAGAAGTATTAGGTTTGTTCTGTAATCCCAGAAGACAAAACTAGGTACCAGTGGGTGGAAATTGCAATGAAACCAATTTCATCGAACATTTATATAATCTTTGTGATTGAGTTCCAAATTTTTCAGTTGCCTTATTTGAAATTACAAAAACCCTGTGAATTATTATTATCCCCATCTTATAGCTGAGCTTCAAAAATTAAAGAATTTATACAGTCACACAGCTAGTGAATTTTGGAGACTTAGCTTCGTTTTTCTGATTCCCAAGTCCAGCAGTCATTCAAGTACATTACATATGCCTAATGAGAGCTTAAGCGAGATTTTTCAGGTAATCAAAGGCAGTTTCAAAATGAAAAATAGGGCCGGCCCCGTGGCTCAGGAGGCTGGAGCTCCATGTTCCTAATGCCGAAGGCTGCTGGTTCGATTCCCATATGGGACAGTGAGCTCTCAACCACAAGGTTGCCGGTTCAACTCATAGAGTCCCGCAAGGGACGGTGGGCTCTGCTGCCTGCAACTAACAACGGCAACTGGACCCGGAGTTGAGCTATGCCCTCCACAACTAAGACTGAAAGGGCAACAACTTGACTTAGAAGAAGTTCTGGAAGTACACACTGTTCCCCAATAAAGTCCTGTTCCCCTTTCCCAATAAAATCTTTAAATACATAAATAAAAATTAAAAAAAAAATAAAAATAAAGGAATGGATTGTTTCATGACTCCTAGTGATTCCTAGGAGAAGCTCAAAAGAGACTAGACAATAATTAGTATGATGTTGTAGAGAAAATTCAGTTATCTGATGGAGTATGAACTTTGAGCTCAAAGATCTCTTCCAACACTGAAATTTCGATTCTTTGAGGACTTCAAATAGATGAAGAACTGGAAGAAAATACCAAGGATGTGTTTGTAAAAGACATTTAATTAGGTTAATTTTCCCAACTGTGTATTTATCTGAACAGAATTTGAATGGAGAGGGTATAGAATCATAAAGATAAGCCGGGGTGGAAACGAACACTTTGATAATAAGTCAGTATACTTGCTTGCTCTGGAAAAGTCTGTTTAACTTGGTAGGGATAGAAGGCTTTGGAAAAAGCCTAAATTTTTTTAAAAGTAAGAATATGCTGATCTTTAAGGTATGGCTTATATTTGCATATGTCTTGGTTTATTCCTGCCAAAATATATTATCTTTGTAATATCAACATATTTTGATTGGCATCAATTTTGTTTTTAGAGTTTCCCTATCTGAAGCCCATGCTCGACTGAACTTAAGGAATAAAGTTATTAAAGAAGATGCACTAATAGCAGCCTTATTATTTGAAACATCTCTCACATTGAAATATGGTAATCTTTTAAATTGTTAATGACTACAAATAATTATATTTAAAGATAAACATTTTTAGTCTTAAATTTTTATATATATTTTAAATATTATTTTCAAGAACAATACATTTTTATCTGTTAGGGCCTGTTTTAATTTGACATTTACTAATTGTTTATAAGTAGTATCATCATCTGATATTTCTTATTGTGCATGAGTGTTTCTGTACTTGAACTTTTGCAATTTAAAGAATTCTAGGAAAAAAACTACTTAATACCTAAAATGATTTTAAATTTATCGTCCTTTTAAAATAACATACAGCATTTAATTGTCATTCAGTACCCCAGAGTGGAGTTAGGCGTGTAGCCAAAGAAAATATGATCATCTTGCATGACCACCTTCTCCAAATTGCTAGTTATGTTATGACTATTGATAGCATTTTATTATTTGAAATGAATGGATTTATTATGGTTTTCATAGTATAAACACAAAAGTGCTCCTAATGTAAGAGTGAAGAGAGTTATTCTGACAAAGTTCTTTGTTGAATTCGGTGAGACATTAATTTTGATGAGACCTACCATGCTTCAAACCAAACTTTAGTTCCAACCCTCGGACTGAAAGGGTGTTTTAACACTGACTTTTCTATGTGTTTGTTTAGTGCTTTCATGTGCTTTAAATTCAATTTATAACTTTTTGCAACTATCCATTAGAACATTAGAACTTAGTTCTATAATTGTCTAAATCAAGCATTCCTGACCTAGGATTCATGGATACTTAGTCCTAGGGGCTTGTGAATCCCAAAATTATATGTAAATTTGCACATGTATGTGCTTTATACCTTTTTGCTTAGGGAGATGAATCACAACCTCTCGAGAAGGTTAATTACCATCCTGAATTAGTTTTATTTGCCAAAGGAGAAAAACCTAGTTCCCAACCAATACTAAGTAAGAGGAAGGATATATAAATATTTTTATTTTTAATTTGCTTTATCTTTGCATTCTTCCTTTCCTATATTTAAAACATATTTGATAAAATCTGAGACACAAAAATTAACATAAGACTTGGTCTTATATTATACCTGGTCTTATATAAGACCCGGTCTTATTTTACTATAATAATTTTTGCTCCAAAAGGTGCATTAGAGCTGATTGTCCAGCTCGATTAACTTAACCTTTATGAAATATATATTAGCATTTCCTTACCTTCCAATACCTCCTCCCCTCTACTTCTTCCATCACTATTTAGCTTGAAAACTGTAATGACTATTTCAATAGATGGCAAACTTAAGTTTTCAAAATTTAAACCTCAAGAGGTCTTCCATTGGTACTGTACATTTGTGCTTTTACTGAAATTGTTTCTGGCTCTCAAAAAAATAATTCAGATTTAAATGATTATTGAAATACTTTATTAAGTAGGTCAGAACTTAATTTTAAAACTCATTAGGATATTGTTGAAAATATGATTTCATATTTAGCATTTTAAGTATTTCTCATTTACACTTTTTCCTTCTTCACTTAGGGGCCACTGTATTTTGTGTTGCTCCAAATGCAGTATTTCCATTTGAACTGTATGATGAAGAATATTTAGAGCAAAGGGATATCTATCTGACTCAGTGCCAACAGCAGCTCCTCCAGTTTATTGCCACATATGGACCTGGGACAACTATTTTTACTAGCGATGAATAGGTAATCTGAGGAAAACTTTCCCGGTTCCTATTTCAACAGTGGAAGTGTGATGTTGAAGTAATAGTATATAGAATGCCATCTTAAATGTAAAATGGTCTCTTCAAACTAATTGCTAATGGAGTTAAGACTAATCCAAATCTCACAGCCAATAGCAGTTAATTTAAAACTTAGATTAAAAATTCTAGTTAGCCCACTATACCAGTGGTCAACAGATAACGTGCATGTATATTGCAAGCTAAGCAATGTAAAAAAAGGTAACTTTTATGTAGTTTCCTCAATTTGTCACAAGATGGCAATAGCACTTTCAATGAGTACCTACAAATTAAACCATTTTTTCTTGCATTTGTGAACTTGACAAATTGATAACAATTTATACAACCAAAAGCCTCAAATTTAAGGGCTTTTCATCCTTTACTAGATATTGACATATCCATTATATAAATGTTTTTTGGAAGCCCTAATTATGGAGTCAGAAAAAGCCTTGGAAATTTTTCATTTTTTATAAGCCAGGTGAAACCAAAAAAAAAGTAATTTACATCAAATCAAGGAGCAATAATTAGCTCTTTAAATCTAGCTAGTTACAAGGAAGACAGCAAAAGTCAAAGAAACCAATTTGCAAAACCAGTCTTCATTTTTAGAGGGAAGATAACTGCTCTCAAAAAGGACACCATGAAAATATGTACTTGTGCAATTTCAAAATCCTTTTCATTTTTCAAAGCTTTAATCATTTTACCAAAAGAACAGTCATCACAGAATTGCCACCTTACTAAAGTACCAAGATGCTACCAGGTATCGATTCTTTTAACCATAAGGAAGAGAGCTAATTCTATAGGACTTTTGACAAGTCACTCTTTTCCTAGTCATTTGACAGCATTTACTGAGTAACCAGTAGTGCCAGACTAGTGTTCAGTTTCCAGAAAGGCAGTTTTTAAAAACCAACTGCATATTACAACTTTACACAAAGACCTTATTTTGTAGATTACATATTTTCCTGGTTTTGTATGAGGGCAAAGCATTTCTATTTTATACTCGGATCCATAAAATGACCTCCATTTTACAACTGTAATGTTATGGTTCTGTTGATGAGAAAGGACTGTCCAACACAGGGGCAATGGTTTTCAAATGTTGCCTCTGATGCAGTTATATATGTTGCTGTACATTTTAGTTTGCCTTTCCGTATTAAAATTATAACCCTGATAAAAAGAATGTCTTCCCCGAGGTAGGAATTCAGTTTTAGTATTCTTACAAATTTTCAACTTCTGGACAGACTGGATCATCCAGTCTCTCCCTTAAAACAGTATATTACTTGTACTAGATCTGGGGTTACTTTTTTGTTCAAAGGTAAAAGTAAATAAAACTTGTAGGTCCCAGGCAAAAACCTTTATTTGTAAGTGGCAATTCATTTAGGGAATTTGAGATTCCAACTACTGTTCCCCCTTATCCACGGGGAATGCTTTCCAAGACCAGTGGATGCCTGTGAAAGCAGGCATATTACCAAATCCTACATATACTGTTTTTCGTATAAATTATGCACAGTAAGAGATTTAACACTAACAAATTATAAAATACTGTATTAAGATTACCATGAGATTACTAAGTGACTACTGGGCAGGTAATGTGCAGCATGGACACACTAGACAAAGATGGTCCATGCTACTTAGAACAGTCCACAATTTAAAACTTATTTCTGGATATTTTTTATTTAGTACTTTCAGATTATGAGTAACTGAGGATGGGAGGGGAGACTACTGTACTATTTTTCAGACCTAACAGCAGATTCTGAAGGGGAGGCCAGCAGTTTGTGTGCAATGGTTAGGGCCTCTCCAGAAATCCTCTAAGGCAAGCAAAGGTATGCTAGAAATGTCTCCCCAGCTGCTTGACACCTCAAAGAGAATCACTATGCACAAAGGAGCTAGCCACTAATGAGAGAACATACTACCCCTGAAGTATGTTAAAAACAAATCTGACTAGTGACTGAGAATGGAGCTGTGTAACAATTTGATGTATTTTAAAAAACATTTTATTGCTCAGCAATTCAAAGTATTCAAACATGTTATTTTCTGCATAATTTGTGATCAATGTTAAATAAAATATTAATTTTCATCATTTGCTCAAATTCATGTCTTCTTCACCAATTCATTTTTCCTTCCAAAATGTTACGTGCCACTTCTGGAAAAAAAACAAAACAAACCAACAGTGAAAACCATTCTGTACTCTAAGGCGCAGGAAATCATCCCACTAACACAAAGGCAACAGGAAATGGCTCTAGCCCTTTAGTTTATCAGATACTTTTGAATTAAAAAATGTGGTTGCCTGATAAATCATACTTACCAGAGGCAGTGACTTTTTAAACCACAGCTAAGGACTTGAACATTCACCTGCAGCTACCTATATGAAAAAGAACATTTCAGCATTTTAGTAAAAAAAACCTGCATTATAGTTGAGTAATTCACATTAATTTCAACATAGACTACTGGCATCTCAGTCTTACAATTATTTCTTCAAAGAAACCCTCAGCTGGGTAAACGGCAAAAAGTACTTTGTCATCACTGTGCCAGTTATTAAACCTACCAAAACAGTCAACATTTTAGGTACTATTCTTCAGGAACAAAACTTATGTAAAAAAGCAGTTTTAACATTTTGGTACCTTGTTCCACACAGTTGTGCTCCTAGCAGTTCAGTCATCTTAAACTCTTGGAAAATATTCATGACAACCTTCATTCATCTTCAACTCATAGGCTCTGTGGCACCTGGAAGTCAAGTATTTTATTGTGAATTTTTATTTGTACTTGCACGTATTTGCTCGGCATCTTTTATGTAGGAATGGTCCAGTAAGTTTTTTCACACTCATCAGGAACCATAAACAACCATACTAACAAGCTTCCTGACTCCTAACCAGTTGTTTAATAAAAACTACCAACATCAACACCCCATAGTGGAGTAATTGTTTTTTAACATGTCTCTAATGAAACACAAGAATGTACTTGCTGCTTCATTTTTTTAGTAGTTAATATCTGCAACCCCAAATTTAAAATGTCTACAATGATTTGAGAGCGTTACTCCTTTTGATTGATTAGGCCCTAATAATTCCACAAATAGTCTTTTCAAGATGGAAATGAATTCATTAAGCCTCGGCAGGAAAAATGGTGGATATGATGTTCCTTACTGTGGCAGTATTGATTTTAAGACATGATGGTCCTAATGAGTACCCAGCCGTTGCTTTTCCGTCTCAGAGCCTGACAAGGATGAGCTATGAGCTAGGTTAAAGGTTAGATATATACAACCAAGTGTATATATCTAAGTGCAGACCTCCAACTAAAAGCATTACAACAGCATATCGAGTAGTTTTGAGAGCAGTCACACATTTTGATGGCATCATTATTGGACACAGTCCAGCAGAATTAAGTCCCAGGTTGCCTGAAAGCACACTTAGGTACTGCAAAGGGCATGCCAAGGCCACCAATCAGGTCCTCCAGGAGGCTAAATCATTGAACCAGACAGCTATTGGAAATGATTTATGAAGACATCAAATGTTGGACCTTGCAAAACAATTTATCATTTTCAAGTCTCGAAGTGCTGAAATATTTCAGATAATCAATATCAGAAACACAGACTACATATTATGAGTAATTCCAACTTGGAAAACTTCAATTTATGGGAACTACTGACAACTGCTTGCACAATCCCACTTGTGTAAAGCCTAAAACTAAAAAAAAACAACAGTATTTAGGGATACATGTATGTAGTAACATTACTATCCATCCCACTCCCCTCAAAAAAACCAAGAGACTAGACACCAAATCCAGATTGGCACCTCAGATGGAAGGAAAGGGGGATGGAATAGGAAAGCAAATAAATACTATGCTATTGGCATTATTCCAGCTATTAAATTGATTGGTATTTATTATGGATTGTATTTATTATGCTACAGGACTTACATGCATTATCAATATTTTTTATCAAACATTTAGTTTGTACATAGGATTCATGCCACTTAGGTCTCAAAAATAAGGACGATTGTAATACAACATAAAATACTTCAAGCCATCGTATTTGCTCTGTTTTGCATGAAGCAACGTGTTTCAAATTTGGGTAGAGGAAAATACCACAAGACTATTATTACTAGGTCTCATCGAAGAGGTATTCATTTATAACATGTTTTTGGGTAGGTAACATGTTCTTTCAGTCTCGGTCTCACAGCTGTTTACCAGTTTCTTCTGTTTTATGTCCGGAAACACACATTTCTATGTAAACGCCAGCATCTAAGGGTATACACTGGCACCTCGGTTTTCAAACGCAATCCGTTCCAGAAGACCGAGTCCTGAAACGTTGGAAAACCGAGGTGCGGTTTCCCCATAGAAAGTAATGCAAAGTGGATTAATCCGTTCCAGACCTTTAAGATCAACCCCTAAAACTGCACATTTAGCATGATTTTTACTATCTAATGATACCATAGATCCATAAAATTTACGGCGTTCATAAACCGAAATGTTCGTCAACTGAGACGTTCGGAAACCGAGGCGCCACTGTAGCTAGCAGGCATTTCGGCCTAAGGGCCTTGTATACCGGACATATTATTTTTCAACTTCAATACCACGTCTTTGGAGCCTATTTACAAAGGAAGATCCAGAAACAAACGCCGCCCAAGAGTTCTACTGTATCAAAATCAAAACTGTTAGTAAACCGTGCGGTTAACAATTTTAAGATGAAACGCCAAGCACAGTTAAGGTTGTCTTAATATCTAAGAGAATGCCTTCCCAACTTATAACACGCTCCCCACCAGGGATAAGTCGCCCATTTAAGGGACCCTGTTACCGCATAGGCCACACCCAGAGGACACAAAAGGGCTCCAGCCAAGGTCGGAAAGGAACACGGAGCCACCGCCGTCTCGGAACCAGTTGAAACAGACAGAGGCCCTGAATTAGTTTCTGAGCTGAGAACAGTCGAAACCCACGTTTACTAAAGGGTCAGCTAGCTCGCAGGGGGTAACTCACAACGCGCGACTGAGCTGACGCTGCGGAGGAAAGCCGCATCCACCCGGGCTGAGGGGAGAGGAAGGTGGCCTCCGGGGCCGGCCGTTCCGCTGCAGGCAGCGGAGGGACGGATTCCACGGGGATGAAGGCCCGGGGCGCCGGAACCAAACGGCGGAGAGGGTCCCGGGCGGGCGTGGGCTCCAGCACGGAGTCGGAGTCCCAGTAGGAAGAGAGAAGGAACTAAGGCTGCGGGGACTCCCACCTTGAAAAGCCCGGCGACAGGGGCCCACAGGCGCTGCCGCAGGGGCCGCGTGGGTCACATGGCGGATGCCGCTGCGAGGACTTGCCCCGTCGGCGGCCCGGCGGAAAAGAAAGCAGCAAGGCCGCCGACCGCTCTTACGTGCTGCGGTTGGCCCCGCCCCTTCCGGGACCTGGCCCCGCCCCTGGAGGCGGAGCGAGAGGCGTGGGGCGGGGCCCGGCCTGGATAATCGGTCTGCTCCGGGGCCTTTGGGCCGGAGGTGGCGCGCTAGACCTCAAGTTTGTATTGGAGTGGCTTTTGGAACTTCCGTAGAGGTTTTCAAGGCTCCTGAGGACCTCACGTAAAGCTAATTCACTGAGTATGTAAATGATTAATCTACCAGTTTGTTACGTATCCAAGCGAGCAAACTGCTCTACAACGAGGTTCCCATTCCTAGTAGGTTATATTTGCTTGGTCTTCTACTCGCTCACATGGTCCAGTGCTTAAGGAACTGCTGGGATTGAACATCCCAATATAGAGAGTAAGGGTATCCGGTATCGACCCCTTCACACATACAGAAGAACCGGTTGCCAGCCCAAAAAAACTTATGTTTTCCCTATATTACAGTGATAGCTACCGTTCCTATTTTTATTAATAATAATTGAGGGTTAGAAAGGCATTGATGAAGCAGTCACCCGCCTTGTTTATGAACATGTAATTTTGCTATTGATTTTCGTGCTTTGTGTTTTACAGGCAATACCTTGCTTTAATGTGCTTTGTTTTATTGTGGGCCACAGATGTGCATTTTTTACAAAATGAACGCAAGACCCTCCACCAGCAAAAAGAGTATGACTGACTTTATCGTGTTGGTATGGAACCCCATCCGCAGCATCTCTGAGGTATGCCTGTATTCCTGCTGTTTCTCTCTGTTATTATATATAATGTCCTGGCTGCAAAGCACTAGGCTTAGTGCTGGAGAAGACAGGTTGATGATCTTGTTGCAAGAAAGAAAGAATACATATACAGGCGTATCATTAAACAGTTTCATCAGTAAGAGACACATCATCTCTCCTTTAAAAATTGGACGTCTAAGAAATTGATAGAAAATCCAGTACAAAATATATTTGCCTCAAAGAAACCTGGTATGAAAATCTAAACCTAGCAATATAAATTGCGATTGTACTCATTTACCAAAGGATTCCTCTCTATATAAAGCTTTTGCTGAATGCTTTATAGGGGTTTAAAATTCTTTGGGGCCCCAAGTGGACACTGTTTCTTCTGTCAAGTAGTGGCTTAGGCCTAAGCCTGCCATCACAGACTCCTCGGTGAATATTACTTGTACAACCTAATTTGGCAGCCTGGGCAGCTATCTCCACCAGATGTAAGCCTTTGCTTACAACTGAGTGGGCAGGTGTGGGAGCCACTATTACTGAAAGGTGGAGAGGAGGGTTTGAAAATTAATTCTCATTTGCTTAAATTGAATCAGACAGCACGTACTCTTTTATCTGGCTTCTTTCACTCAGCATAATTATTCTGAGATTCATCCATGCTGTTGTGTGTAACAATGGTTAATTCCTTTTTACTGCTGAATAATATTCCCATATTTGAATGTACTACAATTTATTCATCCATTGACCCATTGATGGACATTTGGATTGTTTTCAGTGCATGACTGTTACAAACAAAGCTGCTACGAATATTCATACATGAGTCTTTGTAGGGACATGTGCTTTTATTTCTCTTGGTAAATAACCCACGAATGAAATGGCATGGTAGGTGTATGTTTAACTTTGTAAGAAACTGCCAAACTGTTTTCCAAAGTAGATGTACCCTTTTACACAGCAGGGCTTGAGTGTTCAGTCATTTTACATTCTTGCCAATGCTTGGAATGGTCAGTCCTTTTTTAATTTTAGACATTCAAATAGGCGTGTGGTAGTATTTCATTGTGCTTTTTATTTGCCTTTCCCTAAAGGATAATGAGCATCTTTTTACATGCTTATTTGTTATCTGAATATCTTCTTTAATGAAATGTCTATTCAAATCTTTTGCCCGTCTAAAAAATTGAGTTGTTTGTTTCCTTAAAATTGAGTTTTGAGGGTTCTTTATATGTTGGGGATACAAGTTCTTTATCAGATATCATTTGCAAGTATTTTCTCCTATTCTATATTTTGTCTTCATTCTTTTAACAGTGTCATTCAAAGAGAAGTTCTTCATTTTGATGAAATCCAATTTGTCAGTTTATTTTCTTATATGGATTTGAGTTTGGGTGTTATGTCTAAGAAAGTTTACGTAATTCAAACTTATGGAAAATCCTTTTTTTTTCCCTAACCATAGGCCTACTGAATTATTCGTCAGGAGAATAAATATGTCCTTTTCAGGACCATAGATCACTCAACTAGGCTCATCAAATGACTGTTTCTATCAAAGATACATTTTGAATCCTTCACTAGCTATGTCTGTATGGATTATGTCATGAATTTTGTCCAAATCCAATAAGCCCCCTTAACATTGAAAGAGTCATCCTAAACCAGACCCTCAGAAACCTCATAAATATCCTGCCTTTGCCCTCCCCTGCTGAAATGCTATTAACACTATGTCAAGTTCAGCATATTAGCAAATTCCTGTAATCTTAATGTTCATTTTTGTATTTTTTAGAACTGAGCACAATGAAATACATTTTTTTGAATCCCTTTTGGATTATAAAAATATAGGGAGAAAAGTACCATGAGAAATTCAATGCAATAAACAAACATATGAGGTGTGACAAGTTCGCAAACTTGTTTCAATGCTGTTGCTAATTTTATTTTGATATCAGAGGAATTATTCATCATGAATTTGTAACAACTGGACACAGTTAACCAAGTTTACTATTTGGAAGTGCTGAAAAGGCTGCATGAAAAAATCAGACGACCTGAACTTTTTGCCAACAATTCATGGCTCTTGCATCACGACACTGCACCAGCTCACACGGCACTGTCTGTGGGGGGAGTTTTTAACCAGTAAACAAATAACTGTATTGGAACACCCTCCCTACTCACCTGACCTGAAGATAAAGGAAATATTGAAAGGAAGACATTTGGCTGACATTCAGGACATCAAGGATAATACGACGACAACTCTGATGGCCATTCCAGAAAAAGTTTCAAAATTGCTTTGAAGGGTGGACTAGGCGCTGGCGTCGGTGCATAGCTTCCCAAGGGGAGTACTTCGAAGGTGACTGTAGTGATATTCAGCAATGAGATATTTAGCACTTTTTCTAGGAGGGGTTCAGGTACTTGATTGTCTGACTTTGTATGTGTATGTGCACACACTGAAAAAAAAAAAAAGACTGTCAAGGCAATGGTCTCCCTAACTTCCCTTATCCCTCTCTCCTTTACAAGTTTTTGTGATGATAAACTTGGCTTTACTTTATCAACAGGTTATTTTGTTGGACTTTTCAGGGAATCAGCACTTACAACAGTCAAAACAAAAAAAATTATATAAAACTCATAGAAGAAAACATAGGGAATATCTTCATCACATTGGATTTGGCAGTGATTTCTTGGGTATGACTGACACCAAGAGCACAGGCAATAAAAAAGTAAAATAGATAAATTGGACTTCACCAAAATTAAAACTTTTGTACATCAAAAGATGCTATCAAGAGAGTGATAAGACTGCCCATGGAATGGGAGAAAATATTTGCAAAGCATATATCTGACAAGGGATTAATATCCATAATATATGAAGTCTCTTACAACTCAACAAAGAAAAACCAGACAATTCAGTTTAAAAATGGACAAAGAAAATGAATAGACATTTCTCCAAAGAAGATATACAGATGGCCAATAAGCACATGAAAAGATGCCCAGTATAACTAGCCTTAGAGAAATGTAAATCAAAACAACGAGAGACCACTTCACACCCATTGGTGTGTCTATTAAAAAAAAAAATCAACGACAATATAACAGATGGTGGCAAGGATGTGGAGAGATTGGAACCCTTGTACCATTGCTGGTGAGAATATAAAATAGTGCAGCCTCTGTGTAAAACAGTATGCTGGTTCTTCAAAAAGTTAAATACAGAATCACTCTATGATCCAGCAATTTCACTTCAGGGTGTATATCCAAAAGAATTGAAAGCAGAGACTCAAACAGACTCAATAATCAGAGCAACATTATTCACTATACCCAAAAAGTAGAAACAGCTCAAATGTTCATGGATGGATGAATGGATAAACAAAATGTAATATGTACATACATACTACGGAATATTATTTGGCCTTAAAAAGGAAGGAAATTCTTGTAGATGAACTTTGAAGACATTATGCTAAGTGAAATAAGCCAGAGAAAAAGGACAAATATTATTTGATTTCACTTAGCGGAAGGTGGAATGACTTAGAATGACTTAGAATAGGCCATGTCACAAGGTAGTAAGTAGAACAGTGATTCCAGGAGCTGAGGTGAAAAATGAATGGGGAGTTATTGTTTAATGGGTACAGAGTTTCTCTTTAGGATGATGAAAAAGTCCTGGAAATGGATAGTGGTAATGGTTTGTGAATGGACGTAATACCACTGAATTATATACTTACAGATGCTTAACATGATAAATTTTATGTTATACTTTACCACAATACAAATAAAAGATATTTTAAAAAGATATAAAAGACCCACCTCTTCACATGGCTTACCTCATCTCTTGCTTCCCCCCTCTTACCACACCCCTGTCACCTTCGACTGCTCTTAGTTAGAACATGCCAAATAATTTTCACATCTCAAGACCTTCGTTCTTGCCTAAAATTAGATTTTTGAATGGCTGACTTCTTTCCTTTTTTGATCTCAGCTTCTATGCCAGTTTCTCAGTGAGGCCACACTTGCCCCGGCTTTCTAAAGTGAGCCCACTACAAATCATCTCCCTTTTTGTTTTCATAATCTATAATTACCTTGTTTGTTTTTAAACTTATGTACTTTTGCTCCCCTCGCTGGCATATACATTATGTGAGAGGAAAGACCTTGTCTGATTTGTTCACCTTTTTTATTCCTAGCACCTAATACAGTCTCTAGGACTTAGTAAATATCAATTGTGTGAATGAATAAATGAATCATAGATCTGTATGTGATGATTTGGGGTATTTTTCAAGATGTTAAAATTTAAAAGCTAGGCGCAGAAGGTCTTCAGTTAAAATCTCATTTTTGGTTAAATAAAAACATGTATTTATATGATTGTTTATGCATAGAATATTTTTGAGAGGTTACAAAAGGAGCTATTTACAATGGCTGTCTCTAGGGAGTATAACTTAGCATTTGTGGGGAAAGTGATATTTTTATATTTTATTGTATACCATTCTCTACTGTTTGGAATTTTACTATGTGTATGCGATTTTAAAATTAAATGTAAGACAGAATTATTAAAGTAGTACATTTTATCTTACAACTGCAAAAATAGACCATTTCTAAGATTTGCCCTTTCAACCCTGACTGGCATTATGAAAAGTAGTTGGTATTCTCCAGAAAAGAGCTCATCCCTGGGGGTGGCTGGTCTCCAGTTTGCTGAACTGCGTTCATGCTGCCAGTTGTAAACAACTGAAACCACGTCAAGGGAATAATTTCATGGTTTAAATCTGATATAGCAGTGTATCAAAAATAACTTAAAAACATAGCCATTCTTTGCTAGGACAACCAGGGTTACCTTAGAAAAGTTTATATTTTGTAGGTAGACATACATCTGGATTTAGGGAATAAAGGACATTATTTTCTCATAAGTTTTCAAAACCTATAGTCTGCACTTACACATGTAAATCTCGTTAGTAAATGAATACATTTGCCCTTTGGTCCTTTTTCATATTTAGTGAATGATTTGGAGACCCTCCTGGTTCCCCTAGATGTTTGCAGCAGAAAATGAGGTTGGAGCTGGAAGGAAGTTGGCTATAATAACCATCTGCTTCTGCTTTCCCTTGCTCAAGAGTAAGCATGTCAAAATAGAGTTAATGCAAGAGAAATGTAAATGACCCTAGTCATAAATGCATGACTTTTATATATAAGATCCCTTTACTTGAGGCAAGATATTTTTAAACATAATATTGACATTAAGATAATCATAGCATTTATACCTCTCGTCAAGGTTAAAGTTCCAAATCTGTGAAAAATACATTAAATTGTCAGAAAATAGGGCACTGATCTGAACGAAAGTTGATGCTTAAACACTTGAAGCACATGAACTTTACTGAGATAATTTTGGTGAAAATTACCTAAATTACTTATGATTTCTGCCCGGATCTAAAATAATGAGTGACTCTAATTGTCAATGTGAGACACTAGGGTTTTCCTTTTCTCTTTAAAAATTTAACTTTTATGTTAAGAGTAAGCCTTGCAAATAACTACTTAAATCCTATGACAAAATCTGAATGTAATGGAATGTTATTAAAATTATTCAAGCTGACCAATGGGACCTGAGGGGAAGTCGGCTAGGGGACTTCAGGGAAAGTCTTCTTCTTTGATGAAAAGACACATATGGGAAGAAACAGCTCTTCCTTCCTAGATATTATCATCTGTGAAAGAATTCCTGGCATCACTGCTGCCATCTTGTTAAATGAAGGGAGCTCACCAGAGATGGCAAAGTAGAAAGGAAAAGGAACCAAACAACTTAAACACATTGAATAGTCACCAAATGAACCAGCCAGGGAGCTCTCCAGCTTAGGCTTCTTGTTATGTGAAATAAGACACTTTCTTACTGTTTAAAAAAAAAAAACATTAAGAATAATTACATAGAGAATTAAGAATGTGGAAATAATTGAAAAATTCAAACTAAGGTTAAATTACGATATTATTTGTACTTCAGTGATGAGCTAATACAAATCATGTCCTGAAATTAACACCCCACTAAACTTAAACACAGTGTAGATTCTGAATGTTTCTTCTACAAATGTCCTCTTGAACATACGCGTGGGAGTTTCTCTATCCAGGGGTATTCTGGTAAACAGGATCTAAAAACAAAGACACGCCCCCAAACCTTGATGTGTGGCATTTGCAGATTTCCCTGGTGTAAATATTCTCTTCCCAGCTGATTTCAAGGTACTATTTAACAACTGGCTCACAAAATCCCTGAATACTTGAATAATTAACAATTGGCTCTCAGCACACACCATTGTCTCTAGAAGCTGAATTGTGGGTTGAAGAACTGAAGGATAAATCCATCTTCGTACTTAATACAGTCAAACTGCTTTCCAAATGGTTGGTGATACCACAGCCTTGTCAAAATTTGATCTTTTCAGAATTTAAACATTTTTGCCAGTCTGACAAAAGGGCAATGGTATTTACTGTTCTTTTATTTTATGGTTTTTTGTTTGTTTGTTTGTTTTTTTTACTGTTATTTTAATTTGCAGTTGCCATCAGGTAACTTTACGTATGTTTTCTTTTTCGCTTACATTTTTTTTCATGTTTTTAATCATTTGGGTTTCCTCTTTTGTAAATCATAGCTTCTCCCAAATTTTAATCGGAGTATTTGTAATTTTTAAAGTTGATTTATAGGATTTCTTTACATATTGTGGATACTAATCTTTAGTCAGTCAACAGTTACATGCATTGCAAATCCCTTTTCCCAGTCTGTTTTAATTTTCATTATATTTATGGTGTTTTATGATGTTTGGAATTCTGTGTTCTTCTCTCTGCTTACCAACAGCTCCCCAACCTCTGCATTTTACCCAGTACCTCTGTATTGCTGTGGAAGATTTCTGGCTACCCTTAAATCCAAATCCTTTAACATGCCTTTCAAGACCCTCCTTGATTTAAAATTTGGGAGCAATATAGTACTTATTCCTAGGATTTTTGTGAGGATTAACTGAAATAACATATGTTCCGTATCCATTCCCTTTCCCCTTGCATTTCTTTCCAACACCATATTCCTCTCAGTTGCTTTCCCCTATGACTAGAATGTTCTTCTTGCCCCTCCTTGTCTTCTCAGGAAAACTTTCCTTGATCTCTTAAGACTGGATCAGGTACTCTTGTTCTGGCAGATATTATTGTTGCTATCCTCGTTGCAATCCCCAGCCCTCTTCCCAATAATGAAACCCTGCTTTTGTTTGTGTTATGGGCCTCCTGTTAGTGCTGAGCCAGCCTGTTTGCCTGCTTCCTGTGGTAGATGCTGGGACTGGCTCTCTCACACGCTATTCCAGCCTCCTTTTATCTGCATTTCTGCACCTGAGAGGCTGAAAAGCTAAGTATTATATATTCCAAGATTCTCTTGCAGACAGATTTCTGGATTGGGTCCTGCCAATCAAATGCATTGGTGCAAAATTCCGAATTCTACAATGAGTTATGAGTATGTCTGGAGAAAAGCAGGCCACACAGCATCCAGTTTGCTGACCTATGTGCAGCAAAGGCGTGATACTTCTGGACTCGGCCACTAGGGGGCAGCTTCCCAGGTGTCAGGCAGAGTGTGGACCACGGACAAGTGGCTGCCTTGGCGCCTAGTTCTGTGAAATGACTTTGGAAATTGTTCCTATAAATTCAGCCCAAGTTTGTTTCATCCAATGATTCTGTAAGTCACTACGACCCTACTACCCTCTTTGTTTTTAAACTAACAGGAGCAGATACCTTAACCAAACCCAGACTGATAAATATACCTTCCTCACAGTTGGGGGTGACCTTATTGACCCAGTTCTGGCCAATGAGAAATAAATGGAAGCCTTGGATCCTGAAAATTTTATGAAGTCATCTGACCACTTGTGGATTTTTTTACATGAAGGAATAAAGTCCTAAAGTCCTAAAGTCCTTTATTTAGGCCACTATGGTTGGGGCCTTTCTTATTAGCAGCTGAATACAATTCCTAACTGATATAGTAAGCAATGAGCAATGTATGCCATAGTATTAGAAAAATATTTGTGGACCAACTAATGATTGATGAACAAAGGCAGTGAAGCATGAAATAGCAGTGTGTGTGTGTGTGTGTGTGTGTGTGTGTGTGTGTGTGTGTGTTCTACAACTTAAAGTACAAAGTAGGAGGTTGTGGAGAGTAAGGGCAGTGATATAGATAGGGGTTTCATAGGCCAAGTTAAGGGGTTATACATCATGTTTAGAATATAGGAAACCACTGAAGGAACTTGAAAAGGTGCGTTATAGCCACAGATTTGCATTTTTGACAGGTTACTTGGGTGCAGCCAATACTGAAGTCAGGGAAAACTGTTAAATGTACAAATTGTGAGATAAAAAATGATGGCTACCTATAATAATTATTCTTACATGCATTTGTGAATGTAAGTGTATCTTTACAGAAATTGTTTGATGTGGAATTGCTAAGTCAGAGTGTGTACACTTGAAATACCGGAAGATACTGCCGAATGGTATTTAAAAGAGCTTACACTCCAACAGTGCAACAGTCCTCGTTTCCCCATCCTCACCAATAATGGCTGTTTTTAATTTGTATTATTTTTTTCCACACTCCTCCATTTAATATTATGTGTGTGTGTGTGTGTGTGTGTGTGTGTGTGTGTGTGAGGAAGTCATGAGGATAAAAATTACAGAGATTTATTTCCATCAAAAACATACATTATGAGTCTGGTTAAAGCAAGTTATGCCAGAAAATTAGTCATCATTACTTACCCTGTGAGTCCAACTAACCATTTCCCCCAGTTTTATTGAGATATGATTGACATATAACATTGTTTAGAGTGTACAACATAATGATTTGCTAAATGTATGTGTTGGGAAGTGATCACCACAATAAGTTCAGTTGACATTCATCACCTCACAGAATTACAATTTTTTTCTTTGATGAGAACTTTAAAGATCTACTCTCATAACAACTTTCAGATATACATTATACATGGTGTAATGTATAGTCACAATGCTGTACATTACACCCCAAAACTTATAACTGGACTGTTTATATCATTCTGATAGGTGAAATATATTATTTCATTGCTGTTTAAATTTCTGTTTCTTAATCATGTGTGAGTTTGGGTTTCTTTTCCTAAAGATATTGGCCATTTGATTTCTTTTATATAAATTAGTTATTTGTGCCATTTGCGGAATTTTCTGAGTTGCTGGTCTTTACCTTCCGAGGGCTGATTTTATATAAAGGAAATTACTGTGACTATCATGTATGTTGTGAATTTTTTCAGTTTTGTTTTTGTCTTTTCACCTGGTTTATGATTTGTTCTTTTGTTCTATGCATTTATTTTTATGTAGTCAAAATGACCCATCTTTTCCTTTGTGGCTTCTTGGCTTTTTTGTGTCACGCTTCACCTTTCCACCTTTAACTCTTCATCTAATAGAGCTAACCAGCCAGACAAGACATGCCTGAATTGCGCTGCGCTGCCTCCATGCATTTTCGCAGCTATTATTTCACATTAACTTTGTGAGCTGAGGCGAAGAGGGTGAAAAGGCAAGGGAAATTTGTTGAGGGCAAACCCTAAGACAAGTGCTTATCACAGTGAGAGATACCTGCAGCAAAGGAGGGAGTTTTCCCACCAGACTGCGGGTGGAAAAGGAGTGCCTGAAGCACCAGGACAGGCAGCCTAGCAGAGCAGATAAGAAGCACCCTCAGAGCCACACTGCTGGAATCTGAATCTGGCTGTTCCATGGGTAAGGTGGGCAACTCTGGGCAAGCTTCTTATACTCTGACTTTTCCTAATGCACTTGCAAATGTTTATGAATGTCCTTAGCATCTTCACAATCACTCATTTAGGTGTCTTCAAAACGACGTATAAGGTGAAAAATAAAATGGAATACTAAACAATTAAGTTGTAAATTGCAGATAGTCGATCTCGATGGTATAAGTAGGTTAACATGTCCACACCATGACTCAAGTGCGAGGCAAATAAAGTAGCTTTCTTCATGTCCTGTATCCAATCTTGTCTTGTTCTGGAATCCCTACCCTTGAAGAGGAAAAACGTCTGCCAAACAGGCAGACTGTTAAATATGCAGTCAAATAGAAGCTGAAACTCTATCAGGGCTGTTTTGCCCTCTCAATGGGCTTCCTACCTGCCCTTCCCCTACGATCCGTGGTTAGCTTTAGGGAGAAGTTCTGTGTCTAAGGAGGCGGGGAGGCAGGGCTGCAGGCTCCCTTGTCTCCTGTCCCCTGGGTCCAGACCTGATTCACAGTGTCTGTTGCTTAATGTTGGGCTGGTGTAGTGCTGAGGCCCTGAGTCAACTTCCTGTTCTGAGGGGCCCCCTATTCTGCCATCTCCCTGATTCCTGGCATGGTGGCCTGGGTACTCTCAGAGGCTTCTGTCCCCGCTGCAACGTGTCCCCACCCCCGCCCTCAGGTTGTGCTCTCAGCCATTGCCACTCACCCCCTGCCCCTGTGGCTCTGGGTGGAACCAGGGCTCCTCTAAGGGTCTGCATCCGCCCAGGCTTTGTTTCTAGGAGCGTGGCAAGGCCAGACTTTGTCTCCATTTCTTCGCTGCCTCACGCTTCCCCACTCTACCCAAGGCAGATGACAGCAGTGCCTGCACTCTGGCCATTGTCCCTGCCTGCCCCTTGGCCTGATTCTCCCCTCCCTCTGTTACCACTTAGAGTAAATCTCTATGGAGCTCCAACCTTCGCTCGTATACCTAGAGGGCACCTTTTGGAATTTAGAATTCCATTTTCTCTCTTAATAAAGTTTGAGTTTTAGGTCCACTGTCTTGCTAGAGAGTCTCAGTCAGTTTTGTAACTTCAGAGGTATACAACGACTTCGTTCTAGAAGGATTCTGCCCTTCACCAGAGGCCCTTAATTCAGTGAGTACGGGAGGCTGCGGGCTCCTGAATCAGTTTAGAAACTTAAAATATAGGATGAGCCCCTCTTCTTTGTAAACTACTGCGTGCCCTAAGGAAATGTATTCACACCGGTGTTCCCCAGCCTATCCCCTATAAGGAAGTGGGGTTGAGGTCTCTCTAGAATATATTTCTTTTTCCACCCCTTCATGCATCCCCCTGCCCCACATCCTGAAGCTTGACTGAAGGCACTTCTCGAGTAACATGCTCTCACCTCCCACCATTCATTTTTGCAGGAAGCTCTGCTTCCTTTCAACAAGGGGAGGGAGGGGAGTCATGTAATCAAAATGTGTATCCCAGAGAGGCCATAAGCTTAGGGGATAGGTGTGGGGGAAGGGGGCTTGCATGGCTGGGGAAGGGGGAAGACCAGCAGTTATTATTTGGGGTGATAAGTCTCCGTTTTGGGTCAAGCCATTCCCACTCTAGCCATTGTCCAGCCTCTGGTCTTGGCTGGCGGGAGAGGGACATAGAGCCGCCTGGGCTTAGTCGTTGCTGAGCCCCTGTGAGTCACAGCTATCTGGCCTTCTCAGGCCAGGTGTGGTCCAGCAGGAGCAACGTTTTATCTTGTTCTGGTCCCGTCCTGAAGTCAGGTCTCCTTTTTAAGGCAGCCTCTCCTCTATGTCCCAAAATATTACACTTAAAGCCTGATTGGGCCCTGGTGGAACTGGCCTCCCCTCTCTGAAAGGAGGATCTGGAACTCACTTCCCACTTCCCACCTTCTGCTTTCTTCTGTTTCCGCCATTGCACACCACTTTTTTTCACTTGGTTATAGCCTACCTTTCAAGATGACTCTGGTATAGAGTCTTACAGTCAGCAAGAGGCTGCACACAGAATAGAAACAATCATACACAGGCCTTTTTTTAAATAAAAAAAATACAACTTAATTAAAAAAAAATTTGGCCCACAATACCCATCTATGTAAAATATTAAGATGCTTTACAATAGCACACATTTAGAATTTTTAAATTGAGTGATTTCAGAACTTATTTGAAAAAGAAGAATGTTTAAAATCAACTCTTCCTTAGACTTCACATTGTTTTAAATGCCCTCCCATTTCCAGTGACCATAAAAATGGAGACCAGTGATTTAAGTCCATCCCCAGAGCTCCCTGTGGACATACTTCTTGGTCCTGAGAGGGCTGGAATGCATGAGTTTCTTCAGTAACATTCATACGCATAGGAAATGACTATTGACATAATCTTTAAGCCTAATAGTTAAGATTATTTTTCAGTTTATAATTTAAAAGCTTCTGACAGCTAAATGCTAAGGTATAATTTATAATGAAAGAGTTTGAGTGATTGAGGTAGATTTCACTAAGCGAGTTTCTCTTATGAGTTGAAACTAAGACTTGTGTAAACATAGGAAGGGAAGCCCTTCCCGGGTTTCTGTAGTTAGGCAGGAATACTTAATGTCCCTCAGTCCCAACTGTGCCTTAGTACCAGCTGGGCCGAACTCAAAGATCATAGAAGCAAATCTATAGGATTTAAGCAGCATTTATTTTTTTCATTGTCATGTATAAGACCACCAACTACCAGTATGTAACAAAACAAAAACATATATTCATTTCTCTGAGATACATACTTTTATAATATTTCCCTAGTGCTCCTTAAAAAAATTGGATTTTAGTTTTTGGATATTTTCAAAGTTACAATAACAACAAAAATAAAATTAAAAATATCAATACTGTGTACCGTGGAGAAAGACAGCAGTAGTACACTATTTACTGGTGGTAAGTCATCTGAAAAACTGTAGATATCACATCCTCCAGCAATGATTAAAAAAAAAAAAAAGGAATTTTGTCATCAGATCAAGACAGAATGTGCCAGCGTTAGAAGAATCAAAGTTCATAGCTTTTCAAATAAAATACATGATCGATATAATCTGTAATATCTTATACACAGTTAGGAAAGAGCCTTTAGATTAAGCCATCTTCTCAAAATACCTAATATGTAAATTTGGATCAAAGCAATCTGTTTGATTTATAATTTTTTCTCCCTGACAGCTAAGAACAATACAGTGTATATAGAGTCAACAAGCAACTTGTTTTATAATGATGCCAAATAATTCATGTGTTGATTTCTGAGGGAATCATGTTGGCCACTGCAGAGATGTCTTTATTGGCTTATTTCCTCAAATGGTACTATACTATACTGAGGCCTAAAGAAAAGGTTAAATAATGTGCTGGAAATTATATATATATATAGGATTACCTCTTCCCACTCCAAAAAAAAAAAAAAAGACCTTACTAGAGCCTGAATACTTTCTCTTTAATTGGTAATAACTGGTTAGTTGCATTCATGAATATAAAATGAGGCCCTTTGAGAGAAGGAGAAATTACTGAATAATTTACCTAAAAAGCAATTTCAACTAAAATAATTACTGTGCATTTCAACAAGGTCAATTAACATTTATTTTCTTTTCGTGCACAGCTTCTAAGTGTAAACAAAATTTCCATGGAGATAAGAAAACCACTGTTACGGATATCTGCAACTCTGCAGATTGAAGTAGTTGGGTCAAAAAAACCCTTATCACAATGCAGAACCATTCTTATTTACCAAATAACATGTGAACAGATATCCCCACCTTTATCCCAACCACCAATCTCCATTGTAAGACTTTTATTTTCCACTTCATTCCTTTTATTATTTTTTTAAAACAGGCATGCATATACTTTTAATAGAGCTTTATTGATATATATATATTATATATATATAATATATATATATATAGTATAATTGGTGTACAATAAACTGCAGTTTTTATAATCAGAAATATCAACAATATTTTAAGTCTGTTGGAACTTGTTATGACCCCCTATAAAGGCATTTCCTTATCCCCCCAAAATATCACTATAGAGAAATTTAAATGCATGTCACATCACTGAGAGCTGAGTAAACTGACAGAAATTTAACTGAGGATCTGCCTTACAGATTATGGGATAATAGTATGATCCAAATACACCCCGTCCCAGTCTTAATATATACTCTGTTCCTTAAAGCCTGGTGAAGAAGCTATTGCCAAGTAGATATCTACTAGAAAGATTTTCAAATCTACCTTCAGTATTTGTAAAATATCCATAGAGACATGCAAATTTAACAGACTACATTTTCAAATTAGCATTTTATTTTACTTCAGTAACATCTCTTCTCTTGACCATGCACCATTAATTAAAACAGCATGCTTCCTTGAAACTTTGGGTGAAAATATGCAATTTCTCCTCTGAGATTTTCCAACCTACCAAAAGCTGTTAGCATATTTAGCAATTTACTAAAATGTTATGAAGACCTATGGCAGAAATATAACTTCTTTGGCATTAAAACCTTTGTAACTGGACAAGAAGAAATAAAAAGTAATACTGTGAAAGGCAAAGCTTAACTATTTAGCAGGATGATTTAGAAAAGTCTGATAATTCAGCAAGTCATAATTTTCTCCAAATTCAATGCTTTAAAAACTTTAGCCAAATAGATTATTCGCAAGAAAGCCATTTTTATGACATTCTTGCTATCAAATTTAGTGTTTGTAGTTCATTTTTAGGTAACTTTTTAAAAGTTTTAATTTCATTCCTTAAAATAAAAGATTATTCTTAGCTCTTTTTATGCTAATAACTTACTAAATAGCTGAATCCGTAGCTCATTTTACCTTTTATCCCTTTCAATGTTATGAGTAAAAATATTTACAAATATTTAAACATACAAACATTTTTGCTACATATTAGTATGTACAAAGCTTTTATTATATATCTTTTATTTTAAAGACATGCTTTCATCACATTACAAGATATTCACATAAAATAATAAAAATTACAAACTGTCAGATATGAGTCAAAAACATGGTCATGTTTAGCTGAATCAACTGAATGAATGATAGTTTTATTTATTTTTAACTGACTGATAGTTTTATTTAGTTACTTATTTATTTTTTAACTGAATGATAGCTTTTGTCTTTAAATGGCCTTTTACTTCATTTCACTGCCAAAACCTGGAAGAAAACTGAGGTGAGGAGAAAATAAAGTGGTGGTTCAACTGCTATATTAATTTAACCGAGTCCATTAATATGCCTTTCTATTTGGTAATCTTGAATGAGTTTCAACAACTTTAAAACTGGGTTTTTGAGAAGTAACTGAACTTTACAGTTGGAAAATAGAATAGTAAAGGCTAAGGAGAAAAATAAGAGAGATGCAACGGAGTCTAAGTCAGCAAACACATGACAGAAGAGACAGATGATTTTTTTTCAGGTGTCTCTACTGTACCCCGTTGTTCTGAGGTTCACAGAGTTCCCTGACCAACATCTCTGCTTCACGGCTGTGACCCCACAGCTCCTGTTAAAAAACGAAACCAGTGGTGCAATCATGTAGAACGGCTGCTGCCCGGGCACCTGCTGGGCAGCTCCTTGGGAAAGGCCCACAGCAGAGAGCCTTCCCTGGGTGTAGGTTCAAAGCAGGGCAGGATGGGGGGCGGGATCTGCTCTGGCCTGATGTATCCCCGGATGGTCACTGTGTCCTAGAATTCCCAAAGCAATGGGATATCTCCCATTTCATAACAGCCAAGTAGGTAGATTGTGAACAGCAGTTGATGAAGGGAGAAGGAGCCTGGCAAACGCTGTGGCTGCGAGGGTCCCAGGGGCTCACTTGGGGCTCACTTGAGGCCACCAACAGGCCCAAACACACTACTCTCTCTAGGGTGGCTGCAGCTGCACCAGCGGGCCTAGTCTAGGACCTGAAAGAAAGTGACCAGGGAGAGGGTGACGAACCCTGCTGCCCAGTGACACCCATCTGTTCATACTGGGCTTCAGGGATTCCCAATGCCTTCCACAATTTTGAAACAATTAGATATTTAGTAATCCTCTAG
This sequence comes from Rhinolophus hipposideros, assembly GCF_964194185.1. Classification (NCBI taxonomy): domain Eukaryota; kingdom Metazoa; phylum Chordata; class Mammalia; order Chiroptera; family Rhinolophidae; genus Rhinolophus; species Rhinolophus hipposideros. The sequence continues at coordinate 62,274,542 of NC_138059.1, forward strand.
GAAGGTGGCCAAGCCTGGTCCTATGATGCAAACTATTTCTGATACTCTGAGCAAATTTTCCAAGAGAAAGAACTAGTTATAGAAGTTACTGCATCATCATATTACCTCAACAGTCTTTTCAAACATATTCAGCTAAAACTGAATAAATGATCGCACAACTTCCAACTGAAATGGCTTCTCAGACTAACTTTAAGCAAAATGAAAATGAAATGAAATACTAACATGAAATACTAGTGCATTACAAACACAGCTTTTATTTTTTTTAAGTAGAAAGACTATCAGTAGATACTAGCTTTTCAGTTTTTAATAAATACGCTAAGAAAGTATGTGCATTCTGTAAATATATAGCTTTTGCTTTTGTGTGTCTTTGTTTTCCAGTAGTTTTTCCTGCACTATATAGTAATGACTATCTGTTACACTGAATAGAGAAGCTGTGTGTTTGATGCAAGACTGATTATTTCATTCCACATTTATTTAGATTAGACAGATAAATCTGAACATCAAACTATAGATTCATAATGTAAACTTTCAGAAATGCTGTTTGTTATATCTGATGTAATAAATACAGAATTATCTCACACTATTTTAAAAACAATGACACCATTGTCTTCCAGCCCCCATCAGGGGAGAGAGAGCCTAAGGCTGTGAGTCTGCTGGAGCAGTGCTATGATTTGCTTTTTCTCCAGAGACGGAATGCTTCAGAAACTGCCCGGTAGCACCAATGTATAATCTTGATCTCATGGGCCATTTCTGAAAAAGAACAAGCAAATCCAAAAGTTAGTATCTATGACAGATATAACATAATCAATAATAATGATAATAATAGTAATTCCAAATACTTCAATGCAAGTGCAATAGTATGTAGCCAGTAACAATTGTATTAATAATTATGAAGTCTAAGGTACAACATGAAAAAATGTTTATTAACGCTAACAATAAAAGTAAGAATATACCCAGACTTTGTTTATAACTATATAAAATAATGTGTATAACTATATAAAATAATGTGGATAAGAAATCATGGAGAATATAGTTAAGTATAGGAAAATATAGTTATCCACAATGTTTTAATTTCAAACTAAAACCTGAAACAAAAGCCTTAAAGCAAGATCCCTGGCTTGAAAGATATTTTTGAAAGTTATATATGGTAAATATTATGTGTCTACACTTGTCAAAGAATTACAATGGAAAGTGACAAATTCAACTATCTAAACATTTTGTCTAGCTAAAAGCAATATCTAGAAGATGCAAATGTTAGAATATTTGGTGGTGTATAGATAGAACACCCAGATTAAATGTCTGGATGTACTGGCATCACACAGCTCTAACTTTTCAGTAATCACCACATTTGTATTCAGATTGTGATTTTTCTAAATTCACCTTTAAAGTGAACAGCCACTCATACAATAGCATTTATTGCTGAATAGCCATAGCAACGAAAAAAATTACATAAGTACCCCTTTCAGAATGGACCTCTCTTTTTTTTGGAGGGGGTGTCATATAATCAGTTTAGTTCTAAGGTCCTTGGTATACTAAGGATTACAATTTAGTTACCCAAGAAGTATAATATGAGAATATTTCTATTTGGATTAGGTAAATGAAAGATAGAGTTAATATTTAAGCATTCTCTCGTAGTGTCTGTAAAATACTATGTTACAGGTGGTTTTAATTACGTACATAAAATCTCTTTCCTTGGAACCTACACAGCACATGATTATAGCTCTCTTCTGGCACATACAACATTCTCCCTTATGTGTTTTCCTTTCTATTATATGTTCATTTAGGGGAGGGATTGAGTCTTACCCTTAACTGTGTTCACTCTGCTAACACAGTGCTTTGCGCATAGTAGGCACTTAGTTAATGATTTTAAAACAGATTAGTCATTTGTTCAACCATCATCAATTTCATGAAGGGGTAATCTTTGGCCTTGTTTCATTATTCCTAGAGTTGTCTTTTAACATCAAACCAATTGATCCAGAGGACAAATGAGATTGAATTGTTCTTAAAAGAGTTATAGGACTACAAAAATAGTTGGTACATGCATCAAGTGCAAAAATAAAACTCTTGTTAAGCTTATTGTTACATGAAAATTATGGTTCTAACATTACTCATTCAAAAAAGCAAACACTAAGATAGAAAACAACCTGATTTCTTCATCTGAATTATATTTTCCAGAAAGACACATTTAACAGATGCTTTTTGTCTTAAAGTGTACTTAATGGTTAAAAAAAAAGTTTCTTAGAGAATATGGGAAATATCATGTCAAAAAAACCTAATATTAATGATATAATTTAATAGCAATCTAAGGCACACTGTAATACAAAACCCCTTAATGAATGACTTTTCAGCTGTAATTGTTATATAATACATGAATGTGGTCTATCATAATTACAAATAAGTGATATTTCACATTTTTATATTTAATATTTAAAATAGTTTGAAACTATCATTTTGATTATATTTTGCAAAGTAAATTTTGTTAAACCTCACCACAAAAGTTTAAATTCAGTTAATATTAGAGAGTAATTTACCACATTTCAATTTTAGTATATGTGCTGCCGAAGCGAGCACAATTTACCACATTTCAATAACGATTATTCAATAATTTACTGAACACTGAATACTAAGGCTAAGTCCTAATTTGTGTGTGTGTGTGTGTGTGTGAGAGAGAGAGAGAGAGAGAGAGAGAGAGAGAGAGAGAGAGAGAGAGAGAGAGAGAGAGAGAGAGAGAGAGAGAGAGAGAGAGAGAGGGCTTCAGAATGGTGGAACCAAAATTTAAAAATTTAGGCTTAGAAAATACAGGGAAGATGATGCATTTTGAACAAAAAGCCAGATCAATGTAGGACTTCAAACAATCAAGTCTCGAAGAAAAAGACAATGCAGAACCTAAATACTGCAATATAGATAATAAATCATAATCATACATACCATATTAAACGAAAACACTGACCATTCTACCTATATGTAGAAAAATTACAGAAAACGGATATTCTTGTCTAATTTTGTCCGTTACATAATTTGAATATAGTATTTAATCAGCTCAGCATATATGCCAAAGGACTTATAAAACTTACATAAACACATTACAGTTTTTCTCACACTCTCGGTGGCTCTCTAGCCCATGATAGTTTACGATTTATTAAAACGGACTGAAAATTTACTGTGCGAATGCTGAACAGTCTCATTTTGTTCTCAATTTTACAAAAAATTTTCCACGTTGGTTTCCTAGGGACAGATTACTTAGGGACAGATAATTCCATTACCCCATTTTTCATGAATACTTTATTCCTGAAACTTTTCAAACGTCTGATAAAAACCACAATGGAAGTGTAATCATGTAAATTCAAAACACTTAAAAACTCCAAGGCTCATAAACGTAACTCTGACACTAAAACATTACCCAGCACCTCACCAGGCACCCCCAAGAAACCTCTCACCCGAGAAGGGCAACCTGTAGGTTGCGTCCTCTACGGTGCGTGAGACACCCCTGCCCCCAACCCGGGTTTAAACCCACCGCCTTCCGTACACCGCTCAGACCACGGTCGCTCCGCCGGGGTGTTCCCCCCACTCACCCCGACAGGAGGGCGAGGAGAGCCCGGTGGCACCTACCCAGGCGCCGGCCGAGCGGACCAGCTGCCCCGTGGCTCGCCCAGCCCCGCCGCGCGCCCTGCCCGCTTACTTTGACGGGGTGCAGGTAGCCGTCGCCGCGCAGGGCGCCCAGCCCGGGGTCCGCCGGCGCCTCGGCGTCGTCCTGCAGGCTTCGGGTGAGGTGCGCGATGTAGGTGGTGGCCAGCAGCAGCACGTCCAGCTTGGACAGCTTGGTGTCGGGTGGCACGGACGGCAGCGTGCGCTGCAGCTCCAGGAAGGCGTGCCGCAGGGTCTGCACCCGGCTGCGCTCCCGCGCCGCGTTCGCTGCCGCCGGCCGCCCTCCGCCGGAGCGCGCCCCGCCGCCCGGGCCCGCCGGCCCCGGCCCGGTCCTCCCCGGGCTCGAGTCGCGGGGGGCGGGGGCCGGGGGCGCGGGTTGGCTGCTGGCGATCACGGGGCTGCACGCCGGGCCGCAGCGGTCCATCGCGACGTCCCGCGCCGCGCGCCCTGCAAGGGACCCAAGGCGCGCTGAGCCGGGGCGCCGGGCGGGCTCCACCCGCGAGCGCAGCCCTCTCGGCTCCCGCGCGTGCCTGGCCTCCGCCTGGCTCCGGCGTGCTCCGGGGGGGGGGGGTCGCTTCGATTGGGGCGTGTTTGCCTCCCCACACCTGGGGAGGCTTTGGGGTCTGAGAGTTCCCGGGCTCCTCGGGAGGCTGACGGCGTGGTACCGGCTTCACTTTTCACCGACAAATTAAACCAAAGGGCTACTCTACTGGGGAAGAGGGCTCTCGGAAGCACAGCCCGGGCCCAGAACTTGCTCGAGCTTCTGGAATGTCAGCCCGCAAGCCCGCAAGGAAGACGGTGCGGGTCCTGTCCGCGGAGTGCCGGGGCTACGGCCGCCGCTCCCGCACCACTCGCTCCCGCGGCCCGGGACCCCGGTGGCGACGGCTGGAGCCCAGGGTAATTTCTGCCAGAGGAGTGGGGGGGGTCCCCTGGCCTCACCTCGGACTAAGGTGCCGGCTGCCCTCCAGGGGCGAGGACCGCGCGGCGCGGCGGGGATCGCACCGGGGCCCTTACCTTTCCGGGAGCGGCCGTGCGGGGCTCTGCTCCGCGGCGCGAGCGGGCAAGGAAAGTCGAGCCGTGCCTGCGAGGCCAGGGCCGCGCCGGTCACTCCATCCTCGTCCAGCTGAAACCGACGACGGCTTCCAGCACTGCTGGACGCGCCCCTTATGAGGGCGCCCCCGAGGCCACGCGCGCGTGCGGACCAAGCTCGGCGTCGGGCCCCGAAGGCAAGGCCGCGGAGGTCCGCGCTCACCTGAGCGCTGCTCCCGGGCAGCCTCCTCTCGGAGCCGCCCCCTGTGCCGCGGGAGAGTCATTAATCAAACCGTCCGGCGGGGCGGGGCCAAGGGGGCGGGGCGTCCTGCCGTCCCCGCCCCCCACGTCCGAGGTCTCCGGAGGCGGGACTCCCGCGCCCCACGTTCCGCACCTGCGAGGTTGGCGGCGCGTGGGGCCGGAGCCCGGCGCGGCTCCGCGAGTCACCGCTCTGAGCCGGGCGCCTTCCAGGCGGGCACCGAGTTGAGGCGGGACGCTGTCGTTTTGTGGAGCGCGACGTTTAATTTTCTGCGAGGCGATGTGGAGCGTGCCGCCTCGCCGCGCTAGCCTTTCATTTCACCACCAGGTACGAGTTTCACGTCGTCCTAATGCCTTAAAGCAGTGGTCCCTCCACCCGGGTACTCTGTGACCCGCTTAGGGGCCGCTCGGAGTCCAACCGCTTCCCTCGAACGCTCCCACGTCGGTGGCACTAAGTTTAGGAAGTCCTCCCACCAGCGGAAGGGGCCCTGGGACTTCGACCGCTTCTTCCGAGGGGCGCGCGCCCTGGCCGGCCGCCTCCGTTGTGCCCCCGGGGCCTCCGCTTTGTGTCGTTATTTGGACTTAAAATTCGTCCCGGCCTGTCCTCCTGCGAGGCACTCACGGAGGTGTCTTGCCCTTGGGGACCCCGCGGGAAGCGTGGCTGGCGGCCGCGCGCGGAGGGGCTCGGGCCAGGGCTCCTTCCGGACGCCGGCGCTGCGCCGCGAGGGGGTTCGGGGCGCCCCCTGCGCTCCGTGGCCTCCGCGTGTCTCGGGCGCCTCGCCTTCAGAGGCCAAGTCTGCGGGGACGCACGAGATTTTCTAGCAACTGATTAGTATATCCTTGAAACACTGCCTACGATGCGAAGAGCAGGACTTCTCAAAAATGTCTGGGGTCAAGACCCTCAGATGTACATTATCATTCATGAATCTGCTCTGGTGTGGGGGACATCATTTCCTGCCTGACCACAGATTTTTAAACTGGAACGACCAAGTAGTACATAGTAATGGTGGCATTTGTGTTTGAATACGTCGTTTCCCAGTTTGGTATATTAGAGTGAATCAGAATAATCGTCAGGCTTTCATGTCAATTTCTAGTCAACCACGGAATTAGATTCACACTCAGAAAGCAGCCCACCAAAACACCACTGCTTCGAGAAAAGATTCCTTTGTTTCGATGCATGAGAAAGCACGTCTTCATTTCCCCAGTAAATTACATGCAGTGAGGATTAAAGCAATTGGAAAGCAGTGTTTCAGATTCCACAGAGAAGCAAATCAAACAAGATCTTACAGGTTTTTCTCATCTAAAGAGATACCATAAGGCTACAAACCACAAAAGACGATGTCGCCTCGTTCTATAAAGACAGAAAACAAAAATCAGATGTTTCAGATCACTTAAGGCTGAATTGACTCCTGTTTTACAAATGTTCTTTTACTTTTCCGTTATGGAGAAGGTGAGGTGTGAGTACTTCGTTATTTTGTCACTAAGCTTTCGGATTCCTTCAAAGAGATTCCTGTACTAATAGAGAAAAAAAAAACAACACACAGCGTTAAATTATTTCAAGAATGCAACTTATCCAAAACAGGTAGCAAACAGTATCTAGGACACAATAATCAGGCTAATGATTAGTCACTAAACTGTGTGAATCTTCTCAAGCTTTAATGGGAGCAGAAACATAAAGATTCCTCCCTCTGGGACAGGGAAGAATAGGACAATCTATGAGTTGGGAGAGGTATGGAAATTGGAATAATTGGAAGGAAAGTGGGCCAGGACTAGGGTGAGGCGAATTAGGTGTGCAGAGAGCCTTACATTTTGCATCTTTGACATCTCACACCCTCACCTTAGCCTCCCCTGCTAGAGTCTGCTGTGACTGTCAGTGGTAGGGGCACAGCTGGGGCTCCTCACTGCTAGTAACAGTGGCTGGCTGGTGGCCAGCTGTGTTTCCCAACAGGTCAGGAAGAAAGGACTGATGTAACAAGTCCAAGTACTGGCGAACTTGTGCTATCTGCTGCCTCTCCAAGCAGCCTGTCTGAATTCTCTAACGATTCTAGATTAGTCTGAAGTCCTGCAAGAAGCCAGCATTTGCTGTGAAATTCAAAATAGATGAAAATCTTCAAATTTTCAACATTACATAAATTAATGATGGATAACCTTATTTAACTCTTATTAAATAAGAGTTAGACCTTATTTAACTCTTATTTAACTCTATATGTTAAGTGCTTTACAAGTACTTTATCTTCCAGTTAGTCTTTACAAAAACCCTTTGAGGATTTTACATTTTGTGGTTGAGAAAATGAAGCTCAGAGGGATTGAGTAACTTGTCTGAGGGTCACACAGTAAGAGGCAGACGGGTTGTAAGCCAGGCAGATTGACCCTAACGCTTGTGCTTTTTACCATACTACTTTATTTAATATTTGTAGAGTTCTTTATTATCTGCAAAACATTTTTTATGTCTATTATCTCAAAAAGGGCATACTTTAACTTGATTCCTATTAACACTGCAAATACTATTTCTATAGTATATCATTCTTTGGAGTTCTTGTCTAGTCTTGCAGAAAGTACATGGCTTTAGAGTGCTATAAATTTTATTTCAGAGTGTGGTGTAGGTCTTAAAATTATACTTGTCTTTTTTCTAAGTAGGTCAAATAATTTGTCATCTGAACTCTATAATGTAAATTGATCACACATACAGTGAAGAAAATACAGTGCTTTGAAATATATATATATATATCATACATAAGTTTTATATAATTGGTGCTTTTTATCACCCTTCAACTATTTCACTCATTGTTTAAAATATAATTTACATAGTTAAATTCACTCTTTTGAGACTATTCACCAAGATTTGATAAACATATACAGTCATGGAACCACTACCACAATAAAGATAGGCAACATTTCATCCCTCCCATTCCCCAATTCCTTTGTGCTGACCCTTTGCAGTCACCCCCTAAGACCTTGTCAACTACTGATCTGTTTTCTGTCTCTGTAGTTTTGCCTTTGCCAGAACATCATAGAATGATACAGTATTGAGCCTTTTCAGTCTGGCTTCTTTCGCTTGAATAATGCTTTTGAGGTCTGTCCAGGTTGTTTCGTGTGTCACTAGTTCATTCCTTTTTAATGCTGAGTAATATTCCATTGTATGGATAGACTTAAACAGTTCATCCATTCCCCAGTCCAGAGACCTTTGGGTTGTTTCCACTTTTTGGTGATTATGAAGAAGCCACTATAAACATTTGGGTACAGATGTTTGATTTGGGTACAGATTTTTGTGTGGGTATAGGTTCATTTCACTTTGGAAATACCAGGGAAAGGAAGTCTATGTTTAATTTTATAAGAAGAGGTCAAATTATTTTCCAAAGTAGCTGTACTATTAGGTTGGTGCAAAAGTAATTGCGGTTTTTGCAGTTATTTTTAACCTTTTAAACCGCAATTACTTTTGTACCAACCTAATATTTTTGAACTCCCACCAGTTGTGCCTGGGAGTTTCAGTTGCTCCATATCTTTGTTAGCATTACAGGATTTTTTTCTTATCTATTTTAATAGAGATTTTTAAAGAAAAAAATGATCCAATATTTTAAAATCAGATAATTTCACAATCTGGATATCTTGCTTGCCAGCTAGCGTGATTTCTCAAGTTCAGCATATCTGCCTGACTGCATTGTTTGGGAGTCAAGTAGCTGTACCTGCCTTTAATTGGACATGTGCTCTCCAATTCCCTTCAATCATATTCTCACCTGCTTCCCTCACTTACTTTACCTGTCCGTACCTGAGGACATTTTTGACACCTCCTTGCGGAGCAGCTGAGAACTCGGCTTTTGGAGTCAGGGACTGGATTCAAATCCCAGCTCTGCCTCATGGCAGTCGTGTGACTACGGGTCCCTGTGGGCCATCTCCACTGCTCATTTCCCATCTATGAAATAAGGCTCGTAGGATTCTCATCTCAAAGGGTTCTACTGTTTTATTGTTTTGTTTTGTTTTAATTTGTTTGAGTAATGAAGATTCAGCTTTCAAAATAGACATTTTGGAATGGAAAATAACTAATATAATTCCTATAAATTAGATGTTACATAACTCTTGTTCCCAGAGTAAGCCATTGACAGAGTGGAGACTAGAAGTCACAAAAGCTACCTTAGACTGTTTTAAAAACTTTGTTGCTTACCACAATTGCTTTTTTTTTCTGGGGGTGGGTGTCCTAATTTCAAAAGAGTTCTTTGAGAACTGCATATCAAAATCTTAAGATTATACCTACATTACTGATACATAAGTTTATTTTGCCTATAAAATCAATCAGACTGAGGTTAGGTTCAACACAACAAAATTAAAGGCATTTAGAGCTTTGCGAATAAGATTATATAAGATCATCCTAGAGTTTTGTGACTAAAAAATGTTTTCTAAGTTTTAAAAATTCTTCTTGAAGCACATAGGAGATCTGTTGTTGCAACTTTTCAAACACAACCTTAACAGTGGTGAAAGCAAGTTATTTTTACTGGTTGTCAAGTTCACGTTTTAACTCAAAGAAATCAATGCTTCCATATTCTAACTGAAGATAGTAGGAATTTTATAAATAGCTAAATAACATACATGAACATTTTCTATGAGATTCACATTCCTTAAAGTTATCTGAAACTAAGGACATTCTAACCCAGCTAGAAGGTTATTATTTTTGCGTTAACAAAAGAGATGAATTGACTCTATTGACATTCCCTGGGCTGGAAAGATAGTGAAATAACCAAACAACAATTTGGTTTTTTCATTGTGCAGTGCTGTACAGTATTTTAAGTGGATCTTATTTACAACATATAAATGCATTTAATGTCTATTTTAAAATTACTAAGGCTCAAGCACCTCCTAGCATGTTTGAAAAGAGGAAACATCTGTCAGAAGTATTTACTGTGACAAACACAGAAAGAGGCAATAATGTGTACATTTTTTGTTTAATACCATATATTACTTTTAATTGAACAGTGAAGGCATTTGTTCAGCATCAGCCTTTAAATAAAAAATAGTTTTGAGCTAATCTTTAATTAAAGTGTACATTGATAGTATCAAGTTCAGTTTGAGGGTCAAAAACAACGTCAACGAGTCTGCCTTTCTCCTCCCTGTAGGGAATGAAGGCTTGTGTAAATATACACGAGCACAGACTGCACACATTTATAAAGGAGGCAGAAAACATTTCCCTGTCATTGGACAGATGTTGCTTCATTGTGTTCCACAAGGATACAGGCACAGCTCCCAGTGTGTGGAACCTTAAGGAGAGGGGGGGCACATACTGGGAGTATTGGGGAGAAGCACTCTAAGCGCCTTTCCACCTCTGAGCAGGCTCCCCACCTCGAGTACTAAACGTAGACTGTGGACCACGCGTCTGCTGAGGCCGCCTCGTTCCCCCCCTTAAAGTAATTCACAGAAAGAGTTGCTTCAATCAACTTTTTAGAAACTGAAAACATTTATTCTTTGTGTTTGGTCTGCGTATTTTGTTTTTAACGCTTTGCTGACCTTCTAGCTTTATTTTCAGTATCTCTCAGCTTTACACTAAATGAGGAACATGTTAGCAACAGGCACCCACTCAACATCTGTATCAAGAGCTTAATGAGGGGCTGGCCCGTGGCTCAGGCGGTTAGAGCTCCATGCTCCTAACTCCAAAGGCTGCCGGTTCGATGGCAACGGCAACTGGACCTGGAGCTGAGCTGCGCCCTCCACAACTACGATTGAAAGGACAACAACTTGACTTGGAAAAAAGTCCTGGAAGTACACACTGTTCCCCAATAAAGTCCTGTTCCCCTTCCCTAATAAAATCTTTTTTTTTTTTAAAAAAAAGCTTAATGAAATCCCACCATACATTGGGTCTTTTATTAAAGATAGGTTAGCACGGATATTCCCATTTAATAAGCCGAGTCTTTTGTGATAACAAAATGCTATTTTGGCATACCCTCAGTAAAAATGGTACCTAAGGAAATAAAATATTTAAAATGAAATATTTATGTAATTATTTTTTTTCCACATTATAAAACTGAAGACTCGGGATTGAACATAATCAACTTTTCTGACCGTGGTGGAAGCAGGACATTCTTTGCGTTCTTTTCACAGGAACCCCTCTGTTCTGCTGGCTTCTTTTAGGGTAGCCTGTCTTTGCAGTACAGAGCAGTTAAAAATGCATTTATCTCTGTATTGAATGTTCCTCATAAGGAAAATGAGGATACAGTGATTTATTTGCTGTTTCATCAGTGTAGTCCCAGGGATTAGAGCTTTGCTTGGGGCTAGAGAATACTGTGTTTCCCCGAAAATAAGACCTAGCCAGACAATCGGTTCTAATGTGTCTTTTGGAGCAAAAATTAATATAAGACCCGGTCTTATTTTACTATAATGTAAGACTGGGTCTTATCTTATACACTATAATATAAGACCGGGTCTTATTTTACTATAATATAAGACCCGGTCTTATATTAATTTTTGCTCTAAAAGACACATTAGAGCTGATGGTCCAGCTAGGTCTTATTTTCGGGGAAACAGTGTAACACACGGTATGTGGTAAGGTCACAGCTCACAACTGATCCTAGTGTGTGTGGCAATGTGTAGAATTTACCAACATTGTTTTCTGACGCTGTGTCCATTTTTATTGTTTTCCACCTTGATGATATACCAGCGAGACCTTTAAAAGTGCTTGGCAAAAAACAAAACTCATGAACACTGTGGCGGAATTGACACCACTTGTATAAATCCTTAAGAAACTGCTGGGATGCTACAGACACACTGGCTAAGGTTTTGATGGTAGTTACAATGAACACACTACGGTAGCAGTAAAGCAAATTTTCACACAGCTTCCAGACCTGTTGTTGTTTGTTTGTTGTTTGTTTTTGTTAATGGAGAGGAGACAAGACCCAAACTAGGACCCTTTCCATACCTGTTCTCCTCTCCCCAAGTGAAGCATTTTCCGACTCCCAGGACTCTCTCTCCCTTAAGCCTCTGGCCTGACAAGCCTAAGCTAGTCTTCAGGGAATGGGGATAGGACAGTGCGACCTGTTGTTCATGGCTCTTCTTCGAGTGGTTCCATTAAGGAATGCTAAGTCACCATAGCTTGAGTACACCCTGCAAAGAGGGTCTCATGACAAATTCACCTGACCTTCAGTAGACAGTTCTGGAAAAAGGAAATCTCTTCCAAAGCATGTCCACTGACTGATTATTTCTCAATGAAATATGTGGTTGCCCTTCATTGTATTGAAATGACTACTATTGGAAGGATCAATAGAGCAATCATTTTTTGCTTATCAATGAAAAAAAGTTGAACGAATAATTTGTAGGCTGTATTAGGATCTGATTTATAATGCCCATATCACACTATAATTATATCACATTTGACTCTCTGACCAACTTGTAGGAAGATCTTTGAGATCAGGACTATCTCATTTGAGTTTTTATATTCAGTACTGCTCAGCATATAGCAGGTGCCCATTACATTTATGAATAAATGAAGTTATTTTCTGTTATGACTTCTTTTTACATTGAAGCAATATCATCTTTTAAAACCCCGAAAGCAACTTTCTTCTTCTCAGGAGACTTATAGCTGATTCGCCTGAAGCTAAATTATGTACATACTCAAGTTTAGAGCAGTGATTCTTGAAGTATCTGTTGGACCACAAACCCTTTAAGAGTTTAATGAACTTCTAATGTCTCCTTCAGCGACACCAGGTTAAGACCCTTTGGTTTGCTGCCGTGGTGAAACTAGCCCATGTGTCGGGCCTCCCCTCCTTTTTGCCACCAGTTGCCCTTCCTGGTCATCCACTCACCAGTGGACCACCCATCATCAGCTGGGCCTCAGGCTCCTTTGGTTTGATCCCTGCTCATTCCCACATTGCTACCTGCTGCCTCTGGGACTTCTTGAGTCACCTCCCCGACCTCGGGGGTGTATCTAGTTTGTGCCGCCCAGCTCTTCTTGACTAATCCTTCCACCTCAACTTTGTCACTGTTCTGCTAGACCAACAATGATTTTTTCTTTCTTTTCTTTTCTCCCCCCCCCCCCTTTGCTGCTTAGCCAAGAAGAATCGAGAACAGAGAACCAGGAGAGACAGATGAAGGGCCTGTCTTCCTCTGTGCCGTTGACTGACAGTGAGAGTGTCCCATCTTCCTCAGAAGATAAATCATATAAATATTTGAAAGAACTTACCTGGTCTCTTCACTAATATTAGGGTTATCTTCATGAGAGCTTTCTGGAGGTGCATTTCCATTTGCAAGGTATGTCTGTACAGCAGAGAAAAAGACTAATTTTGGCTTACCCACCTGTGGGTAATAAACAGGAACTATGTGATGCATTGTTTCAAAGTTACCTGTAGCATACAAAGAATTAAAAGCATTCTGCTTTGAAACTAATAACTAAATTGTGAACATAACATATAACAGCATTAGACTATAAAAATTGTATCTTATGAAATGGAATTAAATAAGTTAATTGGATCCACGGTAAAACCAATAAAAAAAGTAATATCCGAGATAAAATATCATAGACTTTCATACATAGAAACCTACACAGGAAAGTTTATAGTCAAATCTCACAGACAAAATGGGTACAGGAAAGTTACTATAAATATTAACACCCCTTGCATTTTGCTGTTCTAAGTTTCTTTATTCAGAGCGTTTAACCTTTAGGGAGTAGATTAGTCGCTCCCGCTCCCGTAGTTCTTGCCTTTCTCTCTGCACTTAACGTCCCCTGTCATTACTGATCCTCCTCCATTTCCAGCAGTGATTTCCTTTTAAGTGGGGGCTGCCTTATCACTGCTAATTCCCAGTGTCTAGCAGAGTCCAAGGTCCTCAATAAGTGTTTGTTAAATGAATACATGAATGTTTCCATCAAAACGCTACAAAAGTAAATGCTGAGAGATATGCATATATTTTGGATGTTAAAGTGGTTTTGTTTTCAGTTTCGTTATGAGGCTATATTTATGACAAGATTTTTATTGTAAAATAATGAAGTTTGAGGCTAGAGTCCCTGTGGTCTTACCATCTGTTCCTAATCCAGAACTCCACACTTACGATGGTATCAAAACTACGTAAATGGTCAGGAAGTACAAAACTTACTGTCGTCCTAAGAATTTCCGTTCACTTACAATGTATTTGGTTGTACAGAGGCATCTTTAAAAGGTTCATTTTAGGTCTTCTAAAGATCTGAAGGTATAGTATAGATTTTAAAAACATGTATTTTCTAGACTTTAATTCATGCTTTCCATTTCTCTTGAGCAGTAATGACAGAACCTTTGCATAAATACCGTGGTGTAAGCTATTGGCCACATACCTAAAGGTAGAGTTAGTGTGTGTTATATACACATATCCAGGGATGTCACTGTTTTTAAGCCTGACAGCGTTAAGAACTGTCATTTGTTTGGATAGGATGGCAAACGTGTGGGAGGCGAGAGAGAAGGATCTCTACAGTGGTCAAGGGAGAATAAGTACTCCTGAGGAAAACTCAGGAGAATTTTCTATTGCAGCTTGTCTGCTTTCAATTTCAGTTTTATTTTAATTGAACTTAAGGTCTATTTTTCAATATAGGAAATCATATAATCTATTTGAATACTTTTAAAATGTCAAAGTTCTTTCATAACCTATTATCCCATTTTCTCCCTAGGCTCTTTTTTATTTGTAAAAAATTGTTTGTTTAGGGCCAGCCCGGTGGCTCAGGCGATTAGAACTCCATGCTCCTAACTCCGAAGGCTGCCGGTTCGATTCCCACATGGGCCAGTGGGCTCTCAACCACAAGGTTGCCAGTTGAACTCCTCCAGTCCCGCAAGGGATGGTGGGCTCTGCCCCCTGCAACTAAGATTGAACACGGCACCCTGAGCTGAGCTGGCACTGAGCTCCCGGATGGCTCAGTTCCTTGGAGCGGGTCCTCTTAACCACAAGGTTGCCGGTTGGACTCCCGCAAGGGATGGGGGGCTGTGCCCCTTGCAACTAGAAAACTGGCAGCTGGACCTGGAGCTGAGCTGCTCCTCCACAACTAACTGAAAGGACAACAACTTGAAGCTGAACAGCACCCTCCACAACTAAGACTGAAAGGACAACAATTTGACTTGGAAAAAAGGTCTGGAAGTACACACTGTTCCCCAATAAAGTCCTGCCCTCCTTCCCCAATAAAAAAAAATTAAAAAAAATTATTTGTTTACATGTCACACGTTTAAACACCTGCAGATTTCCCTAAATGTCCACCAAACTGAAGTGGATTTCTAAGGACAGCAGACGTTTTTGTCCCCGTCTAAGCCCAGCTCAGCCAGGCAAGCCTAGAGTGGTCAGCAGGAACCAAAGGGGTTTCGTGAAGTTAGGTAACTTGGATTCATCGCTGTGGCACCTGCCATCTTTGTGATGTTGGATAAGTCATTTCATGTTTCTAAAACTCAGCGTTCTCATCTGTAAAACGGATATAATGATTATCTGCCCCCATAGGTCAGAAGGATTTAACTGCACTAATGTGTATGAATATCTGAAATGTGTGGCTCAGTGAAAATAGCTCTCTTTTCTTCTTTTGCCCACTATTCTTTGCCTCCTAGAGTAGAGTGCTATCCATTTGAAATTATTAATGATTATTACAATAGCGGTGACAACAGAGAATGAAACGATGCTTCTGAACTGCAAACATCCTGTATGTCTTGTAAGAAAATTGTGGTGAGAACACGTAATATGAGATCCACCCGGTTAACAACATTGTAAGTGTAATACATTGCTGTTGACCGTAGGTACAACTTTGTACAGCAGATCTCTAGAAGTTTCATCTTGCTTGACTGAAACTTTATACCTGCTGGTTAGTAACTCCTTTATGCCCCTGCCCTGCAGCCTCTAGCAACTACCATGCCACTCGTTGATTCTATGAATTGGACTGTTTTAAGATGCCTCACATAAATGGAATCATTCAGTATTTGTCTTTCTGTGAATGAGTGGCTAATTTCACGTAGCACAATGTTCTCAAGGTTCATCCATGTGGTCACATATTGCTGGATATCCTTTTGTAAGGCTGAATAGTATCCCGTTGTGTGTATGCACCAGGCGTCTGTCAATAGACATTCATTCAGGTTGTTTCCACATCTCAGCTACTGTGACTAGTGCTGCAGGGAACATAGGGGTGCTAATATCGCTCTAAGATCCTGATTTAAATTCATTCAAATAAATACCCAGAAGTGGGACTGTTGGATCATATGGTAGTTCTATTTTTACATTTTGAGGCACTGCCGTGCTGCTTTGCAGAGTGGCTGCACCATTATGCATTCTCACCAACAGTGTGCAAAGCTTCCAAGTTCTCCACGTTCTCACCAACATTTGTCTTTTGTTATTTTGATAACAGCCATCGTGACAGGTGTGAGGTGATAACTCACTGTGGTTTGGATTTGCATTTCCCTGTTGATGAGTGACATTGAGCATTTGTAATATACCTGTTGGCCATTTGTAGGTCTCTTTGGAGTTATGTCTGTTCAAGTCCCTAGCCCATTTATAAAGTTGGGTTATGAGTTTTTTAGCTATTGAGTTGTAGGAGTTCCTTTTTACTTTTGGAGCTTAACCCCATATCAGATACATGGTTTGCAAATATTTTCTCCCATTCTGTAGATTGCTTTTTCACTGTTTCCTTTGCTGTGCCGAAAGTGTTTAATTTGTCTCACTTGTTGATTTTTGTTTTTTGTGGTCTGTGCTTTTGGTGTCATATCCATGAAATCATTGCCAAGACTAATGTCAGGTTTTGCCCCTAAGTTTTTCCCTCTAGGAGTTTTACAGTTTTGGGTCATATTTTAATCTACTTTGAATTAATTTTTTGTATGGTGTAAAATAAGGGTCCAGCTTCATTCTTTTGCATGTGGACATCCAGTTTTCACAACATTTGTTAAAGAGACTATTCTTTCCTCATTGTATATTGTGGGCACCCTTGTTAAAGATCAGCGGGCTGTTTCTGTGTGGATTTACTTTTGAGCTGTCAGTTCTGTTCCATAGGTCTGTATGTCTGTCTTATGCCAGTACCATCCTGTTTTGATTCCTGTAGCTTTATAATGTATTTTGAAATCGGGAAGTGTGATGCCTCCAGCTTTGTTCTTTTTCAAGGGTGATTTGGATATTTTTTGTAGTTCCACATGAATTTTAGAATTGTTTTTGTCTATTTCTGTGAAAAATGTCATTGGAATTTTGATAGGAATTGCACTGAATCTATAGATGACTCTGGGTGTTATAGAATTTTTTCTTTTTAAAAAAAGACTTTTTTTGGGGGGGAAGGGAACAGCTTTATTGGGGAACAGTGTGTACTTCCAGGACTTTTTTCCAAGTCAAGTTGTTGTCCTTTCAGTCTTAGTTGTGGAGGGCGCAGCTCAGCTCCAGGTCCAGTTGCTGTTGCTAATTGCAGGGGGCACAGCCCACCATCCCTTGCGGGACTCGAGGAATTGAACTGGCAACCTTGTGATTGAGAGCCCACTGGCCCATGTGGGAATCGAACCAGCAGCCTTCGGAGTTAGGAGCATGGAGCTCTAACCGCCTGAGCTACTGGGCCGGACCAGGGTGTTATAGAATTTTAATGATATTAAATCTTCCAGTCCTTGAACACAGGATGTCTTCCTATTTGTGTCTTAATTTCTTTCATCAATATTTTAGGTTTTCTGTATACCATTCTTTCATCTCCTTAGTTAAGTTTATTCCTAGGTATTTCATTCTTTTTTTGGTGCTATTGTAAGTGGAATTGTTTTCCTAATTTCCTTTTCAGATAGTTGTTAGTGTATCTATGTGGCTTTAAGGATTACTTTTATTAATTAGTTGGGGGGTCACACTAGATTATAAAGAGATTAAGACGGATTTTATTGAGAAAATTAAATGACTGTAATTTTTAAAAATTGTAAACTTTAAGATACATTATATTATTTTGTTGAATTTACTGGAGAACTTAAAAATTAATTAATTGAATTGTCTCTGAATTTGGAAGAACTTGTGAAATCTATTAAGATGAAGGAAATGTTATAGTAGAATAGGCTCAAATTTTGGGTGAGGGCTGGTGTTGAATTCTATGAGTACCTCAATATTAATAAGGTACTTTGGCATCTTTGATGTAATACTGAAAAAGTGTTTAAATTATTGAAATCCTTACTCTGGGTCTACTTCTACCCTTCACAGCCAGCCAGGGATAACCAGAGAAGGAGAAATGCCTCCTGTCTGTGTTATAAGTTTCAGATCTTTCAGAGAAATTCACATTGCCAACACAGTTTCATCATTCATGGGTATACTGTCAGCTCAGAAAGTCCCATTCTTCAAAATGATTTTCCACAGTTCATAGTCAGTGGACATGAGATGGCAAAATCATCAGAGTTCTATGCCTCCCCATCTCTACTTCTACTCGCCTTGACCTCCTTGCCCAAGAGACAAAGCTGCTAGGATATGCTGTCTGTCCATGCATAAAGCCTCACTGTACTGTTCCACTTTCCCTGTCCCTATTCTCGTAGCCTAACCCCTTTCTATGCCCCATCCTGTGTTAGCTATGGAACAGGAAGACCATTGGCATTCCAACAGGTGGAATGGAGGAAGCGCTCATTCCAATGTTGTGACCTGCACAATCTATGGAGTAATTCTAGGATGCTCCCCAATATGATAAAGATAATTGTTACCCATTATGCTGAGATACATTTAGTGGCATTACTTAGGCAAAGGAGGTTGGCATGTCCTTTGCAACACAACCTTACGCATATTGTAATAAAATATGCAACTGTTGGGGTGTGTACATAAGAAAGGGGACAGGCCACAGATGTTGTTGTGTTACATTTTTATTTTCTACCTGGAGGAAAAATGTGATTTGTAATCTGTTTTTAAACAAATATACTGGTGACTTGGGTTTCACAATTTGCATAGCTGATTGTTGTTTTACCATTTACTGTATTTTGCCGTGTATGATGCGTAATTTTTTGCCCAAATTTGTGAGGGAAAAATAAAGATGTGCACTATACATGGGTAGTACTAATTCTGTATCTGTATAAATGTTTTTAATTCTTTTTTTTTATGCTTATGAGTTAAAAGTGTTACTCTAGAAGTCAATAACGATATCCTTAAGCAAAATAATACCCTGGAATACGATAATTGTTTACTTGAACTCAATGACGAACTTGTAACCACGAAGAGTTCTTGACCTTCTATGATACGTAAATATAGTAAATTTGTTACCGATACATAAAATTTCATGTACCTTATACCTGTTCTTGTGTTTTGTAATTATTTGTTACATAAAATTTCTTGTACCGTAATATGTTAAAAAATAAATGCTAAAATTCCTTTATGATACAAAAACCAAGTACCTAAATGTAAACAAATAAAAATTTGAATTAAAAATCGAAACGAAAGATTGTTTCCCGGAAAGTTTGGGCCCAAAAAATGGGTGCGCGTTATATATAGGAGTGCATGATACATGGCAAAATACGATACATAATTAATAGCGTGCACTTTTGCCAGACATAAAATTATACATTTTCCACACCCCCAATGCTCTCTGTTTACATAGCTGACACAGTCGTACTCAATAAGAACCAAACACAGCTTTTGCTGATAATGGCTACAATTATCAAATATAAACATTAAGCTTAAATTTCCTAGGAATCATAAATAAGTTAAAAAAAAAACCTTACACAAAAAATCTAAACAAATCTTCCTTATTTCTCGCAATGTTTGTTGTTGTTGAGTAGAAGATTCCCTTTGCTAGTAGAAGTGGTCAACTACGGAATGACCGCTTACTTACTAATGACAGCTTACTTACTTATGTATGAGTTACTTTCATCCTTTTTCTTATTGTTTCTTTTCTTGCTGATTTTCTTGGCATCTTTGGATGCTTTCCAATTTATTAGGAATTGTCTTTCCATATGTTTAATTTCTTTTCCATCAAGAAATTCTAAAGAAAATATATATATGTTAAAAAAATACAATATGTAGATAAATATATATCAATATATAGATAATATATATAGTCTTTTGGTTTAGGGCACACAAACTTAAGTTACACAGTAGGCTGAAATACATGTATTTTAAAAATACCTTATTTACACAACTTCTGTATTTTTGTTTAGCTTTTATTTCTTTTTAATTTTTAATTTTTCTGATTTCAAAAAGAATAT
Source organism: Rhinolophus hipposideros (assembly GCF_964194185.1). Classification (NCBI taxonomy): domain Eukaryota; kingdom Metazoa; phylum Chordata; class Mammalia; order Chiroptera; family Rhinolophidae; genus Rhinolophus; species Rhinolophus hipposideros. The sequence goes on from NC_138059.1 coordinate 62,294,566, forward strand.
GTGTCTATTATATAAGCAACTGAAACAGGATGGAAAAAGACATAAAAATGCTCTGTATTACTATATCCATACCTCTCCTTCCCGTCGCTGACAAAGATAATCACCGTAAACAATTCAATGTATGGTCACCCTTCCAGGGTCATATGTACATTATATTGTTATTTTTAAAAACAAAAATGTCATACTCAACAAAAATTATTGCCTATTTCTTTAAATAACACTATGGTTATTGTTGGGAAAAAGAAAAATATATTTTATCTTAAAGCGAATAAGAAGTTTTATATATGTAACATGGTATTTTAAAAGCACATACATTAATAATGCTTATTCTATCCTAGGACCAAGGCTATAATAGGAACAATCCATATAGCTGGCCTCTTGGTTCTAAGAAGTGAGATTTCAGCTATCTTTACATTGTGTTCCTTTAAAAAAGTTTTGAAAATTGAGCATCTTAATTACACAAATAATTTTTGTATGTTTTAAGATATTTGTTAAATACAAAAGAAAAATGGGCACAGGAAAAAAAATTAACATTGCCTGTATTTCACAACCAGAAATAATCACTAAAAACCACTGATAACATGTTTTTTAGAATTCTTTTTTTTTCTATGTGTGATGTGTATTATATAAAATTGGAATTCTCTGTTTATACAGCATTACGTCCTACTTTTCAATATTGTGTTGTGAGCTTTTTACCATGTCTTTCTTCAAAACGCAGTTTTTAATGGCTGATAGCATTCTACTGTATGTATATACTGTAAAGTAATAGGACATTTTATATTACCTTTTTAAATTATGTGAATATGGGTGGCCTTAATTTAATATAAAGACTATCTTTTCTAGCAAAATTTGCTATATAGTATTTTTAAAGTTAAATATATTTTTTCTCATCACCCATATAATGTCTTCCACCTTATCCCAGAATGCAGAAAGGATGTAGTAAAAATTTTTAGATTGTATTATTACAGGGAAAAATGATAATGTCCTGATGAAATATTAATTGTATTACTGAAAGTATTAACATTACCACTTAAATATGATCCATAACATTGTTATACCCAAAGTACAAAATCAAGTGATGAAACTAGAAATATAAATTAGAACCATAAACACTAGAATTTTAATTGTTTCCATATCTTGCCTCATTTACTTATTTTAACTGAATAACAGAGCTCTCCAAATTATAATGTAAGAAATTGGCTAAATGTTTTATCATCACACATCTTACAGTATTTACAACTTTACATTAAAAGTCATTCTTTTGTGTTCAGTTTTCCAAACCACTTGTATTTATTAATGTCTTTCCAGATGTTTCTATTAATAATTGTATAATTTGTTAGTATATTTTGGATGTCATATGTGTAAATCAATACATATTTTTAAAAAACATCTATTATAAGGATAAGGAGTGAAAAATCCACGTCTTTTACCATAATCCCATTTCCTTTTCATCATGTTCCAGACAAAGCTGAGAAATGACTAGGAGACTAGGCCTCAGTAAATCTGATTCTGTCTCACTTTTAGCAAGTGATCTTGATCTTATTTGAGGTTATTAGGTGTGGAAATGGTTCAGGAGGAGACGCCAAGCAATGGACACAAGATCGGAGACCTGTGAGATTTGTTTTAATGAGTTGCTCTCAACACAAAATTTACTTTCACTCATACTAAGTAAACCAAGTGTGTGGATTGTCATCCTGTTTGGTAAGAACTGGGTTACTTACAAAACAGAAAATTGCTGTTCTTTTTACTGGGACACACCAAACCAGGCTTTCAGTTAACTTTGTGTTGTTTGGTTTTGCATTTAGGAAAAAGGAAATTAAAATAAAACAAGCTAAAATCAAAGAGAATTTGTTATACGTGTATCTAAGGCATAGAAAACACTGAAAGGATATATATTAAAGTGTTAACAGCAGATTTATGGCAGGATTATGAATGTTATTTTCTTTCCTGCATTTTCTGCATTTTGTAGAAGAAATACGTATTAATTTTACAATCATAAAATATGTCATAGAAAAGAGTTGTTTTTTAAAAACTTTGAATAAATCCTCTTTATTTTGAAATTAGTACACTTATCTCCATATCTTTTACAGCATTGCATGTGGTACTGTAGCATCACAACACAGGAAGATTCTTTTTTTTTTTTTTTTTTTTTTTTTTTTTTTTCACAGGAAGATTCTTAATTATCAAACATTAATTGTGTTTACTCTGCTTCCTAAGGAAAGTGGACTAATAAGATTGTTGTGGTGGGCAGAGAGGAGAGGAGGTGGAGAGTTGCGGGTGCTGCATAGCAGAATCATCTGTAGAGCTTTTAAAAAATATGCATGACTATTCTCCCTGCATATTCTCTGTTCCCAACCATTGGCTGGTGGGGTAAAAGTTGGGCAGGGTATGACCCTCACATACGTATTTTGAAAAATCATCTTGGATCTTTCTGATATGCTCTCTGTCGATCCCTTCCTCCCCCCTGCACTAGCATTAAGATTAATCAAGGTTTACTACAGCCATGAGCTGTGAAATAGTTTTGTGATACGTAAGTTTTTACACCCAAGTTCAGCATGTCACAGAAGTGCTGATACAGGAAACCGGCTCACAGGTCTCCTTTTGAGAGGGCAGTGCTGGTCTCCTGATGCTGTATCACTGGGTCCCTGTTGTAGAGCTTCGGTCCATCTCCCCCAATATAGTGCGTATTCGGGAATGTTATTATTTGTAAGGGTCTCTAAAGGACTCCCCACTCTGCTCCATTTTCAAATGAAAGAAACTTCCATATGTTCTTAGGGTGCCATTTATCAAGTGTCAAGCAATGAAAACCTTGATAATTTTATCTGCAGATCCAAGAGCTAAAGAGTCAGGATCTTTCAAGGATTTGTGCCAGTGGAAATTTGGCAGAAGGTGAGTTGAGTTCTACACATTTATCACTAACCACGTTTGTTGGGAACTGCCACATTTTCTTTCGTAAAGAAAAGGTGTCTGGGGCCTTGATTAATTATTTTTGAACATCAGATATTTTTCATGCTTTACGTCTCTATTGTAACTTTTGCTCTTATTCAAAATATCAAATTTAACGTCGACCATTTTTGTAGATTCAGAGTTCATACTTATATTTCTGAAGGCTTGCTGATACATTAAGTAAAAAGTGAACCAGGTCTCTTTCTCTAGGAAAATGATATTAATATAATATAAATGTGTACCCAGTGATTTGGACACCAGTATCAGTCTGTCTCTGTATTTTGGTTTGAGACAAACAGGATTTCCATTCAGATCCATTTTCCACAGCTTTATCAACTTGTTCAGTAAAAACTCCAAATCCTGTAATTACAGAAGAAAAACCAAGATACAAATATTTCACAATTATCAATATTTCTTTCATTCAGTTAAGGGTAATGACTGCTTTTCATGGCGTCTTAGCTAAGTGCCAGGTACTTAGAAAGTGTAACGCTAAGTCTTTTTTTCCCCCGGATAAAATGGTCTATACTAATACTAGAGGGGGCTAAAGAGAAGGCAAAAAGGGTGGTCCTGAGTTGGGAGTCACAGACCTGTTCTCTGTCACACTCCGTCAAATGGACCCAACCTGCAGCTTGACCCAGCAGTTTTGCCCAAGCTGCAGAAGATGCCCCTATTCTTAGTGGAGCTTATGGAAGTTTCCAGATGAAGGCAGTAAGTAGGCCATCAGCATTGCAGGAATGTGAGAAAACAGATTCATAGCCTTAAAAACCAACGCTCCTTCAGTTTGCCCTCTTCACCTCCTCTTTCTCTCCCTTTTTGGGATTCTTTTTGGGATCCCCTATTTGGGATTCTTTTTCCATCCAATGTCACCATCTCTGTTTCCAGTACCTTGCCTTTTTGTCATTCCTTTCCTTGCTCTCTTCCCTTCCTCATTTTTTAAATATTTATTTTAGCTGTTTAGTGGAAGTGAAATAATACTTGGAGTATTTCTTATATATTCCCCAAAGTTCTGTTTTTAATTTTAAAAATCAGTAAGTCTCATTTGTAATGAATTACTCAAAACAAGCAATGCAAAAACTGTTGTTCTACTCTAAAGCCTTCAACTGATTTTTAAAAATTCAATGGCCATAGGCTAAAAAAGAGAGAGGAAAACTAACCTTCGATAGGGCAAAAACACTATTTCAAAGCAAATGTTTTACTGCTAATCATAATAAATGTTGATAACAATTAATTCTGTGGAGAGCTTTCAGAGCAATGCCATGTATGTGATCTTGTACACATCTAGGGGGATTGCTATTTAGAATGTGGGGGGTGGGAGGATTACAGAATTAATGAAAATTCCAGATAGCAGCAGACAAGCACCTATCTATGAGTCTTTCATTTGTTTTCCTCAGGCCAAGACACACATTACCATAGGGAATAAGGGAAAATTAGGAGATACAAATTATAGATTAATTCATACATGTTCTTAATTGCAAAGCTGAAAGTAATCAACAATATATTGCCTGGTATTTTTATTCCCTTTATCATTTCCTCACCTACAAAGCTTGGTACCATTTAGCCTTCTATATCTATTTAACCTAACTATTGTACCTCCCATCTTATTTTTTGCTTGATCCGTGTTTATTATTGCTTAGATACTTCATTGGTCCATTTTTGGAAAAATTTCTTATAATAAGATTGCATTTATTCTTTTTTTCTATTTATTTTTTAAAATTTATTGGGGTGACAATTGTTAGTGAAATTACATACATTTCAGGTGTACAATTCTGTATTACATCATCTATAAATCCAACTGTGTGTTCACCACCCAGAGTCAGTTCTCCTTCTATCACCATATATTAGAGCATTTATTCTTTAGATTTTAGGAAAATCTTTTTTTTTTTTTTTTTACTATGAAGCTTTGATGGTAGTTTCCTTCCACATATTAAAAATCCCCACAACACTCTGTCTTATCATGGAGGTAACAAATTCGGAATATGCAGAATGCACCTGTATCTACATGAAGAAATGTTGCTTTGGGGGAATAATTACAAGGAAAGCTGGGTGTCTAAGACCTTCTACAGAGTACCTGGCAAGTCCCTTAATCTTCTGAGACCAACATCTTCCTACATAAAGTGGTAAAAGTATTTCCAGTGCTGCTTACTTCATTATTCAACAAAATACTTCTTGAATCATGGACTAAGATCTGTGCTAGATTCTGAGCTATCCAAATAAATAACTTATGTAAAAATAGGAATGGCTTTTAAAAATGCAGGCAGTGCCAAACTTCCTGGCACTGCTGCTACTGTTTGACTTTAGGCAAGCCTGTGTCCTTATGTATAAAGTGGGATAATTAGGAGTAGTTGCCGTGACATAAATGCCTGGGACAAAGCAGGTAATAATAAACGTGTTAGTTCTCTGCCCTTTTGCCTGTCCTCCCACCCCTCAGCTAATTTTCTTTCTCTTAATTTTGGTCAACACAGAACAAAAATTGTTTAAGGAAGAATAAGCTTCTGACCACTGACATGTAGTTGACTTATAATACTCATAGACACAGAAAAGAGTTTAGGGGTTACCAGAGGGGGAGGGGAGAGTTGGGGTAGAAGAGAGTAAAGGGGATCAAATATATGGTGATGGAAGGAGAACTGACTCTGGGTGGTGAACACACAATGTGATATATAGATGATGTATTACAGAATTGTACACTTGAAACCTGTATGATTTTACTAACCAATGTCACCCCAGTAAATTGAATACAAAATTAAAAGAAAAAAGAAAGTTCTCTTCAAAAGTTACAACTTCATCCTTCAGTCCTGTGCGCTGTATTATGCTCTCTCCACAGTGTTTGATACAGCCATAATTATCCTATTTTATGTGAGAGTTTCAGCTGTATTTCTTGGTCTGAAAACCTGTAAGGAAGGAATTGTGCATTGCCTTTTTGTGCCGCGTTGAATACAATGCCCATCATTTTTAAGTTAAGTAATAAGAACAATAAGAGAACTTTAAATGTACAGAGATAGAGAGTCCTGGAGAGTTTTGTTAATTGTTCCTCACTTGATAAATGACCCTCGACATACTCCCTCCAGTGCATGTTTATTTAAGACTAAACTAATCCTGTGCTGAAATATGATTACCCTTTGGATACGCTCTGGTTGTTCATTGCCTTCCTGTCTTTAATAAACTGCTTTCACTTTCGTGCCCTTCAATAAGTTACTAAAGGGAGCAGACACTTTTCTGGATAGTCTCTGTTTGATAAATGATCATGTCATGCTATCACTCAGAGGAGTGCTGCACAATCCTGAGAAGCCAATTCTGTTTCCCATGCAGGGCTGGTGCTAAGCTCCCTGGCAGTCTTCCCTCCACAATTAATGATGGCCACTGATGAACCTGTATTTGACCAGCATGCTCCAATCTTTATCGGAAACGTCTGGCCCAACTGTCCTAACTGAATCTAAAGACAGCCATTTGTCATCCCCCTGACTGCCTGTCATCATCTGCCTGGGAAAAATCTATAATTTTTGGCTTGTTCCTGACTAAACTGTGGAGTGAATAAATTTATCTTTGGGTTACTCTCCTTGTCAGGATCAATATTGAGCAGAGGTTGAATAAATTAGAAACTGGAAAAGCATGACAGGCCATGGTGGTTTGTTCGTTTGCGTCTTATAAATCAAATATTTAGGTTATATAAGAGGCAAGCACGTCAAATTTTTGCTTTCCACCATTCATTCTGAAGATGCTTTACCTCATGATAAATGGTCATGAGAAAACCAATGAAGCAAATCACTAATATATCTGACTGTGAGATGAACTTTTCAGATCATTTTATTGATTTAGCAAACTTTGCAGACATAAAAACTGTAGGTATAGATTTTTTAAAATGTTCTTTTAAATGCACGTTTGCAACCATGATATTTATCTGACTTAATAGTGTCAGCAGGTTATAGGAGGTTGGCTCTGTTGAAGTTCATGGCTCACCAAGCTCCTTGGAGAAATGCAAAAGTTTTATTGTAAATGGTCATTAAAGTGTTTAATATTTTAATACATCAGTACATACCTATTTAAAGGAGTTACAGAAAAAAAAAAAAAACGCAAAGAAATGTTAACCCAAAGTAAATGTCATTTAAACGAGAGCCCTGTGAGTTAAAGAAAGTTTTTCAACCATGGAGTATTGCCTTCTTTCTCCCCCTCCTCAAGAGTTGACTTTGCCCCCAGTTTTATTGGGGAGAATCGGGTCATCTGCCCAGAGTTTTCTCAGTTATTTGCCTTAGCTCTCTCATTCCCTCTTCCATTCCTCTTTCCCATTTTTCTCAAAAATGAGAGTCCCACCTCCTTTCCTAAATTAATTGGTTCTCTCGACCCCATCCCCTCTTTCACTGGCCTCCTTCTCTTGGGATCTTCTTGCTTTTGCATTTGCACTTCCAATCTCTCCCTCTCTTCTGGCTCTTACCTACCATCACTACACTTCTTGAAAGACTAGTCCAGACCAGTGCTTCTCAAATGTTAGGTGCTTAAGGATCACCTAGCGATCTTGTTTAAGGAATGCAGGTTCTGATGTGTTAGGTCTGGGGCAGAAGCTGAGAGTCTACATTTCGGAGGTGGCGTGGCTGTGTCCTAGGACCACATTTGGTTATAAAGGTCTAGGCCACAGCCTCTGCTTCCTCAGTCACTGGACGTCTCTAGCCTGGGACTTCTGAACAGGCACTGCTAACCCTATCGCTTATTGCCTTATTTCTCAGTCTCAGTTTTTTAGAGCATCTTACACTACTGCTGCTCCCTTTATGGCTTTGTGGTTCCACATTTTTCAGGCTCCCTCGATCCTGCATGAATCTCTAACCCCACAAGTAACAAACCTCTGACCAGAGGAAACCCTAATGTATAACCAGGCTGTTTTCTAAAAGTTACTTTTGAGAATGGAGAACACATCCCATCAAAAAACAGTGCCATTCCTGGCAGACTGTTGCCAGCGTCAGCCCAGAAAAACAGCCCTATTTAATGAGAAAAAGCCCAAATAATATCTGTGTGGTGACAGTGATGTGAAACCTCCCCATGATGTGTCACCATGTTTCCCAAGCATTAGAGCTCCCTCTGGGGAAGCAGGAGTAGGCGTCCCTGCGGCAGACCATCAGGGGTCAATTCTCTTGCTTTTCTGTAATGTACATTTATTCCTTTCAAACAGTGTTTGTTTTCCTTTCTGGGACTACAGGAAACTGTAAAATCATGGCTTGAAAAATGTTTTTCTTCTATAACCCACCACATTCTCCATTTATATGCAGACCCTTTTCAGAAAAAGAATGGCCACGTTGATGACAATAGTAGAACACCTATTCAACCAAGGAAGGAAGGGTCATCTGTCCGTGAGCAGAAGCACCAGATTTTGTGGGACGCCACTGAGCATCTCATCATACCCTCTCTCCTCCCATATCCAGGCAATTTCATCCATGATGGCAGGTGGTTCAGTGACCACTTAACCAATATGCTGAAGACTCCCACATTCTTCTGTCCACAGAGCCCCAGCCTCATATATCCAATTGTCTGCTTGATCATTTCTCTGGAACACTTAGAAGGCACTTTAAACTCTACATGGCCAAAATTCATGATCTTCTCCCTGTCCCCTAAACCAGTTTCTTGAGTCCCCTATTTTCCATTGTGCAAGGCAGAAGCCAGGGAACCATTCTTGTGCAATTTTTTTCCCCCTAAGGAGGGCGCAGCTCACAGTGGCTCATGCAGGGATCGAACCGGCAACCTTGGTGTTATCAGCACTACGCTCTAACCAACTGAGCTAACCGGTCACCCTCCCAGGGAAACATTCTTGACTTCTTCCACACTCCTTCTGTCACCACCACGTTCTGTCCGCTCTACTTCCTGAACAACTCTTCAGTCTCCCCACTGACTTCATTTCCACCCCAACCCCATTCAAGTTTCCATTATCTTTCACTTCCTGACTGGTTGGCCTCTTCCAATCCATTCTCCACACTGTAGCCCTCCTGGTCTTTGCAAAATACTAATCTGTACTTACTTCACCCTGGCTCAAACACCTTCAGTGGCTCCCCGTTGTTCTTAGGATGAAGACAAAACTCTCTGTCATGACCTATGCACCTTCTACCCACCAGCCTCTACATGCACTATGCTCCACCTTCACTCTCCTGCTTCCTGTCTCTTATCCTTGCCATCCCTCATCCATCACCTGCCCCAGGGCCTTTGCACATGCTATTCTCTTTACCTGGTAAGCTCTTCTGTTCTCACGTCCCTTCCTAAGGGAAACCTTCACTGAGCCCCCTAACCAAGGCCAGTTCCCCTGTTATAGCCTCCCAGAGCCACATACTTCTATTTGTAGTAGTAGCCACAGGTGCAATTTTACATGGTTTTGGGATGATTATGTGCTTAATGTTTCTCTTCCCCTCAATGCTAAGAGCTCTTTGAGGCCAGCGACCATATCTTTTTTTTTTCCTTTGGTCACTATTGTCTCCTCCCTTGTCTAGCATGTGCTGCCACATGGTAGATGTTTTTTTGAATGAATGGTACGATGAAATGAATGCAATCATGCATGAATAAAGGGATCTGAGGTTAAAAGCAGGACAGAAATTATGAAGGAAAAATTATATGGAACCATTTTGAAAAAGTTGCTGATTAGAGAGGCTATAGACATGGAAAGAGAGAGGAAAGACAGGATTTATCTTTGATTTCCTCCTTCGCTACCCTCACCCCTTCTCCCTCTCTTGCCCCAGGTCTCTGCCCTGGACCAGCTTTGGATTAGGAAACAGGAGAGATGAGGAAAGGTTAGAGGATCTTGGGGGGAAAAGTACTTGCTAGCTGTGGGTCTGTACAAGTGAGAGAGGGAAGGGAATGAAATCTCAGATAGCAGGAAGGGCAGAGGCCAGTCAGCCAGCCACCGTCCTCTAGGTCCTTATCCTGTGCCTGGCCCCTCATGTAGCCACCGCTCTGTGAAGACCTTCAGCCGGCTAGGGCCTGGGCATCGTTGGGGAATGTCTATTTTCCCAGTGATACGAGTCTCTTTTCTTTTTCCTTTTCTTATGATTTCTTTCCCAGAGCTCCAGGATTTCAGTTGCCATGGTAGTACTTTTCCTTGTTCCATGGGTTCCTTTTCAATTTTCGTAAATCTGTTTCTTTTTCACTGCTCAAACCAGAATCTTGATTGGAAGATTCAAAGTTATTTAACCACCTCAGGGACCATTATTTCTTCACTTTTACCTTATTTCATGTATTTTCTATAGGTGCATTTGAGGAACCTATGCTTGTCCATATCAAAGCAGCTGCTCTTGTGCTAAAACCTTGGCTAATTAGAGGGGTTTTGTTAGGATTTGCTAATGATGGCCACTTCTTTTTCCCCATGGCACAGAGCTGTCTGCTGCTGAAGACTCTTAGGATGGATGTCAGTGACCTGTATGGCATGTTGAGCTTTCTCTCCCGTGGCACAGGGTTTGGTGTCAGCAGTTTTGGGGTAACTTCAATCAATGAGCATAAAGACTAGAAAAATTAAAGCCAAAAAATGGAGATCTGACCCCAGGAATACATATGGGGAAACAAGTTAGTATTCTGACACTGAACTTCAACATGTCCTTTGGTTAAACCTTCAGAGGATGATTTCAAATAGACCACAAAAGTACATTGCAAGCGAACTCCAGGCAAACTATATGCAAACTTCTGCATCTAGGCATTTTTAATTGCTGTGTCTTCTTGCTGGAAGTAAAAGGACTTGATATTTCAGCCTCACTCCCTGGATATCTTCTCTCTATGGGAGAGAAAAGCAACTCTTGGCATATCCCAGCCTCGGGAAGTGGCTGAATGGTTTGCATTTCTTCCCCAGATAGTTCAATATTTCTTTTATTGCTCCTGTATTCATTCATTTGATAAATTCGTAGTAGATTCCTACTGTGTACCAGGCACTGGACTGAGATCTAGGGAATCCTGAAATTAACAGAAATTCCTTTCTCTTAAAGGCTCTCAGTCTACTGGGGGATATGGTGATATATGATAACAGAATTATATTAACCAGGTGTTTCTTACCAATCATTCACTCTTTTTAAAACTAGATTTTTAAAAATCAAAGCAAAGCAACCTACTGAATGGGAGAAGATATCTGTCAATGACACATCTGATAAGGGGTTGATATCCAAAATTTATAAAAAACTCATTCAACTCAACACCAAAAAAACAACCCAATTAAAAAATGGGCAGAGGACATGAAGAGACATTTTTCTAAAGAGGACATACAGAAGGCCAACAGACATATGAAAAAATGCTCAACCTCACTAATCATTAGAGAAATTCAAATGAAAACCACAGTAAGATACCACCTCACCCCAGTCAAAATGGCTATCATCAATAAATCAGCAAACAAAAGGGGTGGCGAGGATGTGGAGAAAAGGGATCCCTGGTGGGGTTGCAGATTGGTGCAGCCACTAAGGAAAACAGTATGGAGGTATCTCAAAAAACTGAAAATGGAACTACCTTATGATCCAGTAATTCCACTCTTAGGTATCTATCCGGAGAAATCCAAAACGCTAATTCAAAAAAATACATGCACTCCTATGTTTATTGCAGCACTATACACAATAGCCAAGACATGGAAACAACCGAAATGCCCATCGGTAGATGACTGGATTAAGAAACGGTGGTACATTTATACACTGGAGTATTATTCAGAAGAACAAAATCTTACCATTTGCAATGACATGGATGGACCTGGAGGACATTATGCTAAGTGAAATAAGTCAGACAAAGAAAGACAAATACCACATGATCTCACTTATATGTGGAATCTAAAGAACAGAATAAATGAGCAAACTAGGTGGAACACATTTTCCAAGAGCTTCCTAAGAAAGGGCATGCGGGACATACATTTTTTTTGAGAGCTTGCATGTTTAAAAATACTTTATACTTAATAATTGAAGAATTGACTGAGTATATAACTCTTGATTGAGAATATATTTTACCTCAGAATTTTGAATATATTTTTCTGCTGTCTTCCAGATTGAAGGGTCTGATAATTCTGATTCCATTTTGATTCTTAATTCTTTGTTCCCCTTTTTCTCTGTAGGAGCCTTTAGGAGCTCTTTATCCTGGCATCCTAAAAACTTGAAAGGATGGACCTGGGAGTGGGTCAATTTTCATCCACTGTGCTGGCATTTGGGAGACAGTTTCAATCTGGTAACTCACGTTCTTTGGTTTTGAAAATTTTCTAATATTATTTTTAAATTAACTTTATTGAGTTATAATTTACATACAGCAAAATGTATCCATTTAAATGATCAAACCATATACATCCATATAACAACCGCCATAATCAAGACCACGTTTTCATTATCACAAAAGATTCACTCATGGCCCTTTCCAGTCAATCTCTTCACATTCCCATCGAGGAATCATTGATCTGCTATGACTGTATACATTTTTTACTTTTCAAGAGTTTCATATAAATGGAGTCATACAGACAGTATATACTCTGTCTGGCTTACTTTGCTCAGTATAATGTTTTAAAAATTTGTCCATTCTGTTGTGTGCATCAGTAGTTTAAGCCTTTTTATTGCTCAGTGATATTCCCTTGCAGGGAACACAGTGTATCCATTCTCCACTTGAGGGAAACTTGGTTGTTTCCAAAATTACAAATAAAGTTACTGTATAAAGATTTGCATACAGGTATTTGTATGAACATAGGTTTTCATTTCACTTGGGTAAATACCTAAGAATGTGATTGCTGAGTCATATGGTAAGTGCATATTTAACTTTGGTTAGGAAACTGTCAAATTGTTTTCCAAAGAGGTTGTACCATTTTAAACTTCCTCAGCAATGAGTGACAGTTCCAGTTATTCCACATACATAGTCATCAAAAATTGGTATTGTTAGTCTTTTTACTTTTAGCCATTCTCGTGGGTGTGTAGTGGTATCACATTTTTGGTTTTGACTTGTATTTCCCTAGGGAGTGATGATACTGAGCATGTTTTCTTGTTTATTGACCATTAGTATATGTTCTTTTGTAAAGTTTCTGTTGAAATCTGTAGCCTATTTTTTAACATGTTTGTTTTCTTACTAAATACAGTTGTAAGAGTTCTTTTTGTATTCTGGATAAAAATTGTGAGATACACAATAGCTAATATTTTCTCTCAGTCTGTGGTTTACCGTTTCATTAATAATGTCTTTTAAAGAGAGCGAAAGCTTTAAATTTTGATGGTCTAGATTATTAATTTTTATGAGTCGCTTTTTGTGTTCTTTTAAAGATTTCTGTACAAACTACTTTTTCCTGGAAGTTTTATATTTTAGCACTTAAATTTGGATATGATCCACTCTGAGTAAATGTTTGTACATGGTATAAAAGGTGAAGGCTCACTTTTTCTATTTGGATATCCAGTTATTCCACCAGCATTTATTGAAAGATTATCTTTCCCTCATTGAATTATTTTGGAACCGCTGCAAAAATATCAATTGGACATATGTGCAGATTTATTGATAAACTTGTTAATCCGTTTCCCGGATCTCTGTGTCCATCCTATGCCAATACCAGATTGTCTTGATTATGGTAACATTAAAGTCACAAAATCAGGTATGGTAAGTTTTCCAACATTATTCTTTTTAGCAATATTGTTTAGGTATTTTAAGTCCTTTGCATTATCATATAAATTTTAGAATTAGGATTTCTTTTAAAAAAATCTTCTGAGATTTTGATTGAGAGTGTGTTGAATGTAAAGATAATTTGGAAAGAATTAGCACCTCAAGAATATAGAGTCTTTCAATCCATAAAAATGGTATCTCTCTCCATTTATTTAGGTCTTCTTTAATTTCTCCCAACAGTGTTTTGTAGTTTTAATTGTACAGCTCTTGCACATATTTTCTTAAATTTATCCCTAAGTATTTCATATTTCTTGATGTGAATTGTAAATGGTATTTAAAAAAATATTCTCCACTTGTTCATTGCCAGTGTGTGAGCATTGATTTTTGCATACTGACCTTGCTGTATTCTATAGCATTGCCAAATTTACTCTATAAGTTCTAATAGCTTTTTTTTTTTTTTTTAGTTTTAGGTACACAAAACAAAGTAATAGTCAGACTTTTATCATTTATATCCCTCACATTGTGTCAACCCCCACCCCCCCCATCTCTAATAGCTTTTTGTAGATTGTATATTTCTTGTGATTTTATAGGTACCCAATCATGTAGTCTGCAGATAAAGCCAGTTTTATTTCTTCCTTTCCAAACTGAGTGTTGTTTGTTTCATTTCCTTGCCTTATTGTACTGGCTGAGCTCTCTACTATAAAGTACAGGAAACCTCCTTGCTTTATTCCCACTCTTGAGGGGGAAAGCATTCAGTTTTTCATCATTAAATATGGTATTATCTGTAGATTTTACATGAATATCAGCTATCAGGTTAAGTTCCCATCTATTTATATTTTGCTGATCATTTTTAAAAGTCAAAAATAGATGTTGAGTTTTTAAAAATGCTTTTAGTGCATCTATTGATTATCATATAATATTTCTCCTTTACTTTGTTTGGAGAACTAGATTGATTTTTGAATGTCAAACCAATCTTTCCTTCCTGGGATAAATCTCAGTTGGTTGTTATGGATTACCTTTTTATATGTTGCTAGATTTTATTTGCTAATATTTTGGTAGGGACGTGTGGTTCTGTGTTCATGAGGGATATTGTTATTTGTTTAATTCATTGTAGTTTTCCTGGAATATTGTTGGGGATAGGATAATGTTAGCTGGATAACATGAATAGAAAAGTATTCCCTACTTACCTACTTGCTGAAGGAGTTAGCATAAGATTAGTGTAATTTTATTTTTTATTAGTTTCAGGTGCACAAGACAAAGTAATACTTAGACGTTTATCATTTAGATCCCTCACACTGTGTGAACCCCCCGCCCCCATCCACTATCCCTCTGACATCGCACAGAACCATTACATTTCCACTGTCTCTATTCCTAATGCTATACTCCGCTTCTTGTAAGTATATACATACATATATATACATATATATGTAAAATTATAGTTGGCATTCATTATTGTTCAGCTTCAGGTGTACAGTGCAGTGATCTAGTGTAATTTCTTAAGTGTGTGATAGAGTGCATCAAAGAAGCCATCTGAGCTTAGAGTTTTCTTTGTGGAAAGGATTTTACTTATAAATATGATTATTTATTTAGTAGATCCATATCTATTTAGAATATCTACTTTTTCTCATGTTAGGTTTGGTAATTTCTTTTTCAAGGAATTTGTCTGTTTTATCTAAGCTGTCGACTTTGTTGGCATAACGTCTTTCACAAAATTCCTTTATTATCCTTTTAACTGTAGTGATAACTTCTGAATTTCTGTTTTCTTGATCAGCCTACCTAGAATTTATTACTTTATGTTTTCAAAGAATCAGCTTTGGTGTCATTGATTTTTCTGTATTGATTGTATTTCTATTTCATTAATTTCTGCTGTTATCTTTATTACTTCCTTCCTTCCACTTACTTTGAATTTAATTTGCATTTGTTTTTCTTGCTTCTTGAGATGGAAGCTTAGATAATTTTTCTTTTTTAATATTATATAACCATTCAGAGCTATAAAGCTCTATGCTACGATGTTACTGCATCACACAAATATTCAAATGTTTCCTTTTTCTTTTTAGATTTTATTGGGGAAGGGGAACAGGACTTTATTGGGGAACAGTGTGTACTTCCAGGCCTTTTTTTCCAAGTCAAGTTGTTGTCCTTTCAGTCTTAGTTGTGGAAAATACAGCTCAGGTCCAGGTCCAGTTGCCGTTGCTAGTT
Source organism: Rhinolophus hipposideros (assembly GCF_964194185.1). Lineage (NCBI taxonomy): Eukaryota > Metazoa > Chordata > Mammalia > Chiroptera > Rhinolophidae > Rhinolophus > Rhinolophus hipposideros. Next base: position 62,310,256 of record NC_138059.1, read on the forward strand.
GCAGGAGGCACAGCCCACCATCCCTCGCGGGACTCGAACTGGCAACCTTGTGGGTGAGAGCCCACTGGCCCATGTGGGAATCCAACCGGCAGCCTTCGGAGTTAAGAGCATGGAGCTCCAACCGCCTGAGCCACCAGGCTGGCCCTCAAATGTTTCCTTTTCATTTTTGGTCAGTCTAATTATTTTCTAATTTACCTTGTAATTCTTTGTTTGACCCAGGGGTTATTAAAAAGTGTGTTTTTAAATTTCCAAATATTTGGAGATTTTAAAGATATTTTTCCTTTCTTTCTGATTTAATTCCATTTTGATCAAACAATATACTTGTATAATTTCAGTTCTTTAAAGTTTTCAAGGCTTGCTTTATGGCCCCGTATATGGACTATTTTGATGAATATTCCAACAGCTGTTAGGTGGAATGTTGTGTAAAAGTCAATTAGATTGGTTTGGTTGGCTTTGTTGTACCAATCTTTTATATCCTTATTGATTTACTACCTACTTGTTCTATAAACTACTGAGAGAAGAGTGTTGAAATTTGTTATAATTATGATGTGTCTATTTCTCCTTTTATTTCTGTCATTTTGCTTCATGCATTTTGAAGCTCTGTTAATTTGGTACATAAATATTGGGGAGTGTTGTTTTCTTGACTAATTGGCACTTTTTGTCATTATAAAATTTTCTTGATCTATTTCTGGTAATATTTCTTGTCCTGAAGTCAGTTTTGTCTTATATTAATATTGCCACTCCAGCTTTTTAATTTTCTTATTTGTGTTTGTATTGCATATATTTCCCCATCATTTTACTTTTAGATATTTTTATGTTTAAAGTGTGTAGAATCTTTGTGTTTGTTTTTCCCTATGCTGGGTATTTTCTTTCCCTTGCTCTCTGCACAGATTTCTTTCTCATCCTTTAGATCTCAGCATAAATGTCATTTCCTCAGAGGTCTTTCTTGATAACCTGATTTTTCCACTATGTCCTACTTAATTCCTTTGTAGCATTTTCACAATCTTTTCTGCTTATTCTTTTTCTGGCCGTTCCCTCTCCTGTCTCACTGTAATGTAAGCTCCTTGAGGGCAGAGACCTTGTCTCTGTTATTTTTCATGGTATCCCCAGTGCCTAGAACATGTTTCTCCAAGGTTCATGTTACTTGTTGACTGGGGGGTTTGTGAGCCCCGGGACTATATCCTTCCTTCCTCCGTTCTACACCAAGTAGTCCAGTGCCTGACAAATAGGTAGGTGTCCATTACATGATTGAATGAATATGGCATGATATGATATAACATGACATGAATACAGCTAGTGCAAATTAGAACAAGTTCAAGTTCAAGGTGCTTCCCTAAGAAGGAACAGCCAGGAGAGAGTTCAGGTCTAGTCCCAGTTACTAGAAACTCATTCATTGACAGATTAGAATTAAGGGACAATAAATCTAGTCTCTAGAGGGAAACATTTGATGGAAACATAAAACAGAGAGGAAAAAAAGCGTATACTTCTTTTTTAGAGAAACTTTTTTTCTGTTGGTGAGAGATGGAGGCATTGGGTATGGAGGGGAACACCAGGTAAGAGGGCAGAATTATGCAAATCAATACATTAAGAAGTAGAGATTTATAAGCTAGTTTTAGAAAAAATCCAAAATAGTTTTAAAAGTAATACATTTTATGCTATTTCAACCAGAATTTCATGTAAATATTTTAAAATTAATTTTTCTTTACACTACCTTCACATGTAGGAGTTGGTTGTCAACTGCTATGAGCTGATTAAGATTCTCCAGTATTTCTAAGTCTCTTATGTCATCAATATTATTATTGCTGATATTCAATATAGAGAGGGATTTCTGTAAGAAAACAATTAAATTGGTATTAGTTAATAGTCTATTAACTAATTAACTAATTAATTAGTTAATTAGTTAATTAAATACTATATATAGGAACCAGAAATCCTAATCCGTGAAAAAATTTAAGATTTATCAGTTCAGGCTGTTTTATTCTTTAGGCAAGAAAATAAAAAAGGCATGGAGATTTTGTCTCTATGGCATATTTTTTTTCAGATAGAACTTTTAGAACTATAGTAATTGTGATATAACTTACTATTTTTCATAAGTTTGATTAGGATATAAGAGAAATTTATAGAAAAAAGCCAAGAATCAAGAAGCAAAGAAAGAAGGTGCCCCAATAAACAAATAACATAATGTAGAAAGTGTGCTTATTTCAGTTTAAGCAAGTTTCATTTTGTGTTAAATATCATTAAAATATGTAGTTACATAGGAAGAAATTGCTTTTGTCTTAGTTTTTCAAAATAGGAAACATTGACCAAGAATGAAAGAATAGCTGGTATCTATTTTTAGCTTTCTCTCTATATATAGGATTCTCTTGACGTTTCATATGTTCAGAAGCCACTTAGGATAATAATTAGTTATTTAACAAGAATTTCAACATCAGCTCTTAATGAGGACATAAATAGGGATTAGGACAATATTAAATGAAAGCCATCTTAAAATCTAAGGCCTGGGGGTGACCGCATGGCTCAGTTGGTTAAAATGCAAGCTTGGAACAACATGGTTGCCGGTTTGATTCCCACATAGGCCAGTGAGCTGCGCCTGCCACAATTAGATTGAAGACAACGAGCTGTCGCTGAACTGCCAAAGGGGTGGCCGGGTGGCTCAGTTGGTTAGAGCGCGGTTCTCAACAACAAGGTTGCCGGTTCCTCATGGGATGATGGGCTGTACCCGCTGCAACTAAAGATTGAAAACGGCGACTGCACTTGGAGCTGAGCTGCACCCTCCACAACTGGATTGGAGGACAATGACTTGGAGTTGATGAAACCTGGAGAAGCACACTTTTACCCAATAAAATTTATAACAACAAAAAAATAATCTAAGGTCCAGGAATCTAAGGTGGACACCACCCAGGTGTCCACACACAGTTAATATATACAGAACATACTTCCCGACACTCTTCAAGACTTGAAATACAGCTTAAAAAATTATGCCTTATATTTAGAATTTAGGAATCTGCTTGAATACATGCAAAAATTGAGTAAGCAAAGATATTTTCAGTGGCGTTTTGTAATAAAACTAGCCATCCCCACAGTGGGGTTGGTGTCTTGGATCAGTTGAGGTTGGGCTGAGACAGTTGATTCTCTGGGGAGGACAGAGGGGTAGGATAGAAATCAGGTCACTCCACCCCCACCCCCCACCCCCAATTTAAAGCACTATCCCTTAATTTTTATACGTTTGGTTCAGAAACTTTATACTGCCCTCCGTTTTGGGGCCCTCTAAAATAAAACAAACAGAATCTGTAAATGCAACAACCACATTCCATTTCCGCCCCTTGCCCCCAAATTGAAGGTAGCGTATCCAAACAAATCCTGTTTTGAAGATTAGCGTGGTGCCCTCTGGCTTCTCAACTCATTGTGACACCATCATGTGATGTGAACAATTGTTAGGTGACAGCCGGAGCAGCAAATTCAATGCTTCCAGATCCACCTGCTTCTGATGAGGCAGAATTGTCTGTAGTGCAACCTACAATTGAATCTGACTCTAGTGAGAAAAATGACTTACCTATAGTAATGATTCTATAGGTTGTTTAAAATTTGCCAAATAATTGTGCACATCTCTTTCCTTAGGCTTTTCCCTCAAATTTAAAATTTTGAGTCATGATCATCACCAAGGTCTAATTTATGAATGAATTAACATCTGTGTTAGAACTTCAAAGTTTACATAACCTTTTTAAAAAAATTTTTTTTTAATTGGGGAATATTGGGGAACAGTATGTTTTTCCAGGACCCATCAGCTCCAAGTCAAGTCATTGTCCTTCAATCTAATTGATGCAGCTCAGCTCCAAGTCTAGTCACCATTTTCAATCTAGTTGTTGGGGGCACAGCCCACCATCCCATGTGGGAATTGAACTGGCAACCTTGTTGTTGAGAGCTTGCGCTCTAACCAACGGAACCATCCAGCTGCCCCTAAAGTTTCCATCACCTTTTAACATCCTTCTTTTGATCCTTCCAGTTGCCCTAAGGCAGGTATTATCCCCACTTTATAGCTGCTGAGTCTCTGAGAAATTATGTGGGAAAATTAGTGTTAGCCCTCAAATGAACTCTCAGTTGGCCATATAAACATGCAGAGTATGAACAATGTGCAAATATACCATCACCACCCTCCTGTTCCATTATAACTGTTGATCATGATATGCTTTGTCAGAATACTCAAATGTGGTCTTACTGCCAGAGAATGAAGAGTTCTTGGATCAAAGAGAAGCTTTTCTCCAAGCGGAAGCCTCTGACTCTCAACATGAAGCTCTCTTAGTCCTTTTAATTCTTCTAAGCCTTCTATGACAGCAATATAATTGCCTCCCAGATACCTGCAAAATATAGGAAGTAATTCTAAATAGACATTATAAGAACATCATGGTCTGTAAAAATGATAAAAACATAACAAAATCATTGAGCTGTGTGAAAATTATACATGCAGAATGTTATTGAATCAATGAAAGGTTTATCTATATGATACTTACACATAACGTAGTCTAAAAAGTATGTTTTTTTTTTTAAGTGAGAGAATTAGAATAGCCCTTGTTAATCTATCTACCGGTGCTCCTCATATGTTAGAGTGCAGAAGAATCACCTGGGTTGTGGGTTTAAAAATGAAGATTTGTGGGCTGAACTCCCAGCGATTCTGATTTGGCTCTTTAGGTAGGAACCCAGCGATCTGCATTTTTAATAAGCACTACCCACCTCACTCCTATCTCCCTATTCTGAGGCCCCTGGCCGGATTTTGGAAGCACTGATAGTTCTAACAATCTGGGGAAATTGTATCCACCAGTCTTTGTTGTTTAAATCATCATAGGCAGTAAATACCTTTTAACAATCAAATCTACGTCAGTATTATTAATTCTGTGACCCTACCTTTTTGAGATGTGTGATTCTGAAAAGCACAGACTTTGTTTCATGGAAACTTGCACCATGGGAGCCTACTACATAAGGGTGTTTTTAGTATACCTGTAAGCCCTTAAGACAATTCGTCTCATGCAAAAGGAAAGCATACCAGGCTTACTAAAACACTAATTGTCAGGCATTACATTTGAAACAATTATTTTGTACTAATAATACTAAAAGAGAATAAAAATGGAGGCCTGTTCCACAAAACTGCAGATAATAGAAATATCTGCGTGTAAAAATATTACTGTAATGATGGCAATTACATTACCTTAAAAAAAAAGGACTTACAGTTTTTCCAGTTTCTTTAATGACCTGAGGTTCTCCATACATGAAATACAATTGTTTTGTAGGTACAGGTGGGTCAGGTTTGTGGCAAAATTCAAGTTATTGATTTGACTAATACGATTATCATACAAATATAAAACACTAAGATTTTTGCAAAGAGAGAGGTCGTCCTAAAAGGAAAACAAAAACAAGTCGTACTTAATTTCTATTGAAAACTTAGAAGTTTGTTTCTAAGAAAGTTTTTCACTTAGTCATTCTGTAATAAGGTTAGTATAAAAGAACAGTATTTCTTTGTTCTTAGCACAGTCAAAACAAGACTAGAATGATTACAAAATTAGTTCTAGGTTTTAGTATTCTGTAACTATATCAATAAAATTGTATTTAAGATTTTCCCAGTGCAAGCAATTTTACATGGAAGCAATTAGGCTCCTCTGGAAGTTGAAGCATTTAATAGATTACTGCTCCAACATTATAAATTATGGCTTAATCTTTCTGTAGGATTGGAAGTAAACGATTGTGATTTATAATACTGAAAATTGGAAGTCATCTAGATATTCAAGAACAATAGATTAATAAAGAAACTATGATAATGCTACTGAAGGGAAGCATTTAGTAATATTTACTAAATATTACTAAATACTTTATATAATAAAGTTTCTGTAGTAATATTTTGTATATCTGATAATAAAATGAGAACAGTATGTTCAGTGACCCACTGATGTAAAATTATACGAATATATGCCTAGAAAATAGAGGGACATTATCTAAATGTTAATAGTGGTTTTCTCTGCATGGTAGAATTACAAGTTAATTTTTTTCTTTTATATGTACTTATACAAATGAACAGCAATTACTTTTGAGATAAGAAAATAATTAAAGGTATTTTTAAAGGCTGTCATTTCTTGTGTGGTGGTAGAGTCAGCCTAGGCTAAGTAGGCAAGAGAGAGAGTGAAGTTTTGCTCAAAAAATATCTCGGCTTTCATTAAGAACTCTTAAAGTGCAGCCACATCTTGGGAACTTTAAATTTACAAGTTATTCCTATCTTAGTGTGAATTACTTTACACCAAATTGTCTTCTTCCTAACAAAGGTCGTCCAGAGTGAAGGAACATTGATTGTGAGGGGCCAAAGAACATTAAATGGAGGCTCTGGAGAAAGCAGCCTGTATATGGTGCGAGGAGGTAGAGAGCTTTGGGCAACAAAAGAGAAACATGGGGTTTTGGCAATTGAATTCATACGAAGAAGGATCACAGGAAACTGGAAAGGGATATATGACGTAGAATGGGAGCTGAGTAGGGTTCTGTAAAAAATAAAACAAAAAAAAACCAATTGTCTTAATGGACAATTTTGACTGGGGCTTTGGTGTTTTTTTATTTGTTCATTCATTCATTCACTCAATAAATATTTAAGCACTTAATATGAGTCAGGCACAGTATTAGATGGGGGGGTTTAGGGTGATATGAAGAAAATAGACATGATCCCTGCCCTCATGTATCTTATATGTTTCCGAGAAATTTTCTCCCATATATATATGAATATATATGTATATAATATAATGTGTGTGTGTATATATATATACATATATATATATATTTGAGCATTTTATTGTAGGCAATGGATATCAATACAAATGGCCTAGATGAGTTATTGTTGCCGTTAAAATTTCCCAAATTAAAGCCAAGAGTTGGCTTAAAACAGAGAAAATGTACTTTCAGAGTATATCCAAGTAAACAGTCTTGTCTGATGTGACAGAGTATAACCTACATTCATCTAACCAGTTAAATTATGTGCAAAAAAGATGTCACTGTTAAAGTTTTGAACTACTGTACTCACATAGTTAATTCTTAATATTTTGATATGTTAAAACAATTCATATTCCAAGGTTCTGGAATTATACCTAAGTAATTATCTTTGAAATTGTTTTCCAAAATATGCTTGTAAATCTAGTTTGCTACACTATAGAGTTTTTAACTATCACACAGGTATATTTTATAGACTTAATAAGTTTACCATCCCAAGCAGGAAATTAAAATCAAACACCAATATAAAGCTGGCTAATGAATATGTAGTTAATAAGTATAATAAAAATACAGTTAATAAGAAGGTATGCCCTGACACCAGTTTCTAAACTTTACATTGTTAATTATATAAAAATAGAAAATAATTTCAGAGTTCTCACAATTGCGTCTATGTTTTTGTCTGAAAAATTTATATGAGTTATTTTCTTCAGGTATTGCGAAGTGGTTTCTTCTTTACGAAGTTTAAGATTGCTGTTTTTGGCAATGAGATCCAAGGTTAGACGAACCATGATTTCTCTATAAATCAAACTCTCAGCAATAGCTCTGATCTGATGCCATGTCAAGAAGCAGGTTTAGGTATTGTTTCATGCCCAACTTTCTAAAAATTAAAGAAAAAAAAGGAATATAATGTACATAGAAATTTAGGAAAAATTATTTCGACGTACTCTTTTTCTTATATAAAACTATTTGATAAGCTAGGGCATAGACATTTTTAGAGACATTTAGGTTATTTTCCAAGTTTACAGACCTAATTCTTTTTATAAAAAAATTTAAAATACCAAAATTAATTAAATACACAACGCGCATTCACTTTTACTCTTAAATTTTTCTCTCGCTATAGTATTGAACTGTTACGGTGGTCATCTTTTTTAATTTAATTTTTTAAAAATTAAATTTATTGGGGTAACATTAGTTAATAACATTATATAAATTGCAGTTATACAACTTTATAATACAACATCTGCATACTGTATTGTGTGCTCACCACCGGAAGTCGGCATCCTTCCATCACCATATATTTGTCCCCCTTTACCCATTTTGTCCTCTCCCCTGCCCCCCTTCTCTTCTGGTAACCACCATTCTGTTGTCTGTATCTATGAGTTTTTTTGTTTTGTTTGTTCATTTGTTGCTTTTTGTTTTATATCCCATATATGAGTGAAATCATTTTTTGTCCTTTTTCATCTGATTTATTTCACTTAGCATAATACTCTCCAGATCCATCCATGTTGTCACAAATGGCAATATTCATCTTTTTTATGGCTGAGTAGTATTCCATTATGTATATGTACCATATCTTCTGTACCTAATCATCTGTCAACGGACACTAAAGTTGTTTCCATGTCATTGTGAAGAATGACTCAGATGTCCCAACGCATGGATTTTTCAGGCATGTGTGTGTGTTGAGTAGGGGATCCTTTGTTGGATTATAGTTGTCTGACTTGTAAGTTTAAGGGGAGAATCAAAGGAGTCTTCTCATTCTGTCATGATGCTGATGTCACTAGTTGTGAGCACCTTTTAAAGTATTAGTTTTCTCTCTTGGAGTCAAAAAAGACCTCAAGGAATGTCATCCAGTGCTCTTTCTTGAAGAAAGTAAGGCCCAGAGATTTGTCTCAAACTGCTCAAGTTAGTGACAGTTGGTAACGAGACCATGTTTCCTGGCTCCTTTTTCCATAGTCCCCATGGTGATCATATTTACTAAATCCCCAAATCAGAACAAATGGTATGAAAACCTTGAATGTATACATAGGTCAGTGGTGCAAAATACTTGAAAATGGGGCTGGCTTTGAAATTTTGTTATATTACTACAAGTATAATCCATAAAGAGGCAACATAATGTAGTATTTCTCAGTCTAGACTGCCTGAGATAAAATTTTGGCTTCATTGCTCACTGGTTAGGCAATCTTGGGCATGTTTCCTTAGTGTCTTACAAAGTTAGGGTAATAATGGTACCTACTTCTAAGGGATATTGTGAGGATGACACATGATCATCATGCATAACAGTGTTCTGTAAAGCGCCTGGTACATAGATCAAAACGTTATCTATCCTTATTATTCTGCGGATTTGTTCACAGATACGGTGAACACTGTTCACTCTTTGCACTGGAATATATTAGGGCTGTTAAATAGGGGGAACATGCTATTAATAAAATATTGCTGTATGTAAGATACCCATATGTTGTTCATAAGTTTGAGATAACCTATTTCTTACAACCATTCCAGAAGTATAGCTATTTAAGCGATACATATCCCAGTTTCTCCAATTGTGCTTTTATTCTTTTATCAAAAATATAAACAAAAACACAGTTTAACATTGAGCATTATTATTTCAATGAATCTGGGATTCATTGGATTCACCAACCAAACACCTGTTTGTGTGGTATGCTGGACATAAAGGATTACTGTTTACAGATCAAATTTCAAACACAACAGTAATATTCTGAACAAAGTTTCTAATTAAGTAAAGCTAACTTTTCTCTTTTTTATGAAAATTTATTGGGGTGACAATCGTTAACAAAGCTACATAGGTTTAAAATGTACAATTCTATAATAGAGCATCTATATATTACATTGTGTGTTCACCACCCAGAGTCAGTTCTCCTTCTGTCACCATGTATTTGATCCCCTTTACGCTCGTCTACCATCCTCCGTCCCCCCTTACCCTCTGGTAAACACTAAACTATTGTCTGTATCTATGAGTTTTTGTTTCTTTATTTGTAGCTCACTTTTATTAATCTTGTCTTAAAAATATTTCACAAAATATATCATCATAAAAGTGTAAAGAATAACACCACACCCATGGACCCACAAGTCAGCTAAAATATAAAACACTACAAATACATTTGGAACCCCTCTATAACTTTCTCCCTCTCTACTCTCCTATTTTAGATTTTATCTTAAATTCAGACACCCATATTCATGTCTTTATACTTTTACTACAAATGTATGTATACCTAAACATGTACTATTGTTTTTTTTACATATTTACACATCATAAGTGGCATTATTCTGACTCCAGTTTTCTTTTTTGCTTAATGTTTTGCTTGTAAGAATCATCAGAGTTGATGTGTGCAGCTCTAGAATATTTGTGCTGCTATATAATATTCCACTGTAAGAAATTTATTCTAATGATAGATCTTTGGGTGTTTTAATTTTTAATTTTTAAATTTTTCTTTTGCTTTTGCAGTGTTGCTTTTATGGTATATGTATGTCATCTTAGCACATTTGCAAGAGCTTCTTTAGGGTTTAAAACTAAAGATGGCTACTTCTGGACTGTACATTTAAAAATATTTCTTTGGGCCTATATTTTAAAATTTTAGAACTTTTTCTCGAAATTTCATATATCTCTTTCACACTGATAACTGTGGTGAAATGCACATCTGAAAGAGGTTATAGACCCCAGGGTTTCTCCCTTATAGCTGAGGCAGGAGTGACCCTGTACTTTGAAGGACGTGATGCCTTGTGGGGTGACTTTGACTCTTGGGAGATCAGAGCTATGAATGATTTATTCTCTCTCCCCACCCCAACCCTATGGATTTTTAGGAGTCACAACCATTTCAAAACGTCCTTCCGAAAACATGCTGTGGTCTTCTGGGTTACATATTGTGTTATACTTGCTCTCCCTCCATCTCTGTCTCATTATTCCCCGCCCCTCCTGCTTCCCTGAGATAACAACCCCCTAAAAGTGCTATCACATGAGTTTTTGCTTTAGGTTATGCTTTCTAACCTAGGCTAAAACAGAGAAACTTTGAAATATCTGAATCCTCACGAATGACTATTCTATAAATGGATTTTGTCTCTAGGTTCCAGTATACACATTGATGTTTATATAGAAATAAATGTAATTCTCTCAGATAATTAGATAATTAGAAAAGATAATTAGAATTCTCTCAGATAATTTAGATAATATCTAAAGAAGTATTTATTAAACCAAGGGCAGGTCAATGGACTTCATCCTAAGCTTTAGGAAAACTTTCCAGGGGCTTGGATGTAGAAAGAGAGAGAATTGAATCAACCCGTAACACAATAGAGACTATTAAATCAAAGGAACCTGCATGGTAGCAGTCCGATCCCTGAAAGAGGACTTAGTTTCATCAAAACACCACCATTTATCTTGTTATTATAACATTAATTTAAACTTCATTGGCATTGTAGTTTGTTTTGGAAAAAGTATAAGCTTCAGGAGTTTAAGCTGAACCTAGTTTGGATTTGGATACATTTTAGAATATTATAACAGAAATAATTGTTGTCAACCCTTGTGGGTGTCCCTGATTTTCTTTTAAAAGAGGTTCGTTTTCTAAAGTTTGAGAACCTGCTTTTTCATAATTTCCCCCTACTAGATCCCTCTGTTACTCGGGGCTCCATTGCTAGGATATCTCACTGGCCAGATCGCCGGCCGGTGGGGGACAGCTTAGAGCTGCTCTACAGGCGCCCTGGGAACCACGTGGGTGGACACCTTGGCTTTCATCTCCTGGGGCTCCTACTGGCTAGGTGTGGTAGACGTTTCCAAATTCAGTTGGTACGTTTCCCTTAGCTGGCCCCAGGCTCAGTGGCTTCCAGATGCTCCCAATGGCCCACGCTCTTACTGTCTCCTTTTCAAACCCAAGTCCCGCTCCCGCAGCTCCGCGGCCACCCCTCCACCGTGTCTCCTCCAGCGCTGTTTCCCCACCTTGCCTGATTATAGCCATTTCTTTAAAATACAGACTTTCTCAGTTTTGGGGACGCAGAGAAAAAACCGAGAGTGGTTAGATGGGTGTGTGGGAGGGGGTTGGGGATAAGGGGAAAGGTGAAGGGATTTGGAAGCAGCTGGTAACCACAAGATGGCCTCAGGGTTTTTCTTTTGAAAATTAATTTGGGGAAGGTATTCTATAATGTTGTAAAGATTTTGTTGGGTATCCGATGGACATGCGTCCTATTTGGGAGACCACCTCAGGGATACTGTGGATACCTGATCATGGCATTGTACATCAGAAGCTAAACATTAATGAATGCCAACTATAATTTTATATATATAATGTGATGGTTCAGTGTGAGGTCGGAGGGATAGTGGATGGGGGGAGGGGGGTTCACAGTATGAGGGATATAAATGATGAACGTCTAAGTATTACCTTGTTTTGTACACCTGAAACTAATAAATAAATTAATTAAAAAAAAAAAATTCATAGAACCGTACACCCCCCCAAAAAGTCAACTGTACTGTGCATTAATTTAAAATTCGAATAAAAAATGTGGCATAAATCATAAAAAAAAAAAATAAATAAAAATAAAAAAAATAAAAAAAAAATAAAATACAGACTTTCAGACTGTTTTTCTAGAAATTCTAGATGTCTAGAGATAAGGGTCAGGGATCTGCATTTTAACAAGTGCCCCAGGAAAGTCTTACTGGCAGGCAAGTTTGAGAAACCTGACGCTGGAGTTTCCTCTGTCCCCACGCTTTTCCCCTGAAGGCACCTCACCCGTCGCTGGATGAGCCGAGTTAGTAACTCACGTTTGGTCAAGGTCCCCAGTGCCAGACTCTTCAGCCGCCCGCGTGCGGTTGCCAGGCGACCGGACGCTCCCGGTCCGGCCGCGGCTCACGGGAAATCTCGCGATGTCTCCGGAAGTGCCCTCCCCTGTGGCCTCGGGGTGGGGGGATGGTGGTGGTCTTGTCTCTGTGACGCGGCGGCCGGAGTTTGATGGGGGTCCCTAGGGGGGGTGTGAGGGAAGGCATTTAGCTTGATGAGGCCACGTTTGCGTGTTAGTGGACCAACCAGTAGCCAGGACAATTTTTGGCAGGCCACCATTTCCCCCTACTGGATTTTCCTCGCATCAGTATTGAACGTTTCAAGTGCTCCCAAACCAACCACCTTCTCCCAATAACAGACCAGGAAACAAAGTGTCTAAATCAAAGTACAGCCCGTACTTCACTCTTTCCTCAGATAAACTCCAGACTCCGTAGGGGGGGTTGCATTCCCGTCCATTCATCATGACCAGCCTCCCCGCCTGCCTCCTGCCCTCTGTACTCCAGGGTTCCAACCTGGGTGTTGGCCCACGGTGCCCTGTTCTAACGAACTTGCACCTCACCTCTCCCCTCCTCAGGGTACCAATAGGACACGCTTTCTTTCCTTCTTAATTCTTATTTTCCCCTTTTAAGATGGAAGGACTCAGCTTGTAATTAGCACATCCTTGTTGAAGCCTTTTTATGCCCTCAGTCTTCCGTGATGCTGCTTTCTGCCCCCAAACAGCTAGGCTATATATTAAGTTCTTTCGTATAACAGTCACCACACTGCTATATGTTTGTTACTTACCCATGTCTCCAATAAAATGGTAAATTCTCCGAGGGCAAGGATGATGTCTTTAACCTCGTTATTCCCAGGACCTGGCAAAGTACTTTGTGGATTAGCAGTCACTCCATAAATGAATAATTTATAAATGAAGGAGAAGAACTATAAAACAAGGAACTGACATTTACAGGGGAAAGACTGGGGCTCGTTAGGGATATGATAAAATAAGCAATCTGGATGTAAGGGACAGTGCAAGCTGGGAAACAGTGGGAAACAGCTGTGATCTTGGAGGGGCAGAGGCATGCTGGAAAGGTTGTCATTGTTCCTTGAGCAAAGAAACATGAAAATAGGAGATTGTTAGAGTTACAAGGCAACCTAAAGCCCAAGTGGACAGGCCAGTTTGCCATTTTACAGATGAGGAAACTTCCAGACCTAGAGACAAGACAGAAATATGTGGAAGGTTGCATCTGAGGTGGTAGAGAGGGAGTTTACCCTTGAGCCCCTGATTTCAAGCTCAGATCCGCTTTGCTTATCTATCACTGATGGGTGCAGTGAGTAGCCTATAAAGCGGGGCCGAGGGATGGGGACAGGTGAACCCTAATCCCATTAGGGACATTGTTGCTAAAGTCCAGTTGTGAGGCACTTTTGGCCTAGATTAGAGTGAAAGCAAAGAAAGTGGCAAGGAATGAACAAATTGAGGAGGTATCTTGAAGCATGATTTAATAGGGAGAGATCCGATAGGATAAACGGGAGGAAGAAATTGAAGATAACTCCTGGATAAAGGAATAATAGTGGAAAAAGAGGAGAGATGTCAAGTAATTTGAGGAGAAGTGGATGTGTTGGTTTACACATGTAAGTGTGAGGTGAGATAGATTTCAGGTTTCCAGAATAGAAGAATCATTGAAACTATAAGGCCATAAATGGTAGTGAGGGAGAAAAGTAGGGAAAAGAGAAATACAGCAAGTCAGTAACTATGCCAACTAGTTTGGGTGGAAGAGGGAAGCAAAGCTGGTTAAGATGTCAGACCAAGATTCATCATAAGTGAGATTCTGAGAATAAGTAATAATTCAGTGATTCAGGAGCTAATACTTTAGATGTGGACACCAGAGAAAGAGTTTAAGGAGGGAGTTGCCTAACAATAAAAAGCTATAGAAGGTATGGAGAAGTAAAAAATGGTCAAAATAATATGGCTAAAACACTATGGCACAAATCAGATGCCCTTTGTCATCTGTTTTATAGGTCATTCGCTAGGGAACAAGAGCTTCGGCAATGTATGCAGGGCTGTCCCATGACTCTGGTAGCATTCAGTTAACTCTGCCAGGAACGTGTGTAGCAAGGCCTCATTGGAAATCAGTTACTCAGTTAATCTTTATTTTTTAACAATTTCATATATCATTATAAGAGGGAGTATGGTCTCATTTGTGGTAAAATTATATACACATTTAAATGTCTAAAAAGATCTACAAGTATAGACTTAGATGTAGATCTATAGATCTATACCTATGTCTATACGCCGAAATATATCATAGTGGTTATTTTTTGGTGGTGGGATTATGACTGTTTCTCTTATTTTAGTCATTAGGTTTTAAAAAATGATGAAATTATATTCTGAAAGTTCATTTGGATCCTGCTCTTTGTGGAATTGAAAATCACTTTGTGACTGCTGGTATTTAAAATAGTTTTAAATGCTTGAATTACTAATTAACTTTTTCATGCAACAAGTTAAGCTTAAGAGAAAGTATTTTCTCATTAAGATGTGAAATATAATTCCTGTCTAGTGGCACACAGTGTTAAACAATCGTCTGTGTATTTTCCAATGTGGCAGAAATTTGGCAGACTACAAGAAATACTTGTTTTCAGTGCCACATTTGTAAGTTCAGTGTAATGTAGTCTAAGAGTTACACTTTGACAGATGTTGGGAAATTTGTATTTGTAAAAAAAAAAAAAAAAAGTGAAGCCTTGAGAATCATTTTAAAAGGCACACTTGGAAGAATCATGCTAAAAAGCACATTTTACAAAGTCTTCACTAGAGTTTCCCAGTAACTAGACAAAATACCCCTTTTATTTCAAAAATTTTTGTATATATCTTTGTACATTTTTTGTACTTCTTGACCTTCTAGAGTACATGGTACACAGCCCTGTGTGAAGCACTAAGCAAACCCTTTAATGATCAGTCACTTTCATTGAGAAAGCAACAGTTTAAAGGGCCTAGACATGTATGTCATCACATAGTTCTGTACAGAAAAATTAGCTTTTATTGGAGTTAACTCCTCCTTTTGTCTTGACCCTGTAAGTTGGTAAGTATTAGTGACTAAGGTAGGCAGACTTTTAAGATGGTCTCAGTGATCTCACCTCCTGGTATTCAGGCTCTTGTGTAATCACCTCAACTTGAGTGTGGGCTGGACCTAATGACTTGTCCCAACCAATAGAATCAGGCAAAGCTGATGAGCTGTCATTTCCGCAATTAGGTTACAATAGATTGTGAGTTCTGTCTTCCTAGCAGACTCTCTCTATTGTTTTTTTGGCTTGTGCTTGCTGATAGAGCAAGCAGTCACTCAGGAGAGTCTCACTTGGTAAGGAACTGAGGACGGCCTCTATCCAAAAGCTAGTGAGGAACTGAGAGCCTCAAGTCCAACAGGAAACTGAATGGCAACGACTACGGTTTAAACTTGGAAGTCCATCCTTCCACAGTTGAGCTTTCAGACGAGACCTCATCCCTGGCCAACACCTTGATTGCAGCCTTGTGAGTGACCCTGAAGCAGAGGACCCAAATTCCTGGCCCATGATATCTGTGAAATAATAAATATGTATTGTTTTAAGCCACGAAGTTTTGGGGTAATTTGTTATGCAGCAATAAATAGCTAATACAGGCAGCAATGGAAAATTCCTTGAAGGAGGGAAGATTTACTTAGAAATTTGGGACATGATTCCCATTTTCTTTTCTTTTTTTTTTCATAATTAAAGTTTATTGGGGTGACAATTGTTAGTAAAGTTACATAGATTTCAGGTGTACAATTCTGTAATACATCTTCTATAAATCCCATTGTGTGTTCACCACCCAGAATCAGTTCTCCTTCCATCACCATATATTTGATCCCCATTACCCTCATCTACCGTCCCCCTCCCCCTTTGCCCTCTAATAACCACTAAACTATTGTCTGTGTCTATGAGTTTTTGTTTCTCATTTGTTTGTCTTGTTCTTTTATTGTTTTTGGTTTATATACCACATATTAGTGAAATCATATGGTTCTCTGCATTTTCAGTCTGACTTATTTCACTCGGCATTATAATCTCAGGATCCATCCATGTTGTCACAAATGGTCCTATTTCACCTTTTCTTACTACCGAATAGTATTCCATTGTGTATATATAACACAACTTCTTTATCCATTCATCTATCGAAGGATATTTTGGTTGTTTCCATGTCTTGACCACTGTAAACAAAGCTGCAATGAACATTGGAGCACACGTATCTTTATGTATAAATGTTTTCAAATTTTTTGGGTAGATACCCAGGAGAGGGATTGCTGGGTTATATGGTAATTCTATTCATAATTTTTTGAGGAACCTCCACACTGCCTTCCATAACGGCTGTACCAGTCTGCATTCCCACCAACAGTGTATGAGGGTTCCTTTTTCTCCACAGCCTCTCCAACACTTGTTACTATTTGTCTTTTTGATGATAGCCATTCTGACTGGGGTGAGGTGATATCTCATTGTGGTTTTATTTGCATTTCTCTGATGATTAGTGATGTTGAGCATTTTTTCATATGTCTATTTGCTATTTGTATGTCCTCTTTGGAGAAATGTCTCTTCAGGTCCTCTGCCCATTTTTCAGTTGGGTTGTTTGCTTTTTGTTATTGAGTTGTATGAGTTTCTTATATATTTTAGACATTATTTTGGAGGCACTGTTTGCAAAAATTGTCTTTCATTCAGTTGGTTGCCTCTTTTTTTTGTCGATGGTTTCTTTTGCTGTACAGAAGCTTTTAAGTTTGATATAGTCCCATTCATTTATTTTAGCTTTTACTTTCCATGCCTTTGGAATCAAATTCATGAAATGCTCTTTGAACAAAAGGTCCATAAGTTTAGTACCTATGTTTTCTTCTTTGCAGTTTATTGTTTCAGGTCTTATGCTTACGTCTTTGATCCATTTTGAATTAATTTTGGTACATGATGAAAGATAGCAGTCCAGTTTCATTATTTTGCACTTGGCTTTCCAATTCTGCCAGCACCATTTATTGAAGAGGCTGTCTTTTCTCCATTGTATGTTTTTGCTTCTTTGTCAAAAATTATCTGTCCAGGGCTGGCCCGGTGTCTCGGGCCGTTAGAGCTCCATGCTCCTAACTCTGAAGGCTGCTGGTTTGATTCCCACATGGGCCAGTGGGCTTTCAACCACAAGGTTGCCAGTTCAACTCCTCGAGTCCCACAAGGGATGGTGGGCAGCACCCCCTGCAACTAAAATTGAACACCGCACCTTGAGCTGAGCTGCTGCTGAGCTCCCGGATGGCTCAGTTGGTTGGAATGCATCCTCTCAACCACAAGGTTGACGGTTCGACTCCTGCAAGGGATGGTGGGCTGTGCCCCCTGCATCTAGAAAACGGCAACTGGACCTGGAGCTGAGCTTATGTGGTCTTATTTCTGGGTTCTCAGTTCTATTCCATTGATCTATGTGTCTGTTTTTCTGCCAATACCATGATTTGATTATTGTTGCCCTGTAGTACAAGCTAAAGTCAGGGAGTGTGATACCTCCAGCATTGTTTTTTTTTCTTAAGATTGCTTTGGCTATTCGGAGTCTTTTGTGGTTCCAAACAAATCTGATCACTTTTTGTTCAATTTCTTTAAAAAATGCCATTGGGATTTTGATGGGGATCGCATTAAATCTGTATATTGTTTTGGGTAATATGGCCATTTTAACTATGTTGATTCTTCCAATCCATGAGCACGGAATGTCTTTCCATTTGTTTGTGTCTTCTTCAATTTCTTTTAAAAATGTCTTATAATTTTCAGCATATAGGTCATTCACATTTTTGGTTAAGTTTATTCCTAGGTAGTTTATTCTTTTTGGTGCAATTGCAAAAGGAATTGTTTTTTTTTCATTTCTTTTTCTGGGATTTCATTGTTAGTATATAGTTATACAATGGACTTTTGTACGTTGATTTTGTAGCCAGCAAATTTACTGTATTCGTTGACTGTTTCTAATAGTTTTTCAGTGGAGTCTTTATGGTTTTCTATGTATAGCATCATGTCATCTGCAAAGAGTGACAATTTAACTTCTTCATTCTGAATTTGGATGCCTTTTATTTTTTTCTCTTGCCTGATTGCTCTGGCGAGGACTTCCAAGACTGTGTTGAAAAGCAGAGGTGATAGGGGACAGCCTTGTTGTATTCCTGAATGTAGAGCAAAGGGCTTCAGTTTTTCACTGTTAATTGCGATATTAGCTGAGGGTTTGTCATATATGGTCTTTATTATGTAAGGTATTTTTCTTCTATACCTATTTTATTAAGTGTTTTAATCATAAATGGATGTTGTATCTTGTCAAATGCTTTTTCTGCATCAATTGACATAATCGTATGATTTTTGTCCTTTATTTTGTTTATGTGATGTATCACATTGATGGATTTGCGGATGTTGAACCATCCTTGTGCCCTGGGGATGAACCCCACTTAGTCGTGATATAATCTTTTTAATGCATTGTTGAATTCGATTTGCTAGAATTTTGTTAAGGATTTTGCATCTGTATTCTTCAGAGATATTGGTCTGTAATTTATTTTTTAAATATTATCCTTACCAGGTTTGGTATCAGGGTAATGTTGGCCTCATAAAATGAGTTAGGGAGTACTGTCTCTTCTTCAATTTTTTGGAAGAGATGATTTCCATTTTCATAGGACATTCTGAGTGGAGCTCAGAGGAGAGAAATGAGAGTCACTGTAGGAGGTTGCAGCTTAGATGAAATGAAAATATTCATTTATAGAAGCTGCCAGTTGAAGTATCAATATAAAGGAAGGTCTTTGGTTATGGATGAAGCAGTTTCCATTCATGGTGTGAATCTTGATTTCTGTATCATGGAGATGAGCATTTAATTGAGAGCTTCATGGCCTTCTAATTATTGCCATGATATACAAAATATGGGTACCAATAAATAGTTTTTTAAAAACTTACCTTAGTAACTAATTTATGCATTTATTAAATACAGTAATGCTATTACATAGGTTATACATAAAACAATCCAAAGTATTTCTCCTGAGTTCCAGGAATATCCATCCAACTGGCTGCTAGACATTCATTCCAGCTGGATATGAATTCCTAGAGGAATTGCAAAGTGAACCTGTCAAAAACTGAACTCATTTCTATCCTGCACAAAACTGATCTGTCTCCTCTAGTTTCTGTCTTTCCCACAGTCCACTCTGCTCCCCAAAGTAGAGTCCAAAAGCCATCTCCAGTACTCTCTCACATACTGGATCCCCCACATTCAGTCACCAAATCAAGTTCACTTAATCTCGGAAACTTTCAAACCCAGCTGTCTCTCCCTGTCCTCTTCATTACTAAGAATGGATATGGAAGGACTTTCTCAAGTTTCATTTAAAAAAATTTATGATCTTTAATGTACAGAAAGTTTCTTCTAAAATGCTTTATCTCTACCTTCCACTAGAGAGTCAAATTGTAATAAATATAGCATGTATGAGATGTGATGTAAATTAAGGGGTCTAAGCTGAAACTCAGTTTCCTTACTTTAAAGTCACACTTATACAGTGAATATATCTTAGAGTAAATATGTTTTTTGAAAAGTATTTTTGCAAACATTGTCACTGATTTTCTAATTAAATAATGTTTTGTCTTTATCTCTGAAACATCTACTGTCAAGAGTCTAACACTTTAGTGTGAGTCTTGCAGGGAGCATTTGCAAGAAAGGGACTTATAATTTTAGAAAAAGTTTAGATTAGGTTTCAGGAACAGTTCATTGCTTATGTTTTAGAAGTTTTTTAAATTGTCTTTTGAACCAAGGGTGGGGAACCTCTGTCTTGTAATAGAGATTTAAGACTTTGCTTAAGTTTATCAGGCCAATAATAAGTTCAGCAAAAGTTTAATTAGTTGGTGATGGATTGAGGCTGAGAGTGAAACTTAGCAATGTAATATACTCTATTCTTGTATCTTTCAAAATAATTTGTTAAAGTCAGTGAAAACATCTTATATATCTGCATACTGGTATTTAATTGCTTTATTTTCTTGGCTCTTGTCTGCATTTTTTGATCAGCTTGTTTGAAAAGAGTTTCACTTCTTTATGCTTGTTTTTGAAAATGGCTGGTCCTTTTTTACTAGTATGTGGCCATTTGCACATTTCTGCAATAGAGAAACTTTATTGAACAATTGAAAAACCCGTTTTTTAAAATTTCTTTTAAATCTATGAAGAAGTTGGGGAAATGATATTCATTTTATAATGATCTAACAGTGCAACAAAAGTCAGTTTCCCGTAAAAAAGGCAGGAACCCATTTAATCTTGTCATTCTAAAAACACATATTGTTAACGTTTCTTAAAAGCAAACTGAACCGTCCACTGCATTTGTTTCTTCGTTGAACAGATATTTTCTGAGTGCCTGCCATATGCCATTGTTCAAGGCGCGGGGGATGCAGAAGGTAGCCCAAGTTCCCACCCCCGTGGAGCTTACATTCTAGTAAGACAGTGAAAAAGTAAATATATCAGTGACCAAGATAGTTTCTGATTGTGGTACATTCTGTGAAGGAAACAAATAGAGGGAACCTGCAGTGTAGAAGTAGGGAGGAAAGAGGGAAAGGAAGAAGTGTTTCCTTGAGCTGAGGGAGACAGGCCAGGCCTCTCTGAGGAGAATGTGAGCGGAGACTGGAGGAATGAGCCAGGCTTGTGAGAGCCTGTGAGGAAGTGTTCCAGGCCCAGGAAGCAGCCAGTTTGAAGGCGAGGAGAGGGGCAAGAGCTGGATGAGCATAAGGATTCAAGACAGTGTGGATGAAGTGTGGTGAGGAGGAGAATGGAATGAGAGGAAAGCAGGAAGCAGATCAGCCTTGAGCCCACAGTGAGAAATTGGGATTTTGATATATAGCGGTATTTAACTCTTAGGCAGAATGTAAATTTTCCTTTGTTAATAGAAAAAAATGAAATTTATTATATTTAGAGTTTGAAGGAGAGAGCAGTTGCCAGTTTATTATAAAAGTTGAAATTCAAAATCTCGATTGAAATATGTTCTTGTAGTGTGTGTGATATTAATGTGCGGGATATTTAAAGATACTCTTAGAAATCTAGTAGCAGGAGCCTGACAGTTAGAAAATGTAAGTTCTATGTGTGCTTCAAAATCTCTTATTAATACAGCTTTTGTTTCAGTTTTGCTCTTCACTGAAATAGGTTAGCACTTGTCAATACATTATTTTTAGATCTTGGGATAATTAAAAGCCTGTAATGTTGATATCTGTCTGAATGAATTACCATTTCTGTAGTTCATAGTTCCTTAGTTTTAAGTGATATAGTGTTTTACTTTAAATATTAAGCCTAGTCAGAAAGTTTAAAAATAATCTCTTAAAAAGTGATGTTAATGTATAATTCTCACATCAGTGGCATATACGTTAACTTCTCTGAAGCTATGGAACATTTTAGATGGTTGTAATTATTCAACGTGATGTGTCCTCATATATAAGATTATAAATTAATTTCTTATTCAGTTTAATTTGTGTTACTTTATTTAAGCCCAGAATCTTCAGATAATAGCCTCAAGTTTAATGGAAACACATGCAGAAATGATAGGTGGATTACATAGGAATTGAAGTAAAATATTAAAGCTAAACACACACATGTTTTAAAGGACTTATTTAGTATCATCACCAGTAATAATAATAATAATAATAATAATAATAATAATAATAAGTTGAATATGAGGATGGAGTATGATGTAGTAAATTCTAGGAACAAAAATGAATCATTTAAATTAAGCATTCATTTGGAGACAAATTTATACCAACTAATTTTTCAGGAAGGAAGGTAAGTAGTTTAAAGTAATGACTGTTAATGGTAAACATATTCATAATTATATGATGGATATTTATAATCTTCTAAAATCTAACATAAAGATTACAGATCTCTATTCTTAGACAATACACTTCTTTTTGCATATGCCTCTTAGGTTATGAAATGTACAACTGTAGTTCATCAAAATGTGCCCTAAGGCAGAATACCATTTTACTCAGTCATTAGAAAGTTTAGCATAATTGCTTAGTATAATCCAAAGAAAATATGAGTACTGACATCAGGGACTCTCCAATTTGTTAGGCAATCGCTCCATAATTTTTGGCACCAAGATAATGCACATGTTGAAAAAGCAATTAATCATTGGTGTTAGTTATCAAGCTATGATTTGAGCTGTTTCCTCCCAAATTTGACCTGAAATGACAGAGTTCCTTATTTCATTTTTGTAATATTCTGATTGTTGAGATCAAAAGTTTAAGTATGCCAATCTGGTTACAGTTGACCTGCATTTCATGTTGTTAGTTTTCTAAAATAAGTAGATCATAACTTGATATTTATAAAGATGAATGGTATTTCTTCTACTAATATTTGGACAAAAGGTTTAGTAACCTTTAGAAACTTACAAACTGATTACCTCAGAAGTTACCTGAAGTCCTTAAACTAGCATTTTGGCCCCCCAAAAGTATATTTATTTGCAGTTGGAACTTGTATTGAAAACATGCCAAACTGAGAGAACGCACAATCAGATTTTCAATTTCCTAACTCGTATTTTGCAAACTCAATGACATAGACACATCGATTAATAAACAGTGAGTGAAATAATTACCTCATCATAATTTGAACATAACCATCTTTCTTTGTTTAACATTACAAGGATGAGCAAAAAAGAGCCATTATTCTGTGTAGTACATTTTCCTATCTTCCACAACAGCCCCCTCAGAACAGGAAAGCCCCCCACATTGCTCACCAATGTATGTGTCTTTGGAGTTAAAACAATCCAGAAATATAGAAAGAAACCTTGGAACTCCACAGTCTGTGTTCAGTTCAGTTTATTCGGCTACACGTGGACACAGTGCAGACTTAGCAATATAAATGAACTCTTCTCTGCACGCATGACTTCTGCATCTGTACCTCATCACTCTCAGACGGTTTTTGGAAACTGAACCTCTGCAATCTGTAGCACTCCAACTCCCAAACAGTTTCTCTGCTTCATTGTAAAGTTACTAATGCTTCTGCCTGTCTGTGTTTATTTTCAAGTGGCCGTACTATGGGCAGTTTATTATTCTATTGTGCAATGCAGTGATTTTTCAAAATCCTGCATACTAAGTAGGTAGTCATACTAATTTGTGACAACAGTCTTCGGGCTAGATCCCTCAAATGAAGCTCGCACGTGATATTTGGTTTTAGAGTTGATTTTCCAAATTAAGAAACAATGGATCCCAAATGGTTTCTCTTCCTGTTGGCTCTTTGTTCTCGGCTGTACAACTGATTTGAAAATAACGTGTGTGGTGTTTTATTGTTAATCAACAAATAAAACATGTAGAATTTAGTGCTCATATAACTGGACAACGGAACTTAAAAAGCAGTACTAAATGTCTACATTCTCAACTATACCTAAGTTAATCTTGTTGAATTGTTTGGAACTCGGACCTTGGGCTATTAAAACAACCTGGAAAATTTGGAACACCCTTGATTCTAGGATCTTGCTGTACCCTGAACTGGTCCGTCCCCATTCTATATCCACTGACCTCTCTCCATCTCTTCTTTAGCCTGTGCTTCTGGCTCATTTTATTACTTGGACATTGGGATCAAGTTTTTAATGACGATTGACATTTCCTGTATATTATCACCAAAGAGCTTGAGAAATTATCTCTGAAAAAAGTTGAAACTGAACAAAAAACAGACTTCATTTAGAAAATGGCCTTTTCAGCTCCTGAATAGCTCAAGGCGGCTGTAAGATAATACTTTGCAGGAAAAGGTAACCCCAATACATTAGTTTTTGAATGATGGATGCAAATTGAACCCTGATTTCCTAAAAACTCTATAATGTAAATTGGAGCACTTATACCAAAAGTGATTATGACAGTACATTAACACTTGAAGATGCACTTTAAAAATACTTGTAAAGGATCTTGTTTTCGAAATAAAGTAACTGCATTTACAATAAAACACAAATACTCCTTTCTGGGGCTACTTTTGCCTGGGCTGGACCAATGAGTAGAGGGGATAGAGGGGACATTGTTGATTGTCTCTGTATTATCCATTTCACCTCTCAGTGTAGCAGTTACGTATTTTAGATATTATTGACTCCAGGGGTGGCCCTTATTTGGTCTAAAGCAGTCACTATATATAATCCCAAGGGTGGGCTCACAACTCAAGTTAGACCAATCAGAGTGAAGTGGGAGCCTGTTTTGACAGTTATAAGCAGCTCTTTCACCCTAAGTGGATGGTGTGATGTGCAGCCAGTTTGGGTGAATCAGCTTTAGGTTTAAGTCAAGACGCGGAGGGCAAAGCTGAGAAGCTTGGTAGGAAGCTTAATCCCACTACACCTGAACCACGTTTGATTCTGGGCTCTGTGGAGCTAGGTGAGCCGACAAATTCTTCTGATTGTGTAAGCACTGGCATCAGAACTGCAATACGGAGACTTATCACAATGAGCCCAATGAGGCTAAGACTGAAAAGCTTGCTTTTCCTGATAATTCTGTTGTTACCATAGGCATTTTCCATCACACCAAGATGTCTTAATTGATTCTCTCACCAATGTCAAGTTAAATGTGGACAACTGTATTCTAGTCTTGGAATGAAAACCGCCAGTGTTTTCTTGGTGATTTCCATGATTCCTCTTCATGTCAAAACCTTAAGCATTCCATCACGTCTGCCAAAGAAACGTCAAAGAGCTTGTCAGTGTCCTAAATGATTCAATGTGTTGGTGTCACTGAGGTTGTGGCAGTAAACACAGATTTTGGCTGCTTGTTGGGGTCAGTCATGATTTTTTTAAAAGGGCACAAACATGGAGGTCAGGTTGAGCCATCTGAAACTGGGAGTGCTGCTTTTTACTTAAAACTAGACCGAAATGCTAATATATCATCAAGTGTCCGAGAAAGTACTTGGATACTAATGATAATTGGCTTCCTCATCTTACCGGACTACCTCGTTGCTAAATCTAATGGAATACTTTTAAGCTGTTTTCCTTGACCTCTTGGCAGCATGTCAAGAGGCTGGTAAATCACTTCTTCAAGTGTTCTTACTTCTCTGCTCCTGTGGTCTCCTCTTCCTCGGCCATTTTACAATTTGTTTTCTTGGGCCCTCTTTTCACTGTTTCCCACAGGTCATGTCACCTGATCTCATCCAGCCCTCTACTCCACTCTCTGAATATAGCACTCTAGAAACATCCATCCAGCACATTTCTGCCGTTTAAGACTAGTTCCCTGTCACTGGGAGGATAGTCCAACAGGCCCCTGCAGGATTTTCCCCATCTTCCTCCTGTTAGTCGTCTCTCGCTACTCCCCACAGTCGGCCGACACTCGAGTAAGCAAATCTCAGTTCCGAAGGTCACAGTAAGTTCTCGCTCTCTGCTGCTGACCTTCCACACTGCTGTCCTCTCTGCTTGTAAAAGTCATTGCCTCCCCAGTACGCTTTTTGGCTTGTCCTCCTGTCTTTCAAATTTCAGCTTCATGTCAGGCACTTCCTTCCGGAAGCCTACCTGTGTAACTCCTCTGGCATGTTTTTCCTGAGCTTCCAACACTTATTTCTCCCTTCATAGCAATACATTTAGGTTCTTGTTAACTTAGCTTTAGCCCCCATGGCAAGTTGTGTGAGGTCAGTGGCCATGTCTGTCTTGCTCAGAGTATCTCCAGAGAGTAAAACTGGGCCTGGTTCAGTAAAGACACTTAGTGAATATTTGAATGACTAGATAACCTGTGCTAGGCTCTGTCTCAAATAAGTTATTTGATTTTCAGGATCATAATTTATGGTGTGGCTTGGTCAGTGTTTCACAGGAGCACAAAAAATGCCATGTTAAATTATATTGTTTTACTAATGGACTGGCAAAAGAAGATACAGCAGGTACTCGAATAACACTGTTTCATTCAACGTTGTTTCATTAAAATGTTGATGAGACGCTGTAGGAACTTAACTCTTGTTTATATCAATCAGCCTGTGGTAAAATCGGGTTCGTTATACGTCGTTTTGCTGCAGTTCCAAGAACCTATCAATGACGTTAAGTGAGGACTTAATGTATAAGGCACATTGCAAAGTGGGTGATAATCAGTATGGCAAGTGAAATGATGAAATTCTTTCACTAGATAGGCAAGACTCTAAAAAAAAGAAAGGTTGTAATAAATATTTCTTTCCCTCATCTTCAAGAACATTAAAGGATACTAGAAAAATATTGTAACCCCTCCCACACACAAAAAAGTGAAAGAACAATTTCATTTTGAAGAGTTTTATTACAGGGTGTTAATGTTCAGGACACTTCAGAGCACCTTATACTTCTAACAGATTTTTGGTACCTGGTTTTAATGTGTTACTCGAGTATTTTTCACATACTGGCTTGCAGGCAAAAGTACTACTTAGTGATGGTTTAGGAGATGTTAATTTGATTAAACAGTTTATCCTTAATAACCTGAGACATCAATCCATGGATAGCTTCTATGGTAGTTTTACAGCTGAAAAGAAAAAAAAACACACCACATCACATAATGTCACAAGAACTGAATTGAAAACTGTTTCAAACATGCAAGCCCGCCCCCCACAATTTCCATCCTTGCACCCCCCCAATGATTTTCTGTTCTATTCACATTCCTCAAACCACACCAATTTATAGTTTCCTCTTGTGATTTTTAGCCGTCTGCATGTCTTCACTACTTACTAGCATCTTCACAAGGAATGACAATGTAAAATTTGACATAATTTTTAAGTTAATTTTGTTACTTGTCAGCAGTTTTGGGAAAAGTTCTGTTTCAAAGGTGACTGAAATTATATGTAACTCATATTGATTCCAATACTACATAAGAATCTGTTACTCCTTATTATTTATTACTTAGATTAACTTAAAAAATGATTTTAAAGAGTCCTATGCTTTTTTTTCCTGAAAAAAAAAATCACAAACATCCTCCAAACAATTAAAAACCAAAATTAGGTTAGGGGGTGAAAGAGTTAGATTTTAGAATTGATAAAAAAACAAAAAGCAAAAAACGGTAACAACCCACCAATAATCAGAAGAGATGCAATTCTTGTAAAGTTACCCAAAAAAGGGAAAATTCTCTACTTCTGTCCTGTTACTTTTGTCCTTCCTACTTTACTTAGATAACTGGGGGCATTCCCATAATGACATTTTTGCTTCATAAGAAATTGAGATATAAACGTAGATAAAATTACAAATCACAGACAGAAGAGCAAAAACTCACATTCAGGGCAGTTACCAAAAAGAAGACCTAGAGTCAAAGGAAACAGTAATTTTTATGCAGGCTACCAGGTCTACCTGTACCTTTTGAAAACCTGTGGAGAAAGGAATGAGGTGATTCTAACCCAAGAGGGCTTCTGCTCCTAAAACGCTTCCTCTTCCCTCCTCCCTTCTCTTTCCTATCCAGCAGTCCGGGTTTTTTTTAAAATGGTTACTCAGGTTTCAGTTTATACAGATGTCAACATAGTTTTCCCTTGCTCTGTCCCTAATTATGTTAAAATTCAATTTTTTGTGAAAGTACATGTTATGTGCGTAGACTTCCCAGTCCTGTGCGCATCTGAAGAGCAACGTAATTATTTCCCAAGTCATCAGAGAACATATCCTGAGTTTGTTCCTAACAAATCTTGGTAGTGAAATTTGGGATACTAAAAATTACTGTATAAAGAATAGTTTCAAAAGAATTACAACAGAGATACAATCATTACTATGATATTTAGGGGTTTAAAACTTTATAAAAATTTAAAATTTGATAAATTTAAGAACTCCTACTTTAATCCCTCAGAAGACAATTAAGTTAGAATAGATTAGGACATTCTTTTGCCAAAGTTCCCCTCCCCCACCCCCCCAAAGATCCAGTGACCGACTGGTTTTCTTTGTCACAGCTGAACCTAGAAAAAGTGACTGGGAGTATTTTATAATGTTACCCAGCCCTTTAAGCCTTTAGTGTTCTTACCTAATATCTTCTAAATTTTCAAAGTTAAAACCTGCATGTGATAACTCTTACCGGTCCCAAGAAGTTCGGGTACCATTCTAAGTTATAAGTAAGTCACACCATAAGGAATTTGAATCCTACTGTTATTTGCAAATCCTGAAACAAAAAGAGAGGCTCTTACCTGTCTCGCGTAGCTTTGGCAAGTTTGTCTTCTGACTTTCGGTCGTGTGTCTCTAAACCCAACATGAAACTCCCCCGTCCCAGCTGGGCTTCTGACTGTTCTAATTTTTCAGACAAATCAAAGACCTGACCAGTGGTATAGTCTGCGTTCTGTGGGGAAAACGGTACCGTGTCAGTACATGATACAAGCCGACCATTCGACAATTTTAAGGTAAACTAATTTCTTCTATGTAGAACATTTCATTTACAAAGAATTCCACTATGAAACCTAAGTGAATAGTCAGTGAATTAAGAAATCAAATTAAACTAACAAAAACTGATTCCAGAGTTTAAGCAGTGCAAGTGCAGTTTTCCCCCTTTTATAATTTCCAGATTAAATTTGAAAATTTTCTTTCTGACTGCTGAAATCTAATGTTTGTTACAAGGAGAGGCTTTGCCAGATCTGGGTCCAGGTTCTGGTCCTGCTGCAGAGCAGTTGGGAGCCTGTGAGAGAGCTCCTCTGTGCCTTTAAGGCTTCTGAAAAAAATGGGGAGGGAGGAGGGAATTGCTACCTTACGGCTACAGTGAAGATTAAGTAACACATATAAAGCTCGTAGCATTGCCCAAGGCACCTTTTAAAGGCTTAATAAATTGTTAGCTAAATTTGTTATTTCTTTTTGTTAAACATCCAGAATTAATACTATGACAATGTTTTAAAAATAGCATTGTTTTAGCTTTCCTGTTTATAAAACTGTTATTGCAAGAAATTTGGAAAATGTAAGCAATATAAAGAAGAAACACATGCAATTCCTCCACCTAACTATAACCAGTTATACTTCAGAGTATTAAATATATGCTGGATGCCCATATGCACACCTATATATACTTATATACTGCTGGAATATTTCTATATACTGTTTTGTCTGTTTCATACCTTTTAAAAAGAAAAATTTTAATAGTTGCATACATATATACTTTACGATAATATTTAAAAAAAAGATTTTTATGGGACATCTTTTTGAAAATGTGTCTAAAATACAAAACAATTATGTCCCTCTCCTCCAGGTCTGAGGCTGGAGACCTAAGCTCCTTTCCCCATCACAGCTCCCATCCTTAAACCCTATTGGGAGAACTGCCTTTGTGAGGTGCTTAACCTATTAGCCTTGAGAACACAAAGGAATGATCTTTGTTACTGAGATGTGTGGCTATTCGCTTTTTTGTTGTTGTTGCTTTTTAATGTTTCCTAATAAAAGAGAAGCGTAAAACAAACAAAAAATGTTTTAAAGATGAATTGTGAAGTACATATTCCATTTCTTTCCTGTATCTTCAATAGAAGAAAATGAAGATTAAGTACACAATTTGGCAACAATTAGTTATTCCACTGCTCGGTGTGTAAGACAGTGTACAAAAAACAGTTCAATCAGCAAACATAAAGAGTTATTTGCCGTCATCAAAGTTACTACAGAGAGCCCTTTAAAATGCTACCAGCTCTCCCAATGATTTTATAAACTTAAGATATTTTTTAAAGATGCAATTATATTCACTTTGTCTGGATCTAAATGGTTTAGGACACCAATACATGCTCCCCCACCCCCGATTTGGAGAAAACCCTAAGGTTTATAGACCACTTCATATTTGAAGGTTTACTTCAAGCAATGAAAAACAGGATGGCAGAAACAGTTATACTATTAAAATGTAATAAAATGACGTCAATTACATTTCAAACACACAGAGACTAAATATAGGGAACTAATTTCTTAAAATCAGAAAATAACTTTTAAAGTCATAGTAAATATGCTCAGGTAGCATCTTTTCCCCTGAATACAATAAACCAAACAATAACAAAAAATAATTTATTGAGGCTTTATTATATGCCAGGCATTTTGCTAACTGCTTTATGTGAAGTATTTCACTTAATTCTCAATATACTTATTGATGTAGGTACTATTATCATTGAGCCCAAGAAAAGCTCTCAGTCACACTGAACAACTTTGTGAAGGTCACACACAGCTACTAAAACGGCAGAGTTGTTTTGAATAGAGTTAATTTTATTCCAAATGTTGTGGTTCTAACCAATGCTGCATTGTACTATGTGAAGCGGCCTACTGTTCCTGGCTAAGCTCTAGATAGAATAGATAGAAACTTGTTAAATAAATATCCTTCTAAGTATGTTAGGCTTTAATGATATATTGGAAAATATATTCAGTGATTGTTTTTCTTCCCTCCCTGCCATCTGCTGCTCTAAGATAATGATAATCTGATTTCCTTCTGGGGCAGCTCCTTCCTTCTTCTTAGTCCCTGTGCTCCTGAAAGAGTTTCTTGTACCCCAGCCCAGTAGTGAAACACCTGGCCTTGGCCCAGCCACTCATGGTGTTCACTCCGTCGACCCAGATCAGGTTTACGGATGGGCATGTGACCTACGCAAAGCTCAGACACAGTGAGGCTTTGCCCAGAAGTGTCTGTGTGTGTGTGAGTGTGTGTGCGCGCGCCTTGATCTTCTCTTCTGAATGTGAAACTTAGAGGCTAGGAGGTCTGAAGCTAATGCTGCCATCTTGCTTTGACATGAAATCTAAAACTGAAGCCAACTGACATGAAGTCAAAGCTGAGAAAAGGACCAAGACCTCATAATATTGTTTGCATGCAAACTTAGCTGAGGCTGAACTGAGCCCTGCTCCTGGATTTTGTAGCTTACATGACTCTCTTGTTTGCTTAAGCCAGTTTGGTTGCGTCTTCTGCCCCTTGTAACCAGAGTCCTACGTGAAATACCTGACACAACACAAATCAGGATTTGTGCTTTTCTCTCTGTAAGTCTCTAAGGCAGGGGCAGATCTCACCCGCATTTTGCTACTATGTTTGCCATTTAGACTTGGTCTCAGTGGTCCACGACAGACCTTTGCTTGGCCTACTACCAGAATCTGACCCCAGCCCTGCTGTCTTAGCCAAGTCAGGTACAGCCCCTTCGATGAAAAAAGAGTTTCCGATATTAAACAACTCATGCAGCTTAGATAAAATTCAAATGCATCCCTTGCAAGTACAGTACTTACAGTAAGCAAACTAGAGGAACTCAGTGTATTCACCCAGTATTTATTCCACAAAAGTTCAAGCAATTTGCGATCCAAAGAGGATTTGAAATATGAGACTTCTAAGGCATAATATCTATGAAAACAAAAGCACAAATTTAGTAAGTAGAAAACATACTCAACTATATCATATAAAAGTTATGGCCAAGTTTTAGTGAATTACATTTTATATCTCCTAACTAGGACCTATTGCTTTTTGGAAAAGTAAACTTTAAAGTAGGTCCTTAAAGCACTTAAAAGAATTACCAGTGATTCCAAAGGTACCTAGTTTATAATCAGGGATAGCAAGAAATATTTGGTTAAATGTCTGGAAAATATATATTTTTTAAAGTAATAAATATTTAAGTATCTCATTAGGTTCTGTACATGAATGGACACAAAGAAACACAAGGGACTTGTTTACCTTAAGGTAAAGGAGCTTACCATTTACGTAGATGTGGTATGAATCCACAAAAAGTTAAATGACATACGTTGACTAACAGTAAGTGATGCTATAATGTAACGCATATATTCAAGTGAATCCCCTACCAATTCACTGTTAGGGATAAGGAGTAGTCTTAGTGTTGATGGAACTGCCTGAGAACCCCAGTGAGAAGGCAGGATTTAGAGTGACCCTTACGTGAGCCCACGGTGTGGATATGCTGAGAGCAAGGAGGGCATTAGGCTGAGAGCATCGACTCACAAAAGGAAAGCCATGAAAGGAATAAGCCAATCAGTTTACCAGGACAGGTGAGCAAGAGCAGAAGAATTACGTGGGGGAAACCTAGAAAGCTATGTCAGGGTCTAATTGGTGGAGGACATTACATAAAAAGCTGAGAAATGTAAACTTTTATCTTCTGGGTACTTGGGACTCACAGGAGGTATTTGAGCAGCACAGTGATAAGGCCGCAGAGGTGCCTCAGGAAGCTGGCATGGCAGGACGTGTTAGAGCAGTGCCTGGAGGCAAGGACGCCACAAAGGGTGCCAGTGCAGCGGGGCAGGTGTGAAAAAGCAGGGCTGCGGCTCAGGGCAGTGGTGCAGGACGGACACAGGTGCACAACAACACCTGCTTGCTGACCGAATGCAGGAGTGAATGAATGAAAAGGAGGAAGAACGTAAAGACATAGGATTAAGTGAAGGCCTTTTCAAGATCAAGATATGGTGTGTATCTGAAGATGGAAAAGACACAGCCAGTGAAATGTGCAGCAGTGGATTTCTTGAGGTCCTCTTCTGTCTTGGGTGCTTTACATATACTCTCATTTAATCTTCCCTCCAGCCACACAAGGAGGGAGTTATTATTCCCATTGTACAGACAGAGAAACAGATTTAGAGAGTAAAGACCTTGCTCAAAGCCACATAGCTGGTGAGTGGTAGATAAAGGATAGGAAAGTTATGTCTATTGCCAAAAATCTCCCAGTCTTTATTTTTTCATTCAGAGTATAAACATGTAAGACAGTATTTAAGAAGTGAGGCCCAGGAGTGGGAGAGTTAGGGATGGGGAGGGGGGGGGCAGGGGCTCAAATGGAAAGGTCAGCTTTAGAAAGGAGGAGTTGTACCTCTGATACCTCAGGGAAAAAGAGATTAGAGGATGAGCATAGCAAGAGATATTTAGATTTACAAAGGATGGAAAATACGGGGATGCAAACTTGAGCATCTATAATATACTTTTATGTTTTAAAATTTATGTATCACCTTAATGTAATTACTATTTTAATTCCATAGGCTGATGCAATGACATTTTTTGTGTAAACTGTAGTGATTAGCAGCAAATCTGAGTAGCAGAGCTGAAAACAAGAACATTCAAAATTACTCGTGGAGCTAAATCATCTTCTGTACGAGAAGCCAGTCATAGATACTGCTTAGAACTGAAAATCAAGAAGCAGCACTATCATCATATTGTTTGAAGATATTGGGGTAAATATTTAGAGGAATAACAGTTTATAACAGTTTAAGTGATTGCCTCTGGGATGGTACAAGGCTTGCTTTTCATAAAAAGTTTCATAGAACCATTTTACTCTTTAAACAAAGCTTATGTAACACTGATAATGTACAAGCCAATTTAAAAAAAACACTTTTTCACTATTTTCACTAAGGATCTTTAAAGTTAAAAATATTTAATATCTCATTAGATTCTATGTTTAAAACAGACTTTGAGTATGTATTATGATCTGGGACTTAAGATAGGAATGAAAAAAGAAAAGTCAATATAAACTGCAAATAATAACTCATCAGCGAATAATTTAGGAAATGTATCCATAACCAGTCTGCACAAAACTCCTGCTCTTTCAGCCTGGCAGTATGTTTTATTACAGATTTGAAATAAAAATAAATTAAGCCACTTATTTGTCCTATGAAAAAGTTTATTCTTATTTAGGAATTGATCCTAAACAAGAGCACATCTTTGAATATCCTAGCAATTCCAGGTTCAAAAGTCTAGGCTCTAGCATTGTAGGTAATTAGAAAGCAGCTGGTCTTCTCTGACAGGCTCCGATTTCGGAAAAACAGGACATGGAGTTCGTCTGGATATAGAAAGCATGGGCTACATCGGTCATTTTTGTTTGTTTCCAAAGCTGCTGCTGGTGGTGAAAAAAAGTGGAGTAGATATTACAAGTATAAGCTTTTGATATAACTACAACTGAATTTAAGTGAATGAAAAAATTGTTACTCTGAAAATGAAAGTATCACAGCAGAGTGTTTCCACTCTTAGGAGTAATTCTCTTAAATAGGAATGGTTTAAATTCTTTTCAATAAGGCAAATTAATCCCAAACCTCTAACTGAAAAATAAAATAGAATCTTTTTCTTCAGAAATATGTCAGGGATGACTGAAAACCAGATGTATTTACAAATTCTATTTTAGAAATTCTGGAATTTTCTAAGAATTTGTAAACAAAAAATAAGAGCAGTAGTAAGTAGCACATGGGTAATCAAAGTATTTCTTGAAGTTGGGATAGAAGGTATGGAGAAAACGAGACACCAGATAATCATTTAAGCACCATTTTTTTTGGGGGGGGGCGTTGCCCACCCTTCTATGTGCCACACCCTGTTTTAAATGTTAAGATACAGCAATGAATCAATTCCACTCTCATGAAGTTCACATTCAAATGGGGTCAATAACAAGGAAGCAAAAACATACCAGTTGGTAGCAAGTGCTAAGAAGAAAAATAAAGCAGGGAAAGGGAACACACAGTGACAAGAAGGTGCTATTTTAGATAGGGTGACCAATGATTAGTCTCGGTTAAGGTGACCCTTAAACAGATAATGTCTAAAGTACTGGGCCACATGGAATAAAGGAAGAGTGTCCCAGGCAGGGGAAACAGCAAGTGCAAAGACCCTGAGGCAGAAGCCTGCCTGGCACCTCTGACAAACCGTGAGGCTGGATGGGAGAGAGCCACGGCTCAGTGACGGGGACAGGAGGAGCTCAGAGAGGTGGCAGGGATCCAACCAGCAGCCCGTGTTATGGTTAGTATCTTGTTTTGTCTGCAGGACTGGGGACGGCATCCTTGTTGAGATGGGAAGTCATTCTGAGGAGGAACATGATTTGACTTACAAAAGACCTTTAAGGGGTGAAGGGCAGAAGCTGGAAGGCTAGTTAGAAGACTAGTGCTTTGGTTCAGGCTCCAGATGCAGGGGTTTAGGACCAGGTGAGAAGACAGGTGGTAAGATATATTTCAGAAGGTAGAAAAACACTCCTCATTGGTTTAACATTTTTAAAACTTGAGCTGTAATTCACATACCATCAGAGTCACTAAAGAAGTACACAGATTCAGTGGTTTTTAGTAGGGCTTCTTTAACTTGTGAAGTGAAAACGTTTAGGAAGAATTTTTGCTCAGTGGAATTTGGGTACTTTGACGGTTGCTGACGTGCTCGTATCAGGCTGGCCCTGAATGCAACTTCTTTCAACTGTTCATTTCATTAACGGGCCAAATATCTTGTACATTGATAAAATGCTTATGGTTGTGTGAAACGCAAATAACATATTAGATTTAAACAATCATTAATAAAAATCCAAACATTATTCGAAATTTATATATTCTTACTATTATTTTAAAAATATTATGAAATGCATTTTGTCTAAACCTTTTTTCTCATCTGTAAGGGGCCTGGACTGAATGATCTTTTTATGATGATTTCGGCATCACATGCATTTTTAAATTACTTACTGTTTGCAGTGTACACCAAAGTCTTCTATTTTATTAAGTGGGATAGTCTGGTACTCAGAAGGTCCTTCATCAGGAGGTTTGTAGCCCTAAATAAAAATGAAGAAAATAGAAGATTTAAAAAAAAAAAGAGTAAAAACATTATGTTTTACATGCAGCTTTCTATTTATAGAAACATTAATTATGGGGAGCCAAATATTGAACATAAGTATTCTAGGTTCAATTAAGTAAATAAAAAGTTATTTTGCTTATATCCTCCCTGAACCCCACCTAGTGGCTAAAGACTGGATTTGGCGTATAGATTCATTTTTCTTGTCCTTAGGTGACATACACTTGTGCTAATATCTATTTTAGATTGCAAGAAAGGAAACAAGTATATTTAGCTTATTTATCTGGTACCTGAAAGAATGCCAAAGGCATACAGAAACTGAATAACAAAGACTGCTTTTCTAGTAAAATTAACAACACGTAGAACAAATGTATTGTCTTTTGCTAAGGACAATTTGACTGCTAATTTGTGAAAAGTATTAAATTGTTTTAGGACAAAACAAGATACTAACCGTAACATATCTTTAAAAATAAATCAAATATTTGGAATTAAAAGAATTACAAAGATTTATAATTTTAACAATTACCTTTGGGTATGTCCTGAAGGCTCCAAGATTCACTTTCCCTGCAGATATTGTTCTTGTTGGGTCAATCTACAAGAAAGACATATTTAGTTTCTGATTATAAAATCGTTACATATTTCCATTTGTTTAAACATCGTAAACCTAGAAATACACATGTACATATAACACACCACACACACACACACACACAAACACCCACTAATTAAAAGAACCAAATTATAGGAAAAAAAATAACCAAACTAAAAAGCCATAAAAGTTCAATAAAGTGGGTAAGTATAGAAATGTCTCCTAGTTAATTTAGAGGTTAGATCTCGTTATTATACGATTTAAGAATATTATTTGAAGATTTACTCGTTTCTTTTTCAAGTTTTTGTCCTTTTAATAGAACAATTTCTACCTTCCTCACAGTAACGTGGATTGCGTCTAGTACACTGAACATAACAAGAGGTGCTCTAGCGATTCCTGACTTACTCAGTTAACACTGATTGAATGCCTACTATGTGCCAGGGACTGAGACACAGATGCTGTGATGACCCTCACCTCCCAGAGTAGCAGAAGAGACACAGAGAGGTTAAGTACCTTGTTCAAAGTCCCAGCTGCTAAGAGGTGGCATTCAGATTCAAACCTAGGCAGCCGACACCAGAGCCTTGCTCTCACCACACAGTTTGTATTTCTCTGTATGTTTGCTCTGGTAAACCTTCATGAAGAACTTAATTAAAACCGGTTGTACAAATACTTACCACCACGGCTACAAACGGTTCCTGGAACTGCTGATTGAGCATCTGAGTGCTAACATCAATCCCAGAGAGCCAGCAGCCATAGCCAGGGTGGCTATGGTACCAGCCAATTGCATTTTCAAGGCGGCCAACCTAACAAATGAAGAGGGCATGGGAGCTTGAGATTCCTGTTCCATCTTAGAGACACTTATCATTTGTCTGTTTACATAGTATTATGGTAAAATAGTATGCAGAAGAGTTCATAGTGTACGCTGCTTTCATGGTAAAAATTGTTTTGAATAGGTAATACATGCCCAGAGCACAAAACTAACATGACACGAGTCCTGTAAGATCCTTCAGTCCCCTTCCCACTTCTTTCCCCTCAACCATCCAGTTTCTCAGCCCAGACGTCACCACTATACCCAGATGCTTACACACCTATCTTCCAGAGATATTCTTCGCATGTGGAGATTGAGAAACACACACACAATGGCATACTACATACAGTGTTCTTCACTTTTTTCACTGAACAAAATATTCTGGGGTTTGTGCCACATTAGTAAATACACAGAGAACTACTTTTCTGTTTTTATTTTTTTTAAAGGCTGGCTAGCAGTTCATTGTATGGCTATGCCATAATTTATTTAATCAGGTTTATACTCAGAAAAATGTAGGTTATTTCCAAATTTTTAGTTTTAAACACACATCTGATAATGAGAATTTAAAAAAATGTTTTGAGATATAATTGACATGTAACATTGTATTAGTTCAGGTGTACAACGTAATGACTTGATAGGTATACATTGCGAAATGATCACAGAGGGTGTTAATTAACATCCATCACCACACACAGTTACACATTTTTTTTTTCGTGTGATAAGAACTTTTAAGATACACTCTCTTAATTTTTTTAAAAATCCCTGCTAAAATCATATATATTTTATCTAGAAATTGTTGCAAGTAACTTAAAATGTAAACTTTCATGCAAAAAGGATAGTTTCAAGTTTAGAAACCTGGAAGGCACCCTGAGACTCTAACTTGCAGGGATGAAACGTGAAGGAGCACCATTTTTACCTGCTTGGCGTTTTCTATGTATGCGGCCATGTACTCATAGGCAGCGGCCTGGGCATTTACTCGGGTTTCAGTGCCCTCCACAGGCAGAGCAAAACTGTCCATGATGATCATGGTTTCACCGTCCACCTTTCCCAGCATCAAACCCATCACTTCCAGGTTGCCTCCTGATCTGGCATGCATCACCATTTTCAGTAGAGCCAACGCGGAGATTTTGCAGTACTTGAAGTAGTGGTGGCTATAAAACAGAAGCACGGTGTCATTAACTTTCTTATATAAAGTACAATTTCAAAGGAGTTTGTGTGAAGATAATGAATATGCATTGAAGGAATTTACAGTGATGGGAGGAGGAGAGAGTGTGAAATGTGGGAAAGGAAAAAGGAAGTAGAAAAGGACAGCGTTCTTACAGGGGGATAGAAATGATGTACGTCACAGTGCTGCCGGATAGGTCCCCTTGGGGGAAGGGAAAGTATGAAATCATTTCTTAATACACTATTCAAGTGAAATGGAGGTATTTACATGACCAGTTCAACAGACTTGTTCTCCATTAATTTTGGAATCACCAGATCTCTGACTCTGACTGGTTGGATGGCTGTGCCCAGCTATTCTGAGGCCTAACTAACCTTCTGGCCTAGTGGTGAAGAATGTGGGTTCTGACATCCATCTGCCTAGGATTGAATCCTTGCACTGCCAAGTCCTAGCTGTGGCCTTGAGACAACTACTTCAGTTTCCTCGTCTGCAAATAGGGATATTTCATAGAGGTTTTGTTAGGAGGAAATAAACTAAATGAAATAATGTATGTAAAGTGCTTAGCTTAGTGCCTGACAAACTGAAGTTTTTTTAAAATGTTAGGTATTATTAGCATTAATCTTTTATAGTACTCTCAAAGAACAGTGTACTATATTGACCGTGAGGCTTCTTTTTGTAGTGTCAGCCTCAAAATTAAAAATGCAGCCCTAATAGCTTTAGTTCTACTATGATCACTATTTCAGAGTTTGTCATCTGTGGATGGAACTAAACTACTCTTGAATAAAATTGCATTTTCCATCTCAACAATGCAGCCCAAGACAGCTAGGATGAATATAATTAGAGCCACAATCAGACAGTGAACACAGCTGATAATCCCCAAATATTTAAGAGGCTACATCAGACCTAGAATGCATCGCCTGCTACAGGAGTAAGCAGACCACCAGCCATACTAACCAGTCTGTACAGAATTCTCAGTGTCTCTGAGAAACCTTTTAAAGATGTTTGCCCACAGATGTCAATCACTACTGAAAAACATGGAGCCCTGGTTTTGGTGTCAAGACATGAACAAAAATCTTGGCTCCTCCATTTACTGGGGAAAAGAAAAAACAAAACAAAACAAAAAACCCGGTTATTATGCCCCTACTACATTCATTCCAGAGCTTTTAAAATATTTTTATGACATCACCAATAGGCCTTATTTCCATTTTACAGATTGAAAAAATGAACATGGATAAGTAATTTTCCAAGGGGCAATCAACTAATTAGTGACAGTAGTGAGATTTGATCTTACGTCTATTGCTCAGTTTATTGCCTCAGTGTGATCATGAAATAAGTTACTGGATCGTGTTTGCTAACATTATTTGCAAAAATGGAATGAAAATATAGAACTGGGTTGTCATGAGGATTAAATGGCAAATGGAATGGAAATTCCTAGGTCAGTCCTCACGCATATTAAGCACTCAATAAACGTGGCTGGATCTGAACACTGACCGTTACAGCTTGCCTTCTAAAAAACTGTGAGACAGGTGAAGTATGGTTTTTGTTGCTGACCACCACTCTCTCTCTCTCTCTAAATTAGATTGTGCTCTTCTTACTCCCTCCCTTACAAAATGTGCTCTCAGGAAAGGATAAATGCTGTGGGTGAAGGATCCTCAAGTTGTCATCACTGCCATGGACACAGGGATTTTGCTCAGGGGCAAAAAGCCTTCAGCTCTAGTGATGCAATTTCTAGTTTCCGTAAACCGGCGAAGCAACATTTTGGGAGACTGGGGAGACGCTCGCGTGTTTCTGAACTAATTACCAGCAGTCAGTAAACGAGTACAGCTCTCTAAAAGATGGCTCAAAAGTTAAGAGATCCTTGGGCTGGCTCAATTTCTGAAGACAGCTGCAGCCTCCAGTCTGGGAGCGGCTGCAGGTGCCGACAAGGTGTGTATCGAGACAAGGGAGGGTTCAAGGCAGAGCGTGTGGCATACGGTACAATAACGGATGTTGAAAAGCGACCACACACATCACCGCTTGCCTTTTCCTCTTCCATCCTTCGGGGGCAAACGTGTTCAAGACACAGAAAGGGGAGACGAAGTCAAGCCCAGTGGAGGGGCTTAGGCTCTACTTGAGGGTACAGAGAGCAGACCAAAATTCCTTAGGCGCATGTTCCTCCTCCTCCCTGTGCAGGAGAGAGCAAGCTCTCCATCCCCGTCAGCTCCCACTCCCCCGGGGGCTCCTCCACCCCCGCCACCCCTGCCCTCCCCTGCGCTCGCCAGGGACCTCCTCACTCCTTAGTCCAGGGCTTCGCCGCCAGGATTTCTTGCTGCTGTTTCTTGTCGTATTTATAGATTTCATCGATACTCTGGGCTTCTTGCATGTTGTTGGCCAATTCCCAGGTTTTCTGGGCCATACCACTCCCGGACGCCGCCATCGCCGAGGCACCGGAGAAGTCGTCGCCTCCACACTCAAGACGCAACTTTACCTTGCTCGGTTTCCGGGTGTGGGCCTCGGACCCTCCCCACCAAAGATGCAAACCCGCCGCACTACCCTGTCGAGGCAGCCATGACACCTAGAACCGGAAGTGAAGTTGGTATAGACCATTCGGGGATGGGGGGGGTCCTTCGAGAAAGGAGGTTAGAAATAGCAGTTACTTAACAGTTAGAGACAGAGGAGTCTTCCTGTGGCTTAAAGGAGAGCCTATTATCTTGGAAAATTATATGTGTGTATTAGGACACACGCAGTGCTTGGATATGAGAATGGTATAGCCTTCCGCACCGGAAGAAGGGCATGTTATCGTTATGCCAGAAACTGCAGTTGGCCTTCTTAGTTCGTACTGCGCAGGCTCAACCTTCGCCATATTAAAAACGTGTAGCTCCTGAAGCTGGGTTTGGGGGTTAACTGGTTTTTTTTTTTGTAGTTGTAGGTACCTTACATGAAAGTTTGTTGCAAGACTGAAAACTAAGGATGTCCGCGGA
Organism: Rhinolophus hipposideros; assembly: GCF_964194185.1. Lineage (NCBI taxonomy): Eukaryota > Metazoa > Chordata > Mammalia > Chiroptera > Rhinolophidae > Rhinolophus > Rhinolophus hipposideros. The sequence continues at coordinate 62,351,636 of NC_138059.1, forward strand.
AAAACTGCGATATTAGTAATTCTGGTGCTGGTGAGAAAGAAACATGGCATCTTAATTTACTGGCAGACGAATCACTGCATGTGCGCAAAATCCTAAGGGCTGGTGGTGGTTTGGCACCAGCGGGGCGTTCTCTAGCGTCCGAGGAGGGTATAGAAAGTCGTGGACGCCTGCCATCATGCCCTTTGGCGTGTTTGTAAAACTTAACGTCAACATGACTTATTAGTGTTAGGAAAATGTCTGGTACTCAGCTCTTATAGTTTACATTTTCATCTTCAGCATTGCTCCGTGAAACCAGCTCTGTCCCCGAGGCCGAATTAATCTCAACATACTATTTGTTTTCTTACAACAGTTAATACGCTGTTTAATTATTTGCTTGTGTTTTCTTCCTTCCCCACCCCTCCCCCACGGCGCACTGGATTCTAACTTCTAAACCACAGAGACCAGGTCTGTGATTCTTGTTTTATCCCTGACACCGAGCGTAGATGTTCAATACTTTTTTTTATTGGAGTCGGGGAAAGGGAGATGGGAGAATAGAATAGAGCATCATAGCTTTATTCTCCCGCTTCATCTTTTTCCAGTTACCCTTAGAATTTTGCATATATGAATTTTGCACATGTGGTCAGCATTGCCCCAAATGCCCTCCCACTTTTCTGCCCGGGAGCTCCTATTCATCTTTTAAAAACACAGCTCACAGATCTCTACCATTTACTCTTGCTTCCTCATCTCTGCTGTAATTCCTTCCACGGTATCTCTAAGAGTCTGTAGGTGCTTCTATAACTCACATTGCATTGTAGTATATTGTTTCCTTCAAAGTTTTTCCTTTCGCTGTAAGTTTCAGAGTGCAGGACACCCCACTCCCAGTACGGTGGGTGGCATATAGTTAAAATAAAAACATCAGAATTTTAGCATCCACCTCCCTGCAAGCGGTTTTGATAAACTGATTTCGACTTGAAGAAAATTTATCTTTAAAACTCTCTTACGAAGGAATTTAAGATAAAGGACTCCTAGTCGTTCTACTTTCCACGGAGATTTCTTTTCTAGTGGTAGCACAGGGCCATCTAGTATTGGGGTGACCTGAATATGTGGACATTGGCAGTAAAGGCCCAGGACAAAACCTTGACCAGAGGAGTAAGATCCTGGAGAGGTCAACAGTTTTCTCTCACTGCCACCCCTCCCTTTTCTTCTTTCCAGACTCTGACTGTTCCCAGGCCGGCTGGGACTCGGGGCGTTGGGAGGGGCTGGAAACAGTTTCGCCTGGGAATCGGCTGCAATCATTTAACAGCCCTCAGGCGGGGCAGGTGAACCCGGGGGCGGCGGCGGCGCAGTACCCCACCTGCAGGCGGGAGCCCTGCGAGCGCCGGCGACTGTACGACCTCCGGGGCGGCAGGGGGCGCCTCCGGCCGCGCGGCCTTCCCCCGAGGCCCGGGAGGGGCGGGGCCGCGCCCGGCCGTTGGCTGAGGGCGGGCGGAGGGTCGGCTTAAGAGGCGGAGCCCGCGCCAGGCGGCCACCGCCACCACTTGGGATCGCGCAGGTCCTCGCTGGAGCGCTGTGCGTCTCCCGGGACGCGAGCCCACGCTCCCGAGTAAGCTTTCGCTGGCCGCGGGTGGGGAGCCGGCCCGGCGGGGTGTGGCGGGAGGGGCTGTCCCGGGGCGGGGTTGGGGACGATCCTGCCTCCGGGCGGCGGCCGCGCTGACGGCGGTGTCAGGGTGACGGGGGCGCCCTGTGGGGGGAGGTCTCGTGGCCGCCGGGCTAGGGGCAGTGTCCGAGTTACGGGTGGGGTTGGGGTGCTGTGGCTGCTGGGCCGGGGACGGTGTCCAGGTCCGGGTGGGGGTCTCGCAGCAGCCCGGCTGGGGCAGTGCCCGGTTCCCGGGGGCGGGGCTTACCTGTGGACGGGGGTCTCGCGGCGGCCGGGCGGGCCCTGGGCGGCGCCCTGGGTACGCGGTCCTGACTCCCGGGCCCGCGCCGCAGCCGCCTCGGGTGCCGTGGAGACCTGGTTGGTTGCCTGACAACGCGTTGACGCTTTCCAGCGAGGCCGCCACCTACAGCGCGCAGAGTAGCGGTGCCTTCGCTGCCCATCAGCCGGTCTCCGCTGTTACCGTCAGCCTTCCGAGCATCTTTGCTCTTCCTTGGTGCTGGGTGAGGGTTGACGTTGACTGGCTCGTGCGCCCGGCGCGCGGATCCCAGCGCTTTGCTTTGCAGGTGAAATTGGTTTAATCACCCAGCCCTGTGAACTCTGTGCTGTTTTCCTGGTTCCACCTGGCTTCTCGAGCTAGAACCTCTTGTAACTGCCTTCATTTTAGGATTGTTAAGCTGGGTTTTGAGTTCAGTTTTCAGTGTTAGCCGTGGGTCTCATCTTTAGGGAGAGAGTGGCTCTCAAGATTATAGGGTTAAGACATTTAGCTTGGATTTCTGGGAAGACTGAATTCTAAAATAAACCACCACCCAGTTTACAGACACCTCGGAAAATGCAAGAGCCTACTGGCAACCAACATGAGTCTGTAAAAAGACAGTTGTCCTCAGAGAGGTTCTATTTTAAGTGAGAGAATGGCTTGTCATGTTGACAAGCAAAAAGGAATCCCATGGCAACCAGTAAGATGCTGATTTTTTTTTTTCTTGCACGTCATTCTTCTCTCTAGGAGAACACTGATTTTTCTGGTGGTTAAATATCTGCTGAAATGCTTAGCGGACATGCAATTTGGGGTCTCCTGCAGTACAGATGACCTTCTGGAAGGTAACAGGTGGTTTTAGATAGGGTGATTTGAAACAGGATGCTTCCAGTACAGTTTTTCTCAAGTGAACTTTTCAGACAAATGCAATTTAACTGTTACAAACTTTGAGCAGATTTCAGATTACCTTTTTAACATCATTCTGACTTACGTTCTGATTGCTTTCCTGAGTGGGACACAAAGGTGTTTGAGCAAGTGTTGTGGCAATTTTGTGTTACCCAAAGGTTATCTAATGTATGCTACTCTTTGGTCACCGTTTATGATGTGTATTTAACAGGTGCTAACAGACTGAATCGTGCTTTTTTATACAGGGATACCTCAGATATTGTGAGTTTTGTTCCAGACCATCCCAGTAAAGCCAGTTGTAATCTTTTTGCTGGTGGAGGGTCTTGCCTTCAATTTGTTAAAAATGCAGCATCTGTGAAGTGCAGTAAAGCAAAGTGTAACAAAACGAGTTATGCCCGGATTCACACACTCTATATCCTAACTCCCACCTCCCTCTTGCTCTCCCAGCAACATCGCGGTATGCCCGGATTCACACTCTCTATATCCTAACACCCACCTCCCTCTTGCCCCCCCAGCAACATGGCGTTTACTTGTTAAGCAACTTTTAGGAGTAGTTGTCAAAATTTGGGGGTGCCTATGGAAATAAGTCACTCATGGTTGTCATCAGCCAGGTGAAAAAGACTAAGCACCTTGTATTTGGTAGAAAGATCTCTGGATCGATGGGAAATGAGAAAGATTGCCCTGGTTCACCTCACCCTCTTTCTTCTAAGGCTCTTTCCCAGGCTCCTCCCCACACTGCACCCCCATATTTTATCACTCTGCTATTCTGTCATCAGTCCTGCTTTCCCATACCAGGCTCTCTTTTGCTAGGCAACCTCTTGTCTTAACAGTTTTAATCATTTTAAAAACTGCTAAATGTTTTTTTTTAGCCTGGGTTCTATTCTGAATTCCAGACATGTTTAAAATTGTTTAATTGTTACCTCCACTGGATCTTCATAGGTACCTCACATTGAATCTCTAAGCCCCCGTCCGGCAAGGCTATGAGCCACTGTGGCAGGGGTATTATTGTGTTCACATTCGAGGGCAAAGATCATCTTATACTTTTTACCTCCCTAGCATCTAGAACAAAGCCCTGATTTAGGAGGGCAGTTATTTTCCATTGCTCATGCTTCCGTAATGGAAGGGGCATGTGCACTTCACTCAAGGGGGAAAGGATGGCAGCTACATTTTCCCCTTTCTTTGTGATTGATGAAATTGGGAGAAGGAATCAGGCATACTCAGTTATTTCTGGGGCCTCTCTGCTTTTTAGATTTGCCTAGGCTTAGCAGCATGAATGTGTTCTGGTCTGCTTATATTTCTATCTGTATGATAAGCATAAAGGGCCTAAGTTTAAGATTTAGCGATTTTGGTTTGGATTATGATAAGCAAGTATCTATTAGTGATTTAAATCCCAATGTACTTTGGAGGCTTTTTCAAAGGTGAGTGCTGATGTGTACAAAAACTAAGAGAATATAACAAGAATTAATAAAACAGCTGTGATTTATTGATTTCTAAGTGTCAGGTGGTCCATACATTTTAAATGCATCATTTCGTTTTTTCTTGATGACAACTCTGGAGTGGATATTTCTATTTGACAGATGAAGAAACTGAGGCATAGAGAGGTTAAGGAACATATTTGAGGTTAATCAAATACAGTTAATTAGTGATGGAATTGGATTTTAAATCCAGGTCTTTCAGTTAAACGTTTCCTGAAAACTCTTTATTATCTATGTTCTATGTACACAGCTACTGGGAAAAACAAATAAACTTTGGTAATACCTTGAAAAAGTGGTGAGTAATTTTACGTTGTAAAAGAATGAACAATCCCACTTAGGTTTCTTTTAGCTGATGTTTTTTGGACCTTAATTTTTGAATTATAAATATGCTTACTCTATTTTGTACTTTGGCTGTGCACACTAACTCAGTCTCTGATTCACTAAGTAATTCTTGAATAATTTTGTAGTTGAAATTGTTTTACGTAAGTTGTCACATGCTTTTAAGAGTAAGAAAGAGAAAAGTGGCCATGACAGCGAGAAGCTGCCAAGCCTTTGGTGTTGCTAGGTGCTGGCCTGAGACAACTGCTTAGGCTTGGTGTTCTTCTGTGGAAGATACACAGTTGCACAGAATATCAACATCAGATGGGCCTGCTTTGTGTCCTTGATGAATCAAGAGGAAAACAATACTACTCCATGTCGTGTTCAAACAGACAAAACATGAATGTTGTCCAAGCCACAAAATGCCAAACATCCCCTTTAATATGAGTGACTGCTGCCTCCACCAGTTACAGCTTTAGCCTCACTCTGTAGATCAGATTTTACTAAACTGTCCAATCATAGAATTACCCTCACTTCCTGGTAGCATTCAGCCCTGAGCAAAGCTCTATCTCCTCGGAATCACCTGACACAAGCACAAATCCTGTAAGTTTTTTCTAACACCCTCTTACTAAAATACTCCAGAGTTCCCCATGGTGGGCCTCAGGGATGCATTTCTTGATGCCGTGAGTAATAAACCCATCTAGTTTAACTAGGGTAGTGTTCCTGGTGGTCTTTGTCTGGAGGGCATTGCCAGGAGAAAGCGGTAGTATCTTTGACTCTTCAGTTTAATAGTAGAATATATTCTAATCAGATTAGATGGTAGAACAAAATTAGAAATGATTAAACATAAACATACCTGATAAATCTCATGGTTTAGCTTTGGCATATATTAACTCACTACCATTGTTTAAAAGTGGGTTTTATTATGGTTACTGTTGTGTAAAATCAGTTCTAGAAGTCCTAATTGATGCTAAATCATTGTAGTAAAGGGAAATTGAAGTATCCATAAATTCAAGAAGAGACATCTTTCAAAGTATGGTTAAACAACCAAATGAACATGTTAAATTAATAATTGTTAACAGAATTATGTGGAGGCCTTAGATAGTTCAGAGTGGAAGAGACTTGTTACTTATTTTTTTTATATTGACTTTTTTGCTTAAATTCTGTATAAAATTCTATAGCAAAATATATGTATTATATATGAGTATATTATCACATTATCTTTTCTATCAGACAAAATAATTTGGAAAATTAGGGGATTTTAATAAATGATTTCTTAAAACATGACGATTGTTTGCTGTTGAGTTGTTTTTAATTTTTACGTTGGGAAAATCTTTAGAGATAAATAGAAAATTTAAAATGGCTAAACCATACTAACTTTTGTTGGTTTGGAATATATTTTGCTAAAGCTATAGTTTAAAATCAGTGTTCTTTATGGAAGTAAATAGAATGAAGTTCATATTATGTACCACTTAATTGATACAAGTTTTAACATATTTCTTTTAGGTAAAGCTTGCTTTTCTACAGCTTTACAAATTAATCATTATTCCACAAACATTACGTTCAGTGGGTTTTTAAAATTTAACTCTTGCCTTTGATATTGCTGATTGGTTCTTTCTCGTATCTCTTTTTCTCCACAAATTATGTTGACTTGGTTTTCGTTATATCTTTCTTTTTATTACTTCTCCTTTGTATTTTTTCTAGCTTCTGTTCTTCAGTCACCTCCTCAAGTGAACGTTGCCTAGCATTTAAGTTCTGGGTCATTTCTTTTGTCCCCCTTCTGTGCTCTTTACCACAGATTCAACTATTATCTTTCAAATAGTTAACTCGTAAATAAACATTTGTAATGTTGTCCACTTCCTGGAATTTGAGTCTTGAACTTCTAACCATCTGCTGGAAATTTCCATTAGCTTGTCTTACTAGCTCCGAGTTAGCATATCTAAACCAAACCTTTCCAAGCCTGCCAGCTTCTTCTAACATTTCTGCCCAGGATTCCCAATTTTACTAGGATGTGAAATTTTGGTCATCAGTGGCACCTTTCTTGCCACATAATCCAGTTCGTCACTAAGTTTCATGAATTTTTGAAAAATGTATTTTTAAAAAAGTTCTCTGAGGAAAGGATAGTCTTTTCTGAAAAATGGTGCTGGAATAACTGTCCACACTGAACCTTGATGACCCTTACCTTACGCCATTTGCAAAACTTAACTTGAAATGCATCATAGACATAAGAGAGAGAACTATAAAACTTCTAAAAGAAAACATAGAAGAAAATATTTGTGATCTTGGGCTAGGCAAGAATTTCTTCCATATGACACAAAAAGCATGAATGATTAAAAATTGATGAAAAATGGATAAATTGGACTTCATAAAAATGAAAAACTTTTGCTCTTAAGAAGACATCGTCACACAGATCTTTATAGCAGCTTTATTTATAATTACCAAAACCTGGAAACAACCAAGATGTCCTTCAGTAGGTGAAAGAATGGATGAATAAACTGTGGTCCATCCAGACAATGGAATATTATTCAGCACTGAAAAGAAATGAGTTATCAAGCTATGAAAAGACAATGAAAAGCCTTAGTAATGCAAAGAAGCCAACATTGTATGATAACAACTATATGACATTTTGGAAAAGGCAAAAAACTATGGAGACAGTGAGAAGAGCAGTGGTTGCTAGGGATTAGAGGGGAGGTGAGGATAAGTAAGTGGAGCATAGGGGACTTTTAGGGCGGTGAAACCACTTTGTATGATTCTACAATGGATACATGTCATTATACATATGTCTAAACCCACAAAATATCATCTTATGTAAACTGTGGACTTTGGGTGATAATGATGTGTCTATCTGGGTTCATTGATTATAGCAAATGTACCAATCTGAGGGGGAGGTTGATAACGGGGGAGTCTAAGCAGGGAGCATATGGTTAATCTGTACCTTCCCTTCAGTTTTGCTGTGAACTTAAAACTGCTCTAAAAAATAAAGTCTTAAAAAAGAAGGCATTATCAGGAAAATGTAAAAAAAGAACCACAGCCTGGGAGAAAATATCTACAAATCATGCTTGATAAAGGACTTGTATCTAGTATGTATATATAAAAAAATCTTACAGCTCAATAATAAATGGGAAGATGATTTGAAGACATTTTGCCAACGGTTACATACTGGGGGTGCCAAAAAAATGTATACAAATGGACTCTGGTCGGTGTTGGTCAAGCAGTGGTTAGCCATCATCAGAAGTGTCTGGATGCTGATGGTAACCACTTTGAGCACCTCTTGTAATCGCAGAAATCAAACGGGACTTGCATTCATCCTTTGGTATCAGTATGAATTGAGTATTACAATTTTAATATAGTTTTCCTGTCTTAGAATGTGTATACATTTTTTTGGCTCCCTCTACAGATGGCAAGCACGTGAAAAGATGCTCGACATCATAGTCACTAGAGAAATGCAAGGGAAAGCCTCAGTGGGACATTACTACACATCCAACAGAATGACTCATCATTCTGAGTCATGGAAACTGTTCACGAAATGGGTGAATTTTATGGTATGTAAGTTATTCCTCAATAAAAACAACAGCTTATAGGTTTAAAAACAATTCCAGGGCTTACTGAAAACAGGAATTTGTGAATTCAGACTGATAAGCCGGTAAATACAGATGAAGAAAGGGGTCTTAGAATAAAATGGTTAAATAAATGCTTACTGGTAAATAAATACGCAGGAAGTGGTGGACTTGGAAAATTAGCATTTTGCAGCCATCTAGAATCAAAGAGTGGGTTAATTAAGAATCACCTATTGATGCTAAATGTCAGACATTTTGATCAGGAGCAGGATATTTGCATGGTCTGAAAATATCTCCTCACAGACCGCTTGCTAGTTGCAAGGGAACAGTAGTGCAGAAATGAGACAACGTCTTGACCAGGTGATCAGAACTATCATCACTAATAAGGGCATGTGGACATCGTGTGTCTCTGATTGTTGACACTTTGAGAAGGACACATCCCATCTAAGTATTTCTCCTGAGAATGCGTAACCTGAACTTAATCATGGAGAAACATCAGGCAAACCTTAAATGAAGACTATTCTATGAAAAAAGGTGGAGGGTGGCGGTGAGTGGGCTGTATTAAAAAATAACAGTGTCGTACAAGTGGAAGGTTGTGGAAATGTTCCAAACGAAAGAAATCTAAAGAACCTTTTCCTGTGGGAGCCACCGGGTTGAGAGGAGCGTGGCCATCTCCTGTCCCCACCATGGCGTGTATTCCTTCACTGACATCAGTATACTCCGAAAATGGGGAGTCATCTGCCAAAAATGTCGCTTTGCCTGCTCTGTTCACAGCTCCCATTCAACCAGATATTGTGAACTCTGTTCACACCAACTTGCACGAGAACAACAGCCTTGTGCTGTCAATGGATTAGCAGGTCATCAAGCCAGTGCTGAGCCGTGGGTCCTGGCAGAGCTGTGGCTCGAATTCCCAGAGTTCAGGCCAGGGTGCTTTTGGCAAAATGTGTCGTGGGGGCCGCATGTTTGCACCAACCCAAACCTGGTGCCGTGGACACCTCAGAATGAACACAACACAGAAGCGATATGCCGTCTGCTCTGCCCTGGCGGCCTCGGCCTTACCAGCGCTAGTCGTGTCTAAATCCACCATATTGAGCAAGTTCCTGAACTTCTTTGGTGGTTGAGGATACAGTTGAAGGCTGAAGAACACCAAGGAGGCTGATTTGCTTCTTAAGAAGCTTAAGGCCTGGAATGATGTCAAAAAAGTCTATGCCTCTCAGTGAATGAGAGCTGGCAAGGGCAGAATGAGAAACTGTCATATCCAGCGCAGGGGACCTTGCGTCATCTATAAGGAGGACAACGGCATCATCAAAGCCTTCGGAAACATCCCTGGAGCTACTCTGCTTAATCTAAGCAAACTGAGCATTTGAAACTTATCCTGGTGGGCACGTGGGCCATGTCTGCCGTCAGACCAAAAGTGCTTTCTGCAAGTTAGAAGGTCTGTATGGCACTCGCCGTAAAGCTGCCTCCCTCAAGAGTAGCTACAACCTTCCCACACACAACATGCTCAATACAGACCTGAGCAGAATCTTGAAAAGCCCGGAGGTCCAAAGAGCCCCCCGAGCACCACGCAAGAAGATTTGTTGCAGACTCCTGAAGAAGAATTCACTGAAAAACCTGAGAATCACCTTGAAGCTAAACCCACATGGAAAGACCATGTGCCGGAACGCCAGTCTTCACCAGGCAGCTCTGGGTGGAAAAAGCAGCAGCAGCAGCAGCAGCGCAAGAAGCCAAAGCTGATGAGAAGGGGGTTCCAGGCAAGAGGCCAGCAGCCGGGAAGAAAGGAAAGAAGGCTGGTGATGTTCCGAAGCAGAATGAGCCTTTGGTGGGAAAAAGGCTGCAGCTCTCAAGAAACCAGCAGCTGAGAAGCCTGCAGAAAAGAAACCCACCACAGAAGAAAAGCCTGGGGCATAAACTTAAATTTGTTTTTCTGTAAAAGTCCAGTCACTTTGCACAGCTAATTTTGAATAAAAGCCTGATTAAAGAAACATGGGGGAAAAAAGGCTAAAGAGACATAATAAAATGCAGTAACTGACCTAGAATGGATCCTGAACTGGAGAGAGAAAAATATGTTATAAAGGACAGTATTAGGTCAGGTGACAACATTGGAATATGGAGAATAGATTAAAAAATCAGTGTTACTGAAGTTGATAATTGTATTGAAGTTATATAAGAGAATAATCTAGTTCTTAATTCACACTGAAACGTTTAGGAGTAAAGGGCCATGATATATGTAATTTACTCTTCTGAATAATTTTAGAGAAAGTTGTGTGTATAAAGAGAGAACTTGTGTGAATACCGTAAGAAAGAATAAGTGATGCAAAATCTTAACAATGGGGAATAGGTAAAAAGTATACAGCTGTTCTTTGTATTATTATTATCGTAACTTTTTTGTAAGTTAAAGATTACCTTCAAATAGTTTTAAAAAACTTTTAAAAAGGTGCTTTGGCTTAAGGTTCAAAGTTGGGTTTTTTTGGGGGGGTGCGGTGTGTGTGGGTTGGAGGGATGTTGGTGGCTGTTTCCTATTTCTTTTCAGATATTTTAAAGAATGTTATAGGATTTTTGGAGGGAGTTGGGAGAGAAAGCAGGCAGACATATTTCACTCAATCTTGTTTGAAGTTCTCAATTTGATAAATGAGATTGAATACTAAATGTCGACTAAGCCTGCATATTAACAGTCTAACATACTCTTATATAGCTATAGCTGTGCTCATTGAGGTGGGCTTCTTGTTTTTTTCTAGTATCTGCAAAATGGCTCATAATTTGGATGAATTTATTGAAGAGCAAAAAGCCAAATTGGCCAAAGACAAGGCAGAATTGGAAAGGGATCCCCCATACATGGAAATGAAGGTAAAGTTAATCATTTTCTTCTAACAAAATTTCATTAAAATTGTCTCTGAAGATTAGTCCCGTGCAAATGCAAAACATCCTGTTCAGGTGGGAAGTCTCAGTTTCATGCTTTAGTTTGCCTGTGCTGGCGTTCTGCCTCTGAGAGCCTGACTCTGGACAAGATTTCAGTGGTTCTGCAGGCAGTTTTTCTTCTGTGGAGTTTTATCTCCCAGTTTCTCCTCTTTTATTAGAGTTTTAATAAGTGCTTTATGTGGTTCATAAAATGATTAGGAGATAAGCCTTAGTACAACGGATTTTCCGAATAGAAACAGAATAGATATAAAAGCAAGTTCTTATATTCTGTGTGGAAAAGTTCATTATTTTAAATCATTATTTAAAATTTTAATGAATCATTATTTAAGTTTTTGTTTGAAATCTACAAAAGTGAATTTATTAGAATAGTTTTTGCTTTACTTTGTACACTTGTTTTTCAGAATATAAATTTATTAAAATGTTTCTGAAAGCAGTGTCTGGAAAAGCTTTCTTAAACTTTTCTATTTTTGGTGAAAGGTCGCTTCTCGGCCTTTTGGCTAAGATCAAGTGTATTTTTGGTGAAAGAGTGATTCGTCTACTTGGCAAATATTTATTGAGACTGCTAAGTACTGTGCTAAGCTCTGAGAATATAGCACTAATCTAGACAGAAGTCACCCCTACTCTCATGGCTCAGTTTATGTAATGAGATACAGGACGTGGATTAATGTGTGCCATGTGGTCCATTATAATGACAGTAACCATATATGTTGGTTTGCCCAAGACAGTCCTAGTTTACCTGTTGTCCCATTGTCTCATCTGGTTTAGCATTTGTCCTGGACAAAGGTATCCTGGTTGAGATGGTAAATAATATGGGCACCCCAATACAAAAGGACTTCCATAGCTAACATTTATTGTGCTAAATATGGATGAGGCGTAGTCTTAGGAGGGTCCAGTGACATTGCAAATGAATCTGTGAGATAAGTACTGTCATTATTGTCATTTTCCAAATGAGTAAACTGTGGCATGGGGAAGTCGCATTACCTAAATGGGACTAAAGTGATAGAGTTAGTAGAACTAGGCTTTGATCCCTGGCAACCTAAATCCAATGCTTCTTCTCTTAACCACCATACTCGGTTGTCTTCCTTCCATGATATCTGTCATGTACAAGGAGTGTGCCAAGGACTTTACATGTATTATCTCATTTAATCATAATATCTCTGGCAAGTAGATGGAATTTCTTGTTTTACAGATCAAGGAAGAAAGTGAGGCTTACAGGGGTGGAGTAATTTGTCCAGATACACACACTGGTGGATCAGGGTTGGAACCTTCACATGTCCAGCTCCAAAGTCCACGCTCTTCACCACTCTCCAGTACTTAGAACTAGCTTACAGTGTTTTCAAAGAGTTATTACATTGCTTTAAATACAGCTGTGTTCTAATTTCTAATATCAAATAGTACATGAACAGTAATTTTTAAGTCTTTAAGTTCAAGTATCACCGACTCAGTGAGGCCTTGTGGTCTCTCCCCCATTGTTTTTGGGCCTCCTTATCCTGCTCTATATTTTCCATAGCCCTTCTCTGTCACTCTCTACATATTACATAAATTAATTACATACTATGTTTATTGTTTCCACAATAGTTTATAAGCTCCATGATAGCAGATTCTTGTATGTTTTTTTTCACTCATGTATTTCCAATGCCTGGGACAGTGCCTGGTAGGAGCTCAGTGAATATTTGTTGATGAGTGAATGAGCTCAATATTAGAACAATTATTATAGTATTAAATACCTTTGGTTAATTCCTCAAACCTTACATGTAAATTTCTTCTATGCCATTCTGTGTAATTTTGTCAAGTTGTTTAATAAAAGTACTGAGATGAAGTGTATATTTTATTGACGTTTTTCCCTCCTCTGCTTTTGTAAATATTATGTCTCTTTCAGGGAAAGCCATCAGAGAAGCTTTCTGAAAACAGTAAAATATTAATCTCCATGGCGAAGGAAAACATACCACCAAACAGTCAACAGGCGAAGGGCTCCTTAGGTATGTCATTAATGTGCTGAATTGATTTTAAGATATTCTTAGCAGGCTGTTGTGAAAGAGTATTGCCTTGTCAGAAAAAAAAAAGGTATTTTTGGAATCCTGGTAACTTTCCTTTCTGGAATCTTACATATAACGGTATGGACTACATGTGAAATGTATACTGAGAACCTTTTAAATGTTATTGCCTTGGTTATGACTTAAGGAAATTATAACAGTAAGTATGTGTAACATAACTAAAAATTGAAAAATTTGAAGAGAGAGAGACAGAGAGAGAGAGAGAGAGAGACTGTGTGTGTGTGTGTGTGTGTGTGTGTTAAGGGGGAGCGAGGGAGAAAGAAAGTATGGTAATTGTGGAATAAAAATGGTGGACTTGGTTTTATTTAAAAATCAAAGACATGCTTAATGAACACAACGTTATTTGGTGAAAGGCCATTTTAATTCTTGATAATTATATTGGACTTGTAAAGAAGTTAATATGCAGCTATACTGATACTTTGACTATATGGTTTGATAGGAAAATATCTGGAAACTTTTTACCACACTTTGGCTTGTTGGTAGGTATACATTCTTTTAAAAGAAAAGGTATGAATTTTTAAAAAGTCTATCCTGTGAATTTTTGATGTTTGAAACTTTTTCACATAAAGGAAGTCAAATGTGATAAGTTCATTTAGTTAAAGCATTCGTTCTCATGTGGACTGTTTTTCAGTCCTAAATTGTTAGCTGAGTTGCATTTGTATGTCACTGGGTACAAGGAGATATTAACTAAGAGACTGAATAGTTTTTCTCTACTAGAAAAACTGCTGAAAGTTAACATCGTACTTTTAGTATCAGATATATAGATAACACTTTCAATCCTGTTTCTCTTACAAGTTATTGGCTGATATACAGCTTTGGTGAGCTTAAGAATTATACATATTTTGGTTAAGTTCCTTAATCTCTAAGGCCCTAAATTTCTTTATCTGAACCATGAAGAAGTTGGATTATCTTTTAATCCTAAATTTTGATGAATCAAACATTTGATTATTTCAAGACATAGTATTTTAAAAGTTTAGTGGTAGGTTCTCTCGAGCACTAAGGTCAGTCAGAATTACTTTGAAATTCTGCGATTACAAGTTGCTTTGGACTGTGGTTCTTGGGCCTTTGCGACCTGACACAAGTTATTTAAGCTCTTTGTTTCTTCATCTTAAGAATGGCATCTACCTTAAAAGATTATGTGGCAATAACTGAATACATATGAAAAGATGACTGGCATATAATTGGCAGACAATATAAATTTCCCAACCTCTTTTACATCTTTTTAAAAGTTAAAAAGTTAGGTTTTTTATTTTTGAGAATTACATTGTTATTCTTTTATTGTTGCATTCACAAATGATGGAGAATTTAAAGTCGAACGTATAGACAGTGACCTCTGCCTGTTCCTGAATTGGTACCCCTGTCTTGGGCCCTCTTTCATTTCATATGTTCCTTGGGTGACCTCATCCACTTACCGGCTCTATTAACCATCAGTGTATTCATGACTCCCATTCCGAATTTCTTTTATGATCTCCACACCCAATTATCTCACTTCCTACTGAACATCTATACTTGTGTGTCATGACATCAGAATCAACATCTGCAAAATTTACTTTATTCCTTTCAAACTTTCCGTGCTCCAGTGAGCAGGCTGTCATCCTTGACTCCTCTCTTCCCTTTATAACCCATAGCACGTAATTACACAAATCCAGTGAATTCTAATGCCTAAACCTCAAATAAATTTACTTTTCTCCAAGTGCACAGACATTATTTTATGTAGGCCTCCATTGTCTCTCACATAGATTTTTTTTCTAGTGTTCTTTTGTTCTATGGTCTACTTTCTCTACTAAGTCTCGGCACTGCCCTTAATATCCTTCCACAAAACAAAACTGATCACGTTAGTCTCTGCTTCAGATTCTTGAAGAGCTTCTGGTTTCCTGTGTGATCACTTTACCCTTTTATCATTTTTATGAGATTGTATTGGCCATTCCTGCCTGTGCTCCTATGGCACTCCCCTTGAAGAATAGTTTTGAACTTGAGCTCTCTGTTGGGCCGCCATGGCATGCCAGCTTGCCTGACGTTGTGTATTCATTGCCTACCTACCACAGTGCCTGGCATGTCGCTGCTTAAAAAACATATTTCAAATGAATGAATGAAGGTCCTCATTGCAAAAATAAACAATTCTCTTGGGTGTATAGAATTTAATTTTCATGGAATGTTTCTTTTATTGCCAACTGAAGCAATAATTATTTTTGATGCACACTGAGTCTTATTAAAGAATAATATATCGTTTGACTAATTTTATACCTCTAACAAATATTCAGTTACTGACTTCTGGCCTGAATAATTGTGGCCCTAAAATGAGGCCATTGTATAATTTTTGATATTAAGAAAAATGTAAAATGACTTGGCAATAGAGAGTTTACTTAGGTGATCTCACCCAGCAATTATAAAACAAACTGATAATAAAGGTCAAGTTTGGAAATTATATGTTGAATTAAAGCTGTGATACCATACTTTGAATGAGTAGTTAAACCTTGTAGCTAGCAATAATATATAGTACAACAATCATGTAACACTACATTTTTATGATTTTGTAAATTCATTTCTTTGACATGAATTTGACCGTATGGATAATGTTTATCCATCTGGCTCATTTCCCACCATTAATACTTCTTACAGAAAAATTTGAGGAGCTTTACAATGACTTCTGACACCAATAGCCCAGAGTTGGTCCAAACTTCACAGGTTGAGGGCACAGTCCTCCACCAGACTTCTCTGACCTCAGACACCAGCTGCAAGGTCAGGGTCCATAGGCCATCCTCACTTTCAACCAGCTGACTACAAATATGGGGGTTTCCACTATCCCCTCAAGTCTGATAAGTCACTAAAATGACTCAGAACTCTGGAAAATGCTATACTTATTATTACAGTTTTATTATAGCAAAAGGATACAAATCAGAACCAACCACAGGGAGAGACACATATGGCACAGTCTGGGAGGGTCCCAGCATGAAGCTCTGTCACATAGCAATATGTGACAATATACAGACTATTGCCAACTGGGACGCTCATCTGAGCTTCGGTGTCCAGAGTTTTTACTAGGGGTTCCTTGTGTAAGCACGACTGATTGAATCATTGCCTGCAGGGCTCAGTCTCCAGACCTACTACCTTCCCCCTGAGGTCAGGCTGATGTCAGATGGCTCAAAGGTCCACCGTCTAGTCACGTGGTCGGTCATTCTTGTGTGACCAGTCCTCATCTGTGTCATCTCTTTAGCATAAATTATCTAGGGGGTTACCACGAGTCACCTTATTAGTGTGAACTATCAGGTATGGTTGTAGGGACCTGCCATGAATAACAAAGACGCTCCCATCACTTGGAAAAGTCCAAGGATTTAAAGTTACCCCCAGGGACCAGAGACAAAGGCTAGCCAAATTCTTTATTACACCCAGCATATACGTGATTTAGTCCATATAAAATCATGAAATGATGTCCTTGGTAAGGAGTTTATTCAGGTTGAATAAAATTATGAGTCAGCTGAAAATGATCTTTAAAAGCGAATGACATTGTCTATCTCCTTAAGCCATAATAGGCATATTTGTGATTGTTGTTATTGTTGTTCAACAAGTCTTTGACTTTTTTTTACTAACTCATTTTCATGTTTAATAACCATTACTATTGAGAAATGCTCCCATTAATTTTTTAAAATTTAGGTCTATTATATCTCCTCATCCTTTCTCTTCCTTAGGTAAGTTGAGAATTTTCCCTTGGAGAAGTTGAGCATTATCCCTTTGATTTTGATACTTTATAACCTGGAATACATTTTTAATAGATGAAATAATGCAGCCAGTACTTTCAACATTTTTTCATATACACATATATTTCGACTCAACTGCTTTTGAAATGTAGTTTCTGACTCAATGACGAGGAAGAGATTATTGCCCTATTTGAAGGTATTTTTTGATTTTTGTTTTTCATTTAAGAAATGAAGAAAAAACATGCACACAGTGAAACAGTTATAAAGAGTACAGAAGTATATATAGCATGAAATTTTGTGATCCTCTGAAAAGGAAAAACTGAGCAGTCTTTTTCTTTCTTATGCAGGGAGAAACCTTCTTCTTCCCTCGTGCATCTTTCTTTCCTGTGTGTCTCCTTCATTTTTATGTAAAACATTTCTGACATTCTGGTCACCACATATGTGGAGGTTTCCCCTCCCCACAACAAGCAATTCTCGGACACTATCTGGGTGTCCTACAATTCAAATAAATTCTGGCACTGTCTACCCGAGACAGCATCAGGTCCCACAGGTTACGGGTTTAGTTTTACAAGACTACCGACTCTTAAGACACCAGTCGCAAGCTTAGGTTTTCACTTGTGCTTCTGACCAACCGGATAAAGATTGGAGGTCCGTCCCTGTAACCCTCTCCATGGGTTCAATTAATTTGCTAGAGCAGCTCACGTATCTCAGGAAAACGGTTCATTTACGTTTACTGGTTTATTGTAAATGGATGTGATAAAGGATATAAATGTACATCCATATGGAAGAGCTGCGTAGGGCAAGGTATGCGAGACGGGGCGGAGCTTTCCAGGCTCTCTCCTGGCACACCACTCTCCTGGCACCTCCACATGCTCACCAACCTGGAACCTTTCTGAACCCTGTACTTTGGGCATTTTGTGGAGGCTTCATCACGTAGGCATGATGGGTCATTATCCATTTTCAGCCCTTCTCCCTTCTCAAGAGAATGGAAGGTGGGGCTGACAATTCCAACCTTCTAATCATGGCTTCGTCTTTCCAGTGACCAGCCCTCATCCAGGAGCCCACCCAGAGTCACCTCATTGGAACAAAAGATATTCCTAGTTCTCTTTTTAATTAAAAAAACTTTTAAAATTACAATTGACATACAATATAATGTTAGTTTTGGTGTGAAACAATATTTAGACATAAAACTTACGAACTGATCACTCTGATAAGTCTAGTATCCATCTGACATTATACATAGTTATTACAATATAATTGACTTTATTCCCTATGCCATACTTTACATACCTGTGATTATTTTGTAACTGCCAATTTGTACTTCTTAATCCCTTCGCCTTTTCCACCATCCCGTTAACCCCCCTCTCATCTGGCAACCATCAGTTTGTTCTCTGATCTGTGAGTTTGTTTCTGTTGTGTTTATTTATTTTGTTGTTTAGATTACACATGTAAGTGAAATTATGTGGTATTTGTCTTTCTCTGACTTATTTCACTTAGCACAATTCCCTCTAGGTCCATCCATGTGGTTGCAAATGGCAAGGTTTCATTTTTTTTTTTTTGGCTGAGTAATATTCTGTTTTGTATATGTACCAGCTCTTTATCCAGTCATCTGTTGATGGACACATAGGTTGCTTCCATATCTTGGCTACTATAAATAATGCTGTAGTGAATATAGGGGTACATATATCTCTTCAAATTAATGTTTTGGATTTCTTTGGATAAATCCCCAGAATTGGAATTGCTGGATCACAGGGTAGTTCTATTTGTTGAGGAACCTCCATAGTGTTTTCCACAACAGCTCCACCAATTTACAATCCCAGCAGCAGTGCACGAGGGTTCCCTTTCTCTATATCATTGATTGATGATAGCCATTCTTCAGGTGTGAGGTGCTATCTCGTTGAGGTTTGGTTTGCATTTTCCTGATGATTAGTGATGTTGAGCATCTTTTCATATATCTGTTGACCATCTCTGTGTCCTCTTTGGACAAATGTCTATTCAGGTCCTCTGCCCATTTTTAAATTGGATTGTTTGGTGTTTTTTTTTGGTGTTAAATTGTATGAGTTCCTTATATATTTTTGATATTAACCCCTTATCAGATAAATCATTGACAAATACCTTTCCCATTCAGTAGGTTGTCTTTTCATTTTGCTGATGATTTCAATGTGCAAAAACTTTTTAGTTTGATGTAGTCCCCATCTGTCTAGTTTTCCCAACACCATTTATTGAAAAGACTGTCATTACCCTATTGTATATACTTGCCTCCTTTGTCATAGATTAATTGACCATAAAGGCATAAGTTTATTTCTGGCCTCTATTCTATTTCATTGATCTGTGTGTTGTGTGTCTCTTTTATGCCAGACCATGCTGTTTTGATTAGTATAGCCTTGTAGTATAGTTTGATATCAAGCAGCATGATACTTCCAACTTTGTTCTTTCTTAAGATTGCCTTGGCTGCATGGGATCCTTTGTGGTTCCATATAAATATAGGATTATTTGTTGTAGATCTGGGAAAAAATGTCATTGATATTTTGATAGGGATGGCATCAAATCTGTAGATTGCTTTGGGTAGTATGGACATTTTAACGATGCTAATTCTTCCTATCCATGAGCATGGTATGTGCTTCCATTTATTTATATCTTCTTCATTCTCTTCAGTGTCTTACAGTTTTCCAAGTATAGGTCTTTTATCTCTTTTGTTAAATTTATTCATAGATACTTCTTTTTGATGCAATTGTAAATGGGATTATTTTTTTAATTTCTTTTTCTGATAGATCATTATTCGTGTATAAAAATACAACTGATTTCTGAATATTAATTTTGTATACTGTGGCTTTACTGAATTCATTTATTAGTTCTAATAGTTTTTTGTGTGGAATCTTTACCATTCTCTCCATATAGTATCACATCATCTGCAATAGTGACAGTTTTACTTCTGCCTTTCCAATTCAGATGCCTTTATTTCTTTTTCTTGTTTGATTACTCTGGCCAGGACTTCTAATACTACATTGAATAAAAGTGGTAAAAGCAGATATCTTTGTCTTGTTCCTGATCTTAGAGAAAAGGCTTTCAGTTTTTCACCATTGAGTATGATGCTACCTGTGGGCTTGTCATATGTAACCTTTATTATGTTGAGGTATGTTCCCTCTATCCCCAATTTCCTAAGAGGTTTTTTTTTTTTAATCATAAATGGATGTTGGATTTTGTCAAATGCTTTTTCTTCATCTGTTGATATTATATGATTTTTATGCTTCAGTTGTTTATGTGGTGCTTGTATCATGTTACTTGAGTTGCAGATATTGAATCAATCTTGCATCCCAGGGAAAGAATCCCACTTGATCATGGTGTATGATCTTTTTAAAGTAGTACTGAATTTAGTTTGCCAATATTTTGTTCAAGATTTTTTTCATCTGTGTTTATCAAAGACATTGGCCTATCATTTTCTTTTTCTTGTAGTGTCTTTGTCTGGTTCTAGGACCGGGGAAATGCTGGCCTTGTAAAATGAGTTTGGGAGCCTTCCTTCCTCTTCAATTTTTTGGAATAGTTTGAGAAGGGTAGGTATTATTTCTTCCTTGAATGTCTGGTAAAACTCACCTGTGAAGCCATCTGGTCCAGGGATTCTGTTTGTTAGGAGGTTTTTGATTACTGTTTGATTTCATTAGCAGTTATCAGTCTGTTCAGATTTTCTGTTTTTTTTTCACAATTCTGTCTTGGAAGATAGTATGTTTCTAGGAATTTATCCATTTCTTCCAAGTCATCCAATTTGTTGGCATTTAATAGTTTGTCGTATTTCCTTATAATCCTTTGTTATTTCTGTGGTGTCAGTTGTCACTTCTCTTTCGTTTCTGATTTTATTTGGGCCCTCTTTTTCTTGATGAGTCTGGCTAAAGGTTTATCAATTTTTAAAAATCTTTTCATTGATCTATTCTGTTCTTATTTTAGACTTTATTTTTTCTTTGATCTTTATTACTTTCTTACTTCTATTCACTTTGGGCTTTGTTTATTCTTTTTTTTCTAGTTCCTTTAGGTATAAGGTTAGATTTTTGTTCGAGGTTTTCCTTGTTTCATGAAATAGGCTGATAACTATAAATTTCTCTCTTAGAACTGCATTGGTTGTGTCCCATAGATCTTTTTTGGTCACTGTATTTTCATTTTCATTTGTCTCAAAGTATTTTTTGATTTCTTCCTTGATCTCATTGTTAACTCATTCTTTGTTTAGTAGCATGTTGTTTAGCCTCCATGTGTTTGTGTTTTTCAGTTTTCAGTAACTGATTTCTAGTTTCATACCATTGTGATTGGAGAAGATGCTTGATGTTTCAGTTTTCTTAAATTTAGTGAGACTTTTTTTGTGTCCTAACATGTGGTCTGTTCTGGAAAATGTTCTATATGTATTTGAAAAGAATGTATAGTCTCCTGCTTTTGACTGAAATATCCAAAAAATATCAAGTCCGTCAGGTTAATGTGTCATTTAAGGCCACTGTTTCCCTATTGACTTTTTGTCTGGATGATATAGCCATTGTTATCAGTGAGGTGTTAAAGTCCCCTACTATGATGTATTACCATGGATTTCTCTTTTTATGTTCATCAATATTTGCTTTATATATATAGGAGGTCCTGCATTGGCTACATAGATGTTTACAAGAGTTATATCCTCTTGTTGGAGTGATCCTTTTATCATTATAGAATGTCCTTCTTTGTCTCTTGTTATCACCTTCATTTTAAAGTCAATTTTATCTGTTAGTCTTGGTATGCCGGCCATTTTTCATTTCCATTTGCATGAAATATCTTTTTCCATCCCTTTACTTTCAGTCTGTGTGTGTCTTTCCATCTGAAGTGGGTCTCTTGTAGGCAGTGTATGAGTATGTATTGGTCTTTTCTATTAATTCAGCCACCGTATAGCTTTGATTGCAGAATTTAATCCTTTTACATTTAAAGTAATTATTGATAGGTATGTAGTTATTACCTTTTATTGTTTTCTGATTGTTTTTGTAGTTCTTTTCTATTTCTTTCTTATTCTCTTGCGTGTTGACGACTTTTTATAGTGTCATGTTTGGATTTCTTTCTCTTTATTTCTTATATATCTTTTGTAGATTTTTGCTTTGTTGTTACCATGTAACCTACATACCAAACTATGTTTATAGCAATCTATTTTAAGTTGATGGTTGCTTAAGTTAGAACACATTCTAAGAGCAGTGCAATTTTTACTCACCGCTTTTATGTCTATATTTTTGTTATTTTTTTAACTTCGTGTGTGTGTGAATGCATTCCTTGATTTATTTAGTAATTACACATGATCTTCCTACTTTGCCTTTTAACCTTTGTACTAACTTTATAGTTTGTTGATTCACTGCTTTTACTAGTGTTTGCATTTGTCAGTGAGCATTTTTTCTCTTTCCTCTGTTTTTCACATTTTTGATCTTGTCTTTTCTACTTAAAGAAGTTCCTTTAACATTTCTTGTGTACTGGTTTAGTGGTGATGAACTCCTTAACTTTCTCTTTTCTTCAAATCTGTTTATGTCTCTCCTTTGATTCTAAATGATAGCGTTGCTGGGTAATCTTGGTTGTGGGTGCTTGCTTTTCATCACTTTTAATATTTCCTACCGTTCCCTCCTGGCCTGCAAAGTTTCTGTTGAGAAATCAGCTGATAGTCTTATGGGAGTTCCCTTTAGGTAACTCACAGCTTTTTGCTTGCTACTTTTAAGGTTCTCTTTTTGTTTTTTTAACCTTTGGCATTTTAATTATGATACGTCTTGGTCTGGCCTCTTTGAGTTCTTCTTGTTTGGGAATCTCTGAGCTTCCTGGACTTGTATGTCTATTGCCTTCACCAGGTTAGGGAAGTTTTCTGTTTTTATTTCTTCAAATAGGTTTTCAATCGCTTGCTGTCTTTCTTCTCCTTCTGGTGCCCCTATGCTGCCTGAGACTCCAGCAGCCCTCCGTCTAACTGATTCAAACCCCTTTGTTTTTCAAATCCAGTTGTTACGGGGACTCCTTTTGGTGCCCTGGACTGGGAGCCAGGTGTGTGGCTGGGACCTCTTGCTCCTCAAGCGGGGATCTCCGCAGCCAAGATAACACTCCTCATTCTAAATGCCACACATGGGTGTGTGACCAGCCCATTTCAAGTTTCTGCCCCATTTACCTATCTCATTGTGGCTTTTAAAAAAATATATCCTTAGTTATAGGAGTCTGTTTAGCTAGTGTTCAGGTGGTTCTCAGTAATGGCTGTTTGGTAATTTAGTTGTAAATTTGATGTGGTTGCGGGAGGAGGTAAGCACAGTGTTTTTCTATTTTGCCATCTTGACCAGCCTAGTGCTGTTATCACTTGGGAAATTACAAGAGTTTTAGTAGCTCTGTGCCAGGAACTAGGGGCAGAGACCTATATATACATATTTTTTTCTATTATCTCATACCCTCCCAGCCCTGTCCTTCAGTCTCTCTTGTTAAAGCAGTTTCTTGTATATATTTTCATGAGTAGACCTTGTACCCACGGATATAGCCTTCTCTTCTTTTTCTATATATGGTAGCATACGAGGCGTGATCGAAAAATATGGTGAATGTTTACATTAAATAATTTATTATAGTTAAAGATACATTGCTAGTAATCCCTCTCAAAACACTCCCCTTTGCTTCGAACACACGTATCCCATCATTCTTGCCACTTTCTGAAGGAGTTCTGGAAGTCCTCTTTTGTGAGTGTCTTTATTTCATCCTCCATCAATGACAACTTGCTGTGTCACACGTCACTTCTGGTATGGCAATTTCTGTCAAATAAAAACATTACGATGTGTCCTCATCTACCTTATTCACTGGATCTGGCATAGTGCGACTTCTGGCTCTTCCCCAAAGTCAAAATGACCGTGAAAGGAAAATATTTTGAATTAATTCAGGACATCAAGGCAGCCACAACAGTGCAGCTAAAGACACTCACGAAAGAGGACTTCCAGAACTGCTTCAGAAAGTGACAAGAATGATGGGATAAGTGTGTTCAAAGCAACGTGGAAGTGTTTTGAGGGGGCTAGTGCCAATGTGTTTTTTACTGTAATAAAATTTAAACATTCACTGTAGGTTTTGATCATACCTTGTAGACCCTGTTCTGCATTTAAAGATACTACTTTTGTGATTTAAATTACAGGGACATGACCATGACCTCTTGGGATGAAAAACAACCTAATGCATTTATTGCCAGACCTAGAACAGTTACTGTGTTGCTACGGTTTCTGCTACAGATGCAATAAAGTAGTGTGCCTGCCTTTTCTGTCTGATTATGACAGCCAAGATTCAATGGGGGATACAGAAGATTAAAATGGGAACAGGGGAAAACATGGAGAGAGAAGTTTTGCAACTCATGGATAATGTTGTAATAAACAATTAAGAGCCTGTTTTATTCCAAAAAGGAATCTAAAATTTGAGTTAAAAAAAAATCAACCTAGACCTGGTATAAAACCTTATCCCTGGCTGAAAGGAAAGTTCATTGTGTACCAAACTGATTGGTACCTGCAGTAGGTTATAGAAGGTGTCAAGTAGCAAGCACTTAGTGTGTTATACTGAAATTATTTGCTTGCTTGTTTATGGGCTAGGTGCTGTGCCTTTGGGCAAGGCCTTACACTTCTTCATACATTGTTAACAACAGGCCTGGGACTGCCTGTCCTTAGGAAGGCCTGCTGCAAAGCTGGCCCTGGGCTCGTATCTGGAAGCTAGCTGAGTTAACGGTTTTCTACACCGCTCTAAAACTTTTTCCTAAGGGATTAGTGTGGCTCGTTGCGCAGAAACCATGTGGTTTATCCAGACACATGCTTCCCTTTTGGGGAGCCTGTGTACATGCTAGGTAGAGGGTGCCTGTATGACCACTTCCCAGTAACAGCCTTGGGCACTGAGTCTCTAACGAGCTTCCTGGGGAGGCAGCACTTCACGTGTGTTGTCACAACTTGTTGGAGGAATTGAGCATGTCCTGTGTGATATGAGCATGTCAAGTGGGTGATTTGTAATAATAGCTTTATAGCTGAAGTTTGAGTACAATGTTCTCCTCAATTAAAATAGTCACATCTCAACAGCATACTGCTGTGTGTTTCTTTGCTAAATGGAATAAAAGGGTATGTACTGTTGTGTCTGGGCTTCTCTTGTTCAGCAGGTTTGTGAGATTCATCCATATCGTTGGATTGTAATTGTAGTCATATACTCTTATTGCTGTGTAATATTCCATTGTGTGATCCTGTCAAAATACATCTACGCTTAAAAAAATAAAGTCACATTTCTTAATAAGTCATCTGCTTATGGAAAGGCCTGTTATTATTTATAGTTTGTCCTTTATTTTTACATAATGACTTAATATGGTAATGTAATAATGAAAAGAAGAAACTAAGTGTTCCGTGGTAATTTGTTTTATAAAGTGTGTATTATGAGTGCTATATTAGAAGGTGTATTAGGTTTAAAAAGACTGTGTACTTTAGTTTCAAATATTTTATCTAACCCAGAATCACTATGGAAACCAAATGCTTCTAACTGATGTCATTCTGAAGCATAATGTTAACTATCTTAGAGTCAGTGGTGGTGTCCTTGCTGAAGTGACATCACTTCAAATGGCCCTAAGATGACACCAGCCCTTGCCACTAGAACTAGCAGAAGAAAACTGCTCTGAATAAGTGAGTCTCACCATGTTTCTTAGCTTATTAAAGTCAATTGAGACGCATTTTTTGTTTTGTTTTTTATTGGGGAAGGGGAACAGGACTTTATTGGGGAACAGTGTGTACTTCCAGGCCTTTTTCCAAGTCAAGTTGTTGTCCTTTCAATCTTAGTTGTGGAGGGTGCCATTCAGCTTCAAGTTGTTGTCCTTTCAGTCTTAGTTGTGGAGGGCGCAGCTCAGCTCCAGGTCCAGTTGCCCGTTTCTAGTTGCAGGGGGCACAGCCCACCATCCCTTGTGGGAGTCGAACTGGCAACCTTGTGGTTGAGAGGACGCGCTCCAACCAACTGAGCCATCCGGGAGGCAGGCAGCTCAGCTCAAGGTGCCGTGTTCAATCTTAGTTTCAGGGGGCGCTGCCCACCATCCCTTGCGGGACTCGAGGAATCAAACCGGCAGCCTTGTGGTTGAGAGCCCACTGGCCCATGTGGGAATTGAACCGGCAGCCTTCGGAGTTAGGAGCACGGAGCTCCAACCGCCTGAGCCACCGGGCCGGCCCCCGAGATGCATTGTTAATGCACAGGTTAAAATGAACAGAATAAATTGTTCCATAAGTTCTTAGTTATATTTCTATGACTTACCTATAATGCCAGAAAATCTTCCAGCATTAGAAAATCTACCGGCTGAGAAAAATAAGAATTCAAGAGTTATTATTTTCTGTTGAGTAAACCTTAATAAAACTTTAAATCTAAATTTTAAATTCAGAAAGAAGGCATTATGTATATTTACTTGTCTTTTAAGACAATTATTACAAATACTATTTGAATTAATAGAAAAAGCAAATACTCTTGATAAATAAAATTGAACTTAGTATGAACAGTAATTTATAAGTGAAAATGAAAATTTTTCTTCCTACTCTTCCACGAAAGTCCACCAAGCAAAATTGAAAAAACCACCAGCAGTAAAAACCACCTTAAACCCATGACTTTTCAGAAAGCCGTAAATTGTTCCCTGAGAGCAGCACTGAGCAAGTTGGGAGGCATCATCCTTGCAGCATTGTTTTCTTCTCCTTGACACAATAGAGCGTCCTTTGTGACTCTGACTAGAGACAGGTAACTGTGGTTACCAGTTATTATGCTTCCTCTCTGTGCAATCACGCTGCTGGAAGCAAAAATGAAATTCTAAGAATAGTGTCTTCTTCTTCTTTCTTGCTTCCTCTCCTTCCTTTCTCTTAGGCATTCATTCATATATTCATTCACCCATTTATTCGGTGAACATTTCTGGGGTGCAGGTTGTATGTCAGGCATTATAAAATTGAATAAAGCATGGACCTGACCTCAATTGATTATATTGTTTAGTTTCTTATTGATACTCCGTTCTGAATGTGAGAATTGAAATTGTTTCTTTAGGTTTAAATTCTGTGTTATTAAAAGGTAAGGGGAGAGGGGTGGTGGATGAGGGTAAACGGGATCAAACATATGGTGATGGAAGAACTGACTCTAGGTGGTGAGCACACAATGTGATATGTAGATAATGTATTACAGAATTGTACACATGAAACCTATGTAACCTTACTAACGTTTGTCACCCCAATAAGCTTTAATTAGAATTTATTTTTTCAGTTGTAATACCAAAAAAAAAAAATACAGTTTAGATTCCTTTGTGAGGAAAGAATGCCTTTCTAGGGTGATTTAAAATTGCAAGCATACTAAATGCTTTAGATTTTTTTGGAAGAGTGTTGGGAGCATGGGTGAGAGGTATCCTAAGGAATCCTGTTACACCCTCTTTTATCAGCAGTTAAGGAGGCCGACAGTGTTTATAAACAATTCTACAATGTTTATAATGGAAAATGGAATTTAGTATTGCAGAGGAATCGACATTCATTTATGTTTATGCTACTTTGGCCTTTTTGCCTCCGAAATATTTCAGTGATATAATAAAGCAGTGGTATGATACATTCATGATAGGTCCCTATCTTTTAGTTGCATTATGAAGAGCAAGGCACAAAAATGGTGATATCCTTATCAGTTTTTAAACTCTAGTCAGTTACTTCTTTTATATTGCTTGTAGCTGACTCTCTAAGGAAAATTTTTATTTTGTTTAGAAATGATAACTTTTTTATAGCATCGTATTACATAGTAGGACTAAGAAAAGATAGAGGGACTTCAGAAATCAAATACTGATCCGATATCTTTGTTTCTTGACACAATATTTTACTATTTAAAATATTTGAAAAGTATGTAATTTGATTTTAACAGCTTTGTTGGGATATCCTTTATATACCAGAGAGTTCATTCCTTTAAATCGTATAAATTCATGGTTATGAGTGTATTTACAAGTCGTGCAGCCATCACTGTTGTCGTCACCCCAAAATGTAATTTGATTTTTGAACTCTGTGTAAGGAAACACTGCTCAAAATTGAAGTTTTCCTTTAAAAAATTATCCTTTTACAGAGTTTCTGTTAAGGATGATGAAAAAATTCTGGAAATGGATAGTGGTGATGGTTGCTCAGTATTTTGGATGAACTTATGCCACTGAATTGTATGCTTAAAAATGGTTAAAATGGTAAATTTTATATTACGTACATTTTACCACAGTAAAAATTAATGTCCATTTATGTGAAATCAGAATTGGTGGCTTCACTTGGGAAATTTCAGCCTGAGCCACGCATGGCCCTAATTTTTCTCAAATGTGTTATAACAAGGATGTTTGTGTAGGTTAAAAAATCATGTATTAATTTTCACAGACTGAAAAACACTGAAATTGTTGTCAGTATTTATTTTTTACAGAAATTTTGGTAGAATTAACTGAAGGAGGAAAGGTAACAGTTTTTCTTTGCTTGCATTTTGCTGTCCTTGAAAAAGCAAGATTCCAAACAATGTAGACCCATTATCTAAAGGGGGAAGAAGTAAATATACGCACACCTACCCCATACCAGCACTATAATACAAAAGTATCTGTTTATAGATGCATAAAAAGTCTCTTAAAGGAGATACGAGAAACAGTAATGTTGTTGGTTCTGGGCAGGAAGGAGAACTGAGTGGCAGGGGTTCATGGGTGGGACCATATTTTCCATTATGTGAATGTATTACCTATTGAACATTTTAAATGAAAAATTTATTATCCCGATCCCGGTCTCAGAATCAATGTGGCTGTATTCCTTCCTACTGTGCTTTGTCATAGGAGATTGTATTAAAATTGAGATTGGATTGAAAATGAACTACGTTACTTTAAGAACTTGTTTTCTTCCTAGGAATTGATTATGGGTTAAGTTTACCACTTGGGGAAGACTATGAACGGAAGAAACATAAACTAAAAGAAGAATTGCGACAAGATTACAGACGCTATCTTACTCAGGTAAAGAGGTCTATTAATTGTTGGGTCTTGTGCTTCAGAATTCATCGCCTAAATTTGTTTTCCTAAGGTTTTAGTTACATGTGTTAATTTTTAGGTTTTCAGTGGTATCTAGCAATAGGGTATAAAAGTGAAAGTGAGTGACGTATATGGCATGGATAGAGAAAAAAATTGGTGCTGAGAACTGTTGTCATGGAATAATAGACTGTTTGGAGTAGGGAGGTGGATTCTAATTGTAAATGGGATTATAAATTCTGGTTTGTGTTTTCTGTCAAATTATCATAGTTAAGATAGCCCACTGATGGTCCCTACTCCTCTCCTCCCCCCAACCAGGTATTAAAATGACACGTGGAGTTCTGGTTGTTAATAATTACTTTCCAATGAGCTAAGTGTACGAAACTTCATTTAACATGTTTAACCACCAAAGTCTTGACTTTATGATTTAATCTGATTACTTAATAGAACTCTTGTTTTAAGTATATTTTGGTAAATTATTAACAGCTAAGCTGAAGATTTAAGTTTTAAAATGCACTTTACTTTTTAGCTTATAAAATTATTTTAAACAAGTATGATGTTTCTAGTCATCCTCAAATATTCTTTGGTTTTTTACTCTTTGTAATGTTTGTTCCAAATGTATAAATGGTCTCTTGCTCATTCTGATTTGCATGTGGAGAGAAAGGACTCTGACAATATTTTATCAATGGTTTGTTTCCCTTGACTTTAGGGTATTACAGAAGCAAAAAGAAAGGTAGGGTTGCCTGCACAATATTCTCCTTCAATTTTTTTTTTTTTAACATCTAGTAGCTTGCAATTATTTGCATCTATGCTATTGCTGCCCTCCCATAAGAAAAATAGCTTCTTTTGTAATTTTGAGACGTTTGAATAGTACCATTTTGTATTTTTGCTTTTGCAAGATGACAATCTATACATTATAATTTTCCATTAATACAATTAAGCATTCCTTTTGATTCCTTCTTTGCATTTGTTTTTGTTGCTTTCTAATGTATCCTTGAGAAATATTCTGCACCTGTTATAAGTTCATTTGTTTTTAGCATGCCAGTTTTTTATTTTTTTTTATTTATTTATTTTTTTTAAATAATCAATAGTATTTTTTTTTAAAGATTTTATTGGGGAAGGGGAACAGGCTTTATTGGGGACCAGTGTGTACTTCTAGGACTTTTTTCCAAGTCAAGTTATCCTTTCAATCTTGTGGAGGGTGCCGTTCAGCTTCAAGTTGTCCTTTCAGTCTTAGTTGTGGAGGGTGCTGCTCAACTCCAGGTCCAGTTGCCGTTTCTAGTTGCAGGGGGCGCAGCCCACCATCCCTTGTGGGAGTCGAACTGGCAACCTCGTGGTTGAGAGCACGCCAGCTCAGCTCAAGGTGCCATGTTCAGTCTTAGTTGTAGGGGGCGCTGCCCACCATCCCTTGCGGGAACTGAACTGGCAACCTTGTGGTTGAGAGCCCACTGGCCCATGTGGGAATCGAACCGGCAGCCTTCGGAGTTAGGAGCACGGAGCTCCAACCGCCTGAGCCACCGGGCCGGACCAGCATGCCAGTTTTGTTCTTCAAATTATTAATCATATTAAGTTAATAAAATATTAGAATATTCAAGATATTCTAAGATGTTTTTGAGCCACGTGTTGCCAGTATTTGGATTACTTGATATTTTTGTACCCAAACCTGTGGTTTGCATTTGTAAATTTATGTGGGAAAAGAAAGAGAAAATAAAAGTTTTGCAGTTTTACACACAAAACTTTTTTTAAAAAGCAGCTCACCCATCCATTCATCATTCAACCAACGCTTTTTAAACACTTATGAAGATGAATCACGTCTTCAAGGGCTTAGAATCTAGTTGCAGAGATAACATACAACTCAGAAAGTAGTAACTGCCAAGGAGGATAAAGTGATCAGGAAAGGCCTTGGTGTTATTTGGTGAGCCATTACAGGGTAGCTAGAATTTGGTTATTCTCAAGGCGAGTGGAGGGAAGAGAGGAAGCTTTTCAGATGGAAAGTATAGCGTGAAGAAGGACTTGGAGGGTGGACTTTGGCTTCGTATGAATGAGGCCTGTTAGGTTTACCAGCCTGACCAAGTTAGAGTCTTCCTGAGAGTAGTAAGAAATAGTGATGTAAATAGGACAGGGTCCAAGTAGAAAGCAGTGGGTTTTTAAATTGCAATGTGTGATAGGCAGCAAGCCTTGGCCTCCTGAAGCAGCCTGTGAGGAGCTTGATAACTGTTTCAGGACAGTTAGTTCCGCATGTTAGAGACTCTTATCTTACTGTCCTAAATTACTGTTATGGATTTTTAACTGATCTCCTTCCATTAATTCTCAGTCCATTCTCTATGCTGCTTTCCAGAATGAGTCTGTCTTTTACCGATTTAAATACTTCAGTGTCTCTTCACTGCCTTCTGGATAAAAATTCAAATTGTTCAGGACGACCTGCCTCCCTGGTCTCGTACCTCGTTATCCTTCCCACCCCCTCTTTATTGGGTGGCGTTTTCCTATGATAGCTACCATTTTCATTTGTGGATTTTTACTTTGCTTCATAGATGTGTGATTAATAAAAAGAACAGTGGTGGAAAGGGAAAGGGATCAAGGTGTGCGAATCTTTAAATTCAAAGGGATGAGGAGTTTTTAGTGTTGGACTATCAAGTTGTAGAGGGGCAATAGTTCCTTAATATGAAAGAGACAATTTTGGTTGCCATCTGAGAAAGTGGAGTGGAAAGGAAAACAAGGCAAAAAGAAAATTATATAGGGTAGAGGAGGTCGCAGCAATAGCTTCCTTGACCCCTGGATTAGGTACACTCTACAAGTCTCATTCTTTATGGAATTTCTTGTGCCTTCTAGGCTGTCGATTACATTCATATTTTAAAAAAATTCAAATCTCTAAATTTGGTCAAAGAGAGCCATTAAAACAAGCAACTGCCATCTTTACCATTTTCTTTACTGTTTTTAGAATAAAAGGCACTTGACCATTTAACAATGCAAGAAGAACATATTATCAGAAGAACAGTTGTTAAATGGAATCAGTACATTTCTATTTTCAGCCAGGCCTGAACCTCAAACTTTTCTCTTTGGCTGCCCATTTGACATTTTCATTTAGAAATCTAATGGGTATCTTATGTTGAAAATATATATCCAAAAGGGAACTCCAAGATTTCTGTTGTTTTCACTCTGATCCTCTAGAAACCTGGACTGCCTGTGGCCAGTTCTTTATATTTTTGTGTTGTAGGGCCGTCACTTTCTAACATACCATTATGTTTATTGTCAGTTTCCCCTGCTTGAATGTAAGCCTCAGGGAGGCAGATTTTTATCTGCTTCCTTTACTGATGAGACTCAAATGTATCAAACAGTTTGGGACATAGTAGGCACTCAATATTTATTCAATGAATGAGTGAATGACTAAAAGTCAGCTTTTTGAAAAACTCACTCTATTCCTAAATTTTTAATTTTATGGAAAATTTTAAACATCATCGTGGACCTGTTTTGGGAATGGGGCATTACTCAGTGAAGGAGTGAAGGTTCTGTATCTCTCTCTTCCCAGGGTTGGAACTATGAATGTGTTTTTTTGTACATGGATAACTCGATGAAATGATTATGTTTATAATGTACTTTGGTGTAAACGGGTTTGAACTGGCTCAGGGATCTAGTCGTTGTCATGTTGTTTCCCTTGACAAGTAAGTGTAGAGTTCCACCAACTTTCAAATTAGCTTTTTGTAGCACAATTTACTCATAAATTTAGATTTAATGAAATTTTATTAATAACTTAGTTTTATTAATCTGTTCCCATAATGTTTTGAATATAATCTTATTAGTACCTTATATTGTAGTATTTGTTTACAGGTTTGTTTCCCCAAGTGAATTGTAAATCTCTTAAATATAGAGAACATATGCTTATATTTGTCTTCCAACCACCTCAAAAAGTCACTGATAAAATATTAGATGGTCAATAATTGCTTGTTTAATGAATACATAAAAGGCATGGAGCTGGACAGGTTAATAAGTTTTGGTTAATCCTCATAACCTAGTGATGTAGATGACATTCTTGTTTTACATACAAAGAAACTAAGGCAGAGAAGTTAAGGAATTTATTTCAGATTATATGACTACTAATTAGCAGTACCAGAAAGTTGGGGATTGTGTATGCTTTTTACTAATCACTTATGTTTGCTTTATAGTGTTCAAAGAGATTTTCCATTTTTTATCTTTGATCCTTATACCAGCTTTGGTAGATGGGCAGAGCAGATGCCATTCTCATTCTCATTTTACGGACTGAGAAAGTCTTTGTCAAGGAGGTTAAGTGACTTGCTCAGGGTCATACCACTGAGAGGTGTTCAGGCTGGTCCTAGAGCTGATGTGTTTAGACTCCTAGTCTAATGTTCTCTCAGCTACACTAGTTACTTAAGTGTTTGCTGAACAAGAATGGAGGGACACATAAAGAAACAATGTTCATAGTTTGTATCTTCCAGCACTTCAGTAGATAGTAACTCATAATTGCAGGAAAAATAGAAGACAGCATTATTGCAGCAGGCATATAGATATTCATGAGGAAGTTTACATTTTCCTTAATGAAAGAGTAGTAGGGCATTGAAAATGAAAACATATGGGCTTAGAAGAATATGAATTAAGAAGTTTCTTTTTTTTTCATACTTTATAAAATCATCTTGAATCAATAGATTATACATGTATTGCACATGAAAATTAAGACCTGATTCTCCTCTTCATTGCATTGTTGATTGGAAGCAAATTCTCTTGTTTTCTAATTATGATCTCTATAGATTTGTAGTTTCTGTTGTCATCTCCATTTCATTCTTTTGCTCTGCATAATGTAATAGCATAAAGTATCAAACCTAAAGACACATTTATGAAACACATTTTATAAAGGCAATTAGATAATATGTTTTTTTAATGTGTATATATACAGAAAAATTTTCTATCCACGAGTGAAACAGATCCATCTACTCTGGGAGTTTCTCTTCCTATTGGTGAGAGGTTATCTGCCAAGGTAGGTGGATAGAAGTAGTTATTGTGGGTAGCAGTTTTATGCAGCATCAAAATCATGAAAGGACATGCTCCTGCAAATGTAAACAAATTACTTCATTTCCCATACTTGAATATCTCTCCCCCCCCCGCCCCCAAATCTGTGGAGTCTCTAGTGGTGCTGTTTAAAAACTTTTTTTGAAAATTACATTTGTAATGATGTAATGTGATGTATTTCTTTAATATGTTGATCAACTGTATGTTCAGAATTCACTGTTTCGCAGTGGTCCCTGGGCTGTAATGTTTATGCTCTGGAACAGAGATGAGTGGATGGAGCACACGGTGCTTCTGTGTTCTGTGGGGGAGGGTGTGGGGTGTTTGAGGGGTGCATTTCTGTCCCTCCAAGTACATGGAGGGCATCCTCTTTAGAGGTTTCAACAGAACACACACATTACAATATTTTATTGTCTATGACAGTTTTACCTTTTTATGTTTAAAATACAAGTATCCTTCTTTCGCCTTGGGAAGGAAATAGTTAGCAGCAGGTCTTTTGGGATGGGGAGGGGCGGGGGGTGTTGGGGAAGGAAAGAAGGAAGGTAACCTGTCAAGTCCCCTTGGAAACATGCTAATGGCAGACTTCTTGGCAAACGCAATCATGTATTTACTAATGGGAAAGATTGATTTATGATGCTCTTAGCAGAGTGCACTTAGATTGTCTAGGGTTACTATTGGTAAACAAACCTAGAATCCGTGGATTTATGGGGCATGGCTCCTTGGAAAATGTCGTCTAAGCTATATAACTACTGGAGTGTAACATGGAGACGCTTCTTAGAGACCTCATGTTAATCTAGACCTAAGCATGTGGTAATGCATATTTTAATGTGGCAATAAAGGGGAACTGAATTGATGGTTTATAACCTCCTGCTCCCCTGTGCCTTGTAACTACTTACATCCTTGAAATTATTAGTAAAACTTGATTCTGGGCAAGATCTCTAGTTTGTATGAGTTCAATTTGACTTTAAGATACTTTATCCTAAAGTTAAAGTTTACATTGTCTTTTGGTGTCTATTTTAAGGAAAGGTTGAAACTTGAACGCAACAGAGAATACAATCAA
Source organism: Rhinolophus hipposideros (assembly GCF_964194185.1). Classification (NCBI taxonomy): domain Eukaryota; kingdom Metazoa; phylum Chordata; class Mammalia; order Chiroptera; family Rhinolophidae; genus Rhinolophus; species Rhinolophus hipposideros. Next base: position 62,386,499 of record NC_138059.1, read on the forward strand.
TTTCTCAGGGGTAAGGAAGACTCCACTGAAAAGTTCAGACAGGCAGAAAACAGTACTGAGGTAGGTTTTGCTTTTAAAGTAAATCTTTAACAGCACAAGTTGAATATTTTGTATTTACTTGAAAATATTTTTATGTGTCAGACATTTCTTTTGGTTTTTAGGTAAATATTTTAAAAATTAAGCCAAATTGAGCCAAACACAGGACATTTAAATATTTAGTTGTGCAAATGGTTTTATCTTATGTTGAAGAACTTATCCTACCTTTTAACTAACTTCACGGGAGAGATTTAATTTTAGAGGTCGGTTTTAAACGATTTTTGTTTATTTGTTTTATAGTGACAATTTCTAGCTATATATTTTCCAAATTTAAGGATGGTTGGTGTTACTAGGGCCAAAAAATCTACCACCTTCTGTATGCTTTGTGTTGAGGAAGAATTTAATTTGAAACATTTTGAAGCAATATTTAACTGCCACAATATGCTTCAAATATCTCCTGGGATAGGAATTTGCATTTAGTTTATCTTTTTTAGAACTACTTACCCATATTAGTGTTGTCTGTTTCTTTGGTATTTATTAAGTTTCATTGAAGGATGAATTTTCTGAAGCTTTTTTCTAAAGATAAGGTATTTCTTATGGGTGATTAAGCCTTAGAGTCGAGATGATAAATAGACTAAGCATCATTTGAGGGTTTAATTACCTTTTAAGAAATAGCATCTCATTTAGATCTGTTTTTTTTTTCTTTTTTAATTGACCAGCACAAGAGTCAAAGAAGTAAAAAACCTATTAGTCAGGTTAAGCCTGGTTTACTTTCACAAATACAAACATCTTTGGAAAATTCAGAGGGTCTTAGGAGAGATGTCTTAACTCCTTCGGAGACATATGAAGAGCTTCTAAACCAAAGACGACGGGAGGAGGACAGATACCGACAACTAGATGACGAAATTGAATTAAGGAATAGAAGCATTGTTAAGAAAACCAATGAAGAAGTGGGCATTCCTAATAAAAAACATCACAGGTTTGCCAGCAAGGTTGACATTCCCGACAGAAGATTTCACAGGCTTGATGAGGATCTTGTGTTTGACAGACAGTATTACAGACCAGACCAAGATCCTGAAGTAAGTGAAGAAATGGATGAGAGGTTTAGATACGAAAGTGATTTTGATAGAAGACCTTTGAGAGTGTATGCAAATGACAGGTATTTACAACTTCATTTTTCTTTTCTTGCTTAATATTACTGCTGCTCCTTTTTATCATATTAGGGAGCAGTTTCATTTGATTTGTATATTTAATTAATTCTAAGATGCACTCTTATATTATGTGCCACTGAGGGAAAAAAGAAATCACCCAAGTTGGGGAGAAGGGGACCCTGTCATAAAGCTGGAACACCGAAAGGCAGTAAACACCTTTATTTAAAATTAAACGGGAAATAAAATTTCCCATAGGAGGGGACAGAAAAGAAACTTTCGTGTCTCAACCTCAGCACTGAGTAGAGGAGAGTTAAAAAAAAACAAAAACAAAACTTCCCTGAGAATTGAAATGGCAAGCCAGTGCTGATTCAGGTTTGCTGTCAGAATTCATGCTGCCAGTATTGTCAAAAAACAACACAAACAAACAAACAAACATATAAAAACTGGAGGTGAGAATTCCATTGTCTGACATTCATAATGCCCCTGAGTGACTGGCAGGGGAAAAATAACTCCTCCTTTGGCTAATAACTCTATTTGAAACAAGGTTGATGGCCATCTTAGTTTCAGAAGTTAGAATGTGGGGAGAAAACGACATCTTAAAATAGGTGAAACACAGTTTATTACTTTAATGTTCCTATGCTCTAAGTCCTTCTATCAATACATTTCTTTGTTTTTAAGTTACTTATGAAACATTTATTTAAGTGAAATGGCACTAACTTTTTTGATCAGTTTTTCAGTTCCTTTGGATGATTGTTTTTGTAAGTTGTTTATAATTTCTTATTTTTATTTAGTCATTTGTGTTAATACTTAAAACTTGCTATACTTCAACCTAACTTTTGATTTGGAGATAGAAATGTGGCAGGGTCCCATATTTGTCACTGCCTTTTTAACTTGAAAGGCTTAAATCTAAATTTTGAGCGGTGAATGGGACCTGTTTCATATATTAGCCCAAATAGATTACATTTTTTAGTATTTCAGGAAATTTTCTGAGACGTAATGCTGCACATTCAATATTCTAATTAATATTGCAAAGCCTCTATAGTTCTTTGTCTTCTACTCTTTATTCTGTAGCTATTATGTCCTGCTCACCGATCTTTTTATTATTCACCCTAAAGTAGGTAATTTGAGTGAAGGATTCGAATTTTGCAATGCTAATTATAGTTATCTCTGATTTGAATCTAATTGTCGTTCAGAAAATGCTTCAAATCTTATTATGAGTTATATTTGAAAATGTTTGTTTATATCGGAAGGCTGCCTAAACTAAAAGAACTCTCAGTTCTTGGTGCTGCCTTCTTTGTACTTGAGAACTTTTTTTCTAAGTTTGGAATTTCAAGAAACTTACTAAGATGGTTATTGCTTTGTTTTTTTGTATATTTTAATCTATTGTTTTTGTAATTATACCGTGATAATTTTACATATGAACTAACAAATGAATTTCAGCCTGATTATTTGAGAACTATTTTATTTTCTCATGTATCCCATAAACGAAATGAGCTCTTTCTATATTATTGCTCTGAAGTAATAGTTTCAGATTAAACATGAGGATGAGTGAGAGTAATTCCTGCTACACATTTCAAAGTTTTGAAAAATATTTCTTCAAAATACAAATCATTATTATATGTTACTTCCATTTTGTTAATGCACATATCTCTAAATGTAAGGTTTTCCTTAGAGAAAGACATACATCAATTGAGGTTAAAACTGAATTTCTGTATTTTAGATTTGTAGATTCCTTATTTCCAGCAAGAAAAAAAATCACATCGATCATTCAATAGTTTTTATTTAGCACGCAGAGTGAGTTAATAGGAAAATGACTACTTGTTAGTAAAAGAGGCTAAAGAAATGTGTAATGTATAGACAAATGTGCATTTGGTCTCTTTCTCTAACCATTTATTCTTTTTTTTTCCCTCCATTTATTCTTAATATACTATAATCTTAACCAGAAGTTCTTGATAGAAAAATAATTATAACTGAATGTGAGAAGTATAAAATTAATTTTCCTTCGTTCTTCTGTTTCTCTTGTTCTTTTTTTCTTCTAAAAGTTAGCATGTCATAAATTCTACTTTTGAGTTTTAATAATTTTTTATTTTTATACTTTTGGCCTCAGTTTTTTTCTAAGTTAATCTATAAACTTTTCCACATACCATAATATCTTTTTAAAATTAAATTTATTGTGGTGACATTGATTAGTAAAATTACATAGGTTTCAAATAAACAATTTTATAATAATGCATCATCTATATATTGTATTGTGTGGGGAAACATTTTTCCCTACTTTAAATATGGGAAAGCTAAATCCAGAAATGATTTTACTTTCCTAAACTAATCCTTAATCATTGGCACTGTTTTTAATAGTTAACGAGGTGGTTAGCACTTTTTCAGTTGCATTCTGTGTGTGTGTGTGTGTTTGTGTGTGTGTGTGGTGTGCATATGTGTATTATTTATTTACACATATTTACTAAGTTAAGTAAAATTTATAATGTTCTGGGAACTGTCTTAGGTTGAATGTAACAGTGTGTCTTATAATACTTTAAAATTTGTAGGCACTTTTAAAATATAGTCATCCTAGTCTTTATTATTTATTAACTTGAGCTAGAGAAGTTAATATATTACCATATTATGTTTTACTTTATAACCAATGTTAATGAGTAAAAGAAAATTTTAGCATTAAAAAATGCTGTTTTTTTAGTTTTTGTGTGATTAATGCAGTTAGCACTTCTGTTTAACTCTTGATATTTGCTATTTTGTAATCTTAATCGTCATTTAATAAAATTCTGAGCTAAAACTCCATCTGAAATTAGAATCTGAAACATAAATTTTAGTGTAGGACATTCTAAGATATGTGCATGCTTACTATGAAAATGTAAGTGAGGAGAAATGGTTTATTAGAACATGAGTTATTTAGCTTGGTATTACTTTTTTTCTTATAGATTTTCATTTATCTTTGGAAGGACCATTTTAATATTAATTATTTTTCCCACTTTATAGATGGGGTTGATTTTATAAAACACTGTTACTGAATTAAAGAGAATATAAAAATTGGGTAAGAACTGAAAACAACGAGAACAGTGGAGACTCACATTAATAGCTTAGTATTTTTCTTTTAACTTTTATAATCTAGAGTACCCCTAACAGCAGATTGCATTCACATTAGAGAAATTCTTTATATGAAAACAAAGTGGTGTAACCATTAATATGAATTAGATGATTTCTTTTAAGTAAGGAGAAATTTGATTCTCCCTATGAGCTATATTAATCTAGGACCAACAGATGGTAAATATTTTTATAATGTGTTATTTTTTGACAGCATAACAGATGGTAAATATTTTATTTTTATAATGTGTTATTTTTTACAGCATAAGCATTGTAAATTTATTTCTGAAGTAGTTGATTCTGTGGTTTTTTAAGGAAAAAATATAAATTATTCATTATCATTTAGCAGTGTACATTCGCATTTCAATTAGCTGAAAATACCTGTGGTTTTAAACAGTTTGTTTTTCTTCTTTAAGAGTAATTTTTTAAAAAAGATACATGCATGTGTTAATTTATGGAGTGAGTAAACTTGGCCTCTAGCCTATTCCTGGGTTTTTTTGGCATTGAAATTTGAACCTAATAACTAGTTATTGATCCACGTCTTCAAGGAAATAGATAAAAAGCTTTATCCATTTAACATAACCTTTAACTTTTTTTTTGATAGTAGGATGGTGAAACTATTTTACAATTATACTCTCAATCAAATATGATGTGGTATGTCAAAGTAAGGACATTTTTTCTTATGTGGTCAGAAATGGACTTTTTTCTGACCTTTTTCTCAGAAAGGTCTGCCCCTTTCTGAGGAAACCCAAACGGATTGAGAGATGTGTGTTAAGTGAACGTATGGTTTTAAAGCCATAGAATATTTAGATGGTTGTGGGTCACAGGGATAGTTTTAATCTGGCACTGGCTCTAAAGCCACAGCTAAACAGAACTTCTCAAGGACAAACTGGACCTAAACTGAACTCCTGCACTTTGACTAGAATCAGGTTGTTATTAAACATTTAGTGAGTTCATTACTTCTGGAGATTACCGTCTGTGAGTTGCCCCTTGATGTTGAGAGGATTGAAGAGAGAGAGGGCTGTGTTAAAACTGCCGGCTCTCACCAGTTCCTGTCTTCAAAGATGACTCCATTTATTTACCTCAGTAAAGGTTTCTAAAATAAATTGAAAGATCACCATAAATGCTGTTAAAGTGAACAGCCAGAAATAGCTGAGTCATTAAATGCTAAATTTATTACAAATATGAAAGAAACTTCAGTGAATGAAGGAAATTCCATTATAATTATAGGAATATTTTACTAGAAAATAAGTGGCTAACTTTCCAAGCTATAATTTGGCTTCATAGCTTGTTATATTCTGTTCTAGGTTGTATTTTCTTTTTCTTTTTTTCTGTTTCTTTTGGTCTTCTATTAGTAACTTGAAAAAAGTTTATGGACTCTATTTGTAAATAGTAATTTTTCCCTGATTTAACAAAGCAAGCACAATCTTATCAGTCATTTCATAAAACTGAATAGAATGTTTTCAGATTTTATTTTATTCTTTTTAATGAAATACATATCTCTACTCTTTGTTTGCCTCTTAAACATTTCTCCAGTTTTAATTTTATAATTACCAGAGACAGAGGGGACTTCTATAATTTTTTAATAATTTTTTTTCTTTAGAGAAAGGATACACTTTACTCTTTCTTTCATATGGGTTGTTTATTAAGAAATCTTTGTGATTTTACTGGAGAATTTAGCAAAGAAACCTTGACCATATACATAAACAAAATCATGTCTTAAATTTCTTTAATTTAGAATAAACTTTGAAAGTGTGCTTATGGTATTTTCTTTATTAAAATATCCATATATACAGAAAAACCTATAAAACATGTTTTAGTGTAGATGCTTTGGGTTCAACTGTATATGGATAAGCTAGACTTGCAAATCCAAATGTTGTCTTTAGCCAATTTAACTGAAAAGGTAGGAAGCCACAAGCTCTGATAAATTTTAGAATTTTTGTATGTGTAAGTAGCCTTTAATTCTGGTTAATTCTGATTGAATCCCATGTTGTGTTTTTAAAAATTTGTAACTTTAAATTTTTTCTGTATTTGAAAACTCACAGGCTCACTGTACCACATCAACAAATTTACTTTTGTTTGTTGTATTGTGAGTTTGCAAGATCACCTCCATGTTTGGGGATTCGCTAGGAGGACTCCCAGGACTTTGTATATATAGTTTTATTCCTGGCTATGATTTATTACAGTTGAAACGATATAAAGTAAAATCAGCAAAGGAAAAAGGCACATGGGACAAAGTCCAAAGAAAACCAGGTATAAGCTTCTAAGAGTTTTCTCCCAGTGGAGTCGCACAGGACGTGTTTGGTTCTTCCAGCATTGCATTATGACAACTTGGGCAAAATGTTGTCTACCAAGAAAGCTCATCAGAGACTCAGTGTCCAGTGTTTTTATTGGGGGCTGCTCACAGAGGCACCCTTTTCCTAAATTCTAGACTCCCTGAAGGAACACAGATGTTCAGCGTCCCCTGCATTGTTTGTACAGACAGTTTAGGCACAGTGAGCTACTCTTATCAGTTCTGGGAATGGTGGGACCCCTCCCAAAAATCTGTATTCCCGGGCCAGTCAATGGCCTCCAGCCTTGCACATAGGCCTTTATAAGGATAGGCAGTCTCAGACCTGCTCTGATAACTCTTTTCTGCACAGGTGTATTCATGTAGATCCAGTATCACTAATCTGGTTGCCTGGCATTGTTAAACAGATTTGAATTTGAGTTTATATGTATCTGTTTTTTAAGTGATAGAAATAGGGAATGACACTAGAGTAATGTGTCAGTTTCAAGAAGAGATTGGAGCGCCTGGACTTCAGATATAAAACCAGCTGTGTTTTGAAAAATTGAAAAAAAATTGAAATTCTTTTTTGCAAGAGTTGTGGAGGGTTCTGTTGTTTTTAGATATGGATGAAAAATGGAAGCCATTTATGTCATGCCAGGTCCTCGTGTATTATTAAGGTTAATATAGTCATTTCTCCTTAAATGATATTGACAGTGGCTTGTGTGAAGCAAACAAATGAAGAAAGAATTTTATATGCTGGCTCTGTGGAGAGTGAGAAGTCCCCTTTCTCCTGACAATTAGCAGTTTTCTTAACATGATAATGAAATCCACCTAAAATATTAAAAAATACTTTAACAGCCATATTTCTTTCTAGTACCGTGTTTCCCCGAAAATAAGACCTGGCCGGACCATCAGCTCTAATGTGCCTTTTGGAGCAAAACTTAATATAAGACCCGCTCTTATTTTACTATAAGTAAAATTTATATAAGACCCAGTCTTATTTTACTATAAGTAAAATTTTACTATAAGTAAAATAAGACTGGGTCTTATATAGTGTAATATAATATAATACCAGGTCTTATATTAATTTTTGCTCCAAAAGACGCATTAGAGCTGATGGTCCGGCCAGGTCTTATTTTCGGGGAAGAGACAGTATAGTTTGACTGCCATGTCTGACAGTCAGACATATAGTTTGACCTTGAGAGACAGTATAGTTTGACTGCCATGTAAAGAAATACAACTTATGAAATGCTGATTTTTAATAGATGCTGATAAATGTTGGTGCACACAGTCATGTTTCTCTGGAATGAGATATTAAGCTCAAGAAATCAATGTTTGCCAAATGGAAAAAAAAAATAATTGAAAACATTTTTAAAAATTAATTTCTGAAAAGGATTTTGAAAAAGGAAATAAAAAACATTCTAGTCTTTTTTCTTGTTGTGACCTTGTAAGTAAACTATCATTTTCTACCCAGGCATCAGCCTATTTGTTATTATGTTTTCTATGCACGTATTGCTAATTATTTATTCTGTCATGTGATTTACACTGTTAGCAAATGTAATGGCTTGGTACGTTTGATTTAAACAAATGTTAAGTGTGCTGCTATATTTTAGTTATAAATATTTGTGTGTGCAGTGAAATAATTTACAGAATTTATGAATTTTGATAAAAAAGTGATCTCATTTAGAAATTTGACTATAATCTTCATGAGGGCAAGGACCATATCC